>NC_085873.1:27612943-27637943 GCF_034702125.1 Engraulis encrasicolus
TTCTGTAAATACAGTATAAACTATATAGTGCTAGCCTATACTGTATATATTTGGGGTGAGTTGGGATTTTGTCTTTGTCCATGTAAATATCACAATCCAAATGTATGTATGTATGTATTTATTTATTTATTTATTTATTTATTTATTTATTTATTTATTTATTTATTATTGTTATTAGTATTATTATTATTATGAAGAAGAAGAAGAAGAAGAAGAAGAGGAGGAGGACATTCTAATTGCATTTAATTTTACATTTGGTTCAAATACCTCAAAGCATTCAAGATTATTGTCAAAGTAAATGATGAAGTGTGTGAAGGGCATATAATCCATATTGCTAGTGGTCGACATGAGAAATGCTACTGCCTCACGTTTCTGACTGTATAAACTAGCCTGGGGAATCCCCTGCTGCCTTTCACTAGCCTAGGCTATTGCTCCAATCTGAAAGACAACATGGAAACCCTTACTGAAATCTTGCCCTTCGTTTGGAAAACTAAACACAAAACAGAGAGTCCTATTGTTAGACAAACAAAAGCTAGTTTGTTTACATGACCCATCATGTCAATATCAAGCTGTTGTAGATCAGGCCGTCATCATGCTTTAGCGTATGTATCGCACGCTAGTGCATTCAGAGTGTTGGTGTGACGCATTTTGAAGTTAAAGCGTGCTCCTCAACGCAACGGTAAATCGCTTTCATGCACTTTTGACACGTGACAAGGTTTGCACAGTTTTCCCGCCGTGTCAGCGATTTTGTTTTGTCACAGCGCATTTCTGTTACTAAACGCAAATATGCTTTGCTGTGCCCTAACCAAAACCACCCCTAAACCTAACCTGTCAGTAAAGCAATGTTTCTGCTGCTTTACTTTTGCCAAGAACACGCCTTAACTTGGAAATGCGTATTGGACACACGCGATAGTGGGTTCAAATCAGCGTGTCATAGATACGCCTATGCATGATGACATGTTGTGTAGATAGTGTTTTAAATGGTTTAGATCGACTTCCCCAGACTATAGTATCTCACTTGTGAGCTAAGCTACATAGCAACACGTTCCACCAGGCTTCCCTGTGTATGTTAAAGCAAATAAATAAATAATAACAAATTAAATAATTGTAGTGAATATTCCATGTTCCCACCAGTCAGCATGTTAGCTTGCCATCTGCTCTGGGCACCTTCCGATCTGATATTCCTCCTCCTCCATCGTTGGCGAGGAGCTAGCGCTCTCATCAAAACATGCTAATGAATCCCGAACTCTCCTGCCGCGAACACAAAACGGGCAAATGGCTCACTACACACACACACGCACACGCACGGACGCACACTGTAATACACACACAGGAGTGGGAGTTATACACATGTTCACACACGCACCAACACACACACACACTAGCGCACACACACACTAGCGCACGCACACACACACACACACACACACACACACACACACACACACACACACACAAGTGCACACACACACACACAAGTGCACACACACACGTACACACACACACACACAAGTACACATTGCTCACGCATGCACACATACAGAGAAGTGTACATTACGCACACACGCACACACACACACAAACACACACACACACATACACACACATAAAAGTGTGTATTTACACCATACTCATCAGCATCACCATCAGCAGGAGCAGCACTGTCAGCAGAAGGGCCCGCCCTGAAAACGACAGGAAGTGAAAGCGAGGAAACGCAGAGACGAATTAAAAGTTGAAGCGGATTATTTTGTTGCGAAAGAAGATGTGTCCGCCTGGTTTTCCGTCAACAGGATGATTCTAGGAAAATAAAACGACGTCACAACCAACTGTGTTGATGCGCATATTTCTGACTCACCAGATGATTTTCCAAAAACGTTTTCAGCGGAATAGAAGGCACAGTTTGTGATCAGAACGTAGCAAAGAGAGAATATTCTGTGCGAGACATAACACCAGGTCTTCGAGCGAGTGTTGGAACTCTCAAACCAGGTACAGTCAGAGCTTCTGCGCCTGCACAGCTATTCTATATTGCATCAAACCGTTTCCATCCCTTCTGTGGTGATACAACTTCCCCCAAAACCATATATTCTGATAAAATGAATGTGACAAAAACAATATAACTGTTTTATTTAGAGCAATATAACAGTTTTTCCATCACATGTGCCGCACTAACTTAATGATGCGCATCACATTCACGTAAAATGTTGATGGAAAACGGGCTACAGAGACACCACAGGGGAGGAGTGGAGGCAAGGGTGGAGTCTCATGTTCATCATCAGGAGCATAGGGAGGTGGTCTTAAGATCAGAGGGTTGCAGGTTCGAATCCCACCCTGACCCTTACCCCTACACCTCCATCCATGGCTGAAGTGCCCTGGAGCAAGGTACCTAACCCCCCTTAAGACACGGCATTATAAATTAGCTGTTACCAGAATGGGAATGACCAAGTCGTAATGTATTACTAAAGGCCCCATCCACTAGTGTAGTACTATAGTAGTTAACTTTCAATGCCTATTACTGTGTGCCACAGGAGGTACGGCGTGCATTAAGGGGCTACCCATTTCCCTGTAAAATATACTATGTAAGTCACTTTGGATAAAAGTGTCAGTGTAATGTTATGCAATGTAATGAAAAGGAAATGAGAGAGCAAATGCAGAGACACAGAAACACCACAGAGGAGGCAAGAGTGCAGTCTTACGTTCATTAGTAGGGTCTCATTGATTGACATAATTACACCCCAGTCCAGCGGAGAGGGAGGGTATAATGTTGTAATGAAGGGCCCGGGCAGTGGTGATTCATACCACTATTTAGCCATTTCTCATTAGCTTTCGCATCCACAGGAGAACACACAGAGACTGGCTGGGCTAGGATAGGCTAGTGTGTGTGTGTGTGTGTGTGTGTGTGTGTGTGTGTGTGTGTGTGTGTGTGTGTGTGTGTGTGTGTGTGTGTGTGTGTCTGTGTGTGTGTCTGTGTCTGTGTGTCTGTGTTTTTTAGAGAGAGAGAGAGAGAGTGAGAGAGTATACGTATGTGTGCGTATGTCATCGTGTTCATGTGTGAATGTGTGATCTGTCGATCTGTGAACATGATGTGTTCATGTGCATCCAGTTGTTGGGCCAGGCAGACAAAAAAATAAACATAAACAATGGAAAATGTCCTCTGATACAAATGCACATCGCAATAACCACTAACGCTGCCGATGGTGTGTTTGTACCCATCTGCCATGCGTAGGTGGGTGTCCAATATACATTAAACAAATTCATTGCATACAATCTAGAAAATGGTAAATCGACTTTCTAAGTGTTCATTTAACACTGAATTTGTTTAATGTTAATTTGTCATGTTCACAGATCAACAGATCACACATTCACACTTGGTCCTAGAGTACTCTCTAAGTGTTGCATTCACACTGCATTTTTTGACTGGGTACTAACAGCCTGCCCATGTGAACCCCCCTTGTGTGGCAATTACATGCGCGGTTCAATGGACGCTTTATGAGACACGTGTTTTGTAGGCGAGTGAACGAGCGATTGGCAGAGTGTGTAGCGGGTTAGATTAGATCACGTCATCGTGAGCGGGCTAAGACGACATCGTCTCCGCTCCACTCCGCACCGCGCATTGTTGTCCTCGCATGTACTTGCCCGGGCGGATTGTTTTGGATGAAAAAGCTGGTTGGCAGGCAGGCAGGCAGGCAGGCAGTGGGAGTGTGCACAGGAGGATGCAGTTGAAACGGGAGAAAAGCGAGGGAGGAGGAGGGGGCGAGGGAAAGGGGAAAGAAAGGGAGAGAAATTGAGAGACGGGAGAGATAGGGAAAGAGAAACAAGGGAGAGAGAGAGAGAGAGAGAGATGGGAGGGGAGAGAGAAAGGAAAATAAATAGAGGAAGAGATAGAGAGAGGGGGGAAAGAAATAGTGCAAGATGAAGCAAGAGGAAGAGAGGAGAAAAGAAAGAGATTAAGAGAGAGAGGGGGTAAAAGAATGAGACCAAGAGAGGGGAAAGAGATAGAGTAAGAGAAAGAGAGGGAGAGAGATAGGGGGGATAGGGCAAGAGAGACAAGGAAGGAGAAAGAGAGAGAGAGAGAGAGAGAGAGAGAGAGAGAGAGAGAGAGAGAGAGAGAGAGAGAGAGAGAGAGAGAGAGAGAGAAAGGGACCGAAATAGTGGGAGAGATCGAGAGAGAGAGCAGGATAGAGCAGGAGAAAGAGAGTCTGAGAGAGGGGGTGAGAGAAAGATGGAGAGAGATCAGGAGATGGGAAAAAAAGATAGAGCAGGAGAAAGAGAGGGGAGAAAGAGAGGGAGAGAGATAAGGGGAGATAGGGCAACAGAAAGCAAGAGTGATGGGAGGAGGGAAAGAGAGGCAGATGGAAGGAGATGGGGAAGGGGAGGCAAACAAGAAAGCAGGAGAGAGAGAGAAAGTTGAGAGTGAGGAGAGATACAATGAAGAGAGGGAAAACGTGAAAGAGATGAATGCAGTGAAGAGAGGAAAAGAGAAAGAGAGGGAGATTGGGGGACAGGGAGGGAGAAGGAGAGAGAAACAAGAGAGAGGGGGAGAGAGAAATACAGTAGAGGGAGACCAAGGGAGAGAGAAAGCAAGAGAAAGTGTGAGAGAGAGAGAGAGAGAGAGAGCAGCAAAGAGACAGAGCGAAGTGAAAGACAGGGAGATTCCCATTGGACAAGAGGATGAATTATGTAAATACTTTCTCAAACAGATGCTGGAAGCCTCATAAAAAACAAAGATGGGTCTCAGAGCATTTTCAATTTGACTTTCAACGTCTGATCAAAAGCCAAAGTGAATAGAAAATGTCAAGCGAAAAATGCATCCTGGCTGGGACTCAATATTTTAACAGGAATACATTTCGGCATCAGAATGAGACTCCCAGGTCCCAGAGCAAGCTTCTCTAACACACCTACTACAAGCGCTAACTGATACTGACTCTTTTTAAAGGCGTGCCAAGCTTTCACAGACATTATTGCTATACTATAATTTTCTGTCCAGCATCTTTTACACACCTAGTACAAGCACTACACAGTAAAAAATGCCCAGATGTCCCAGAGTACTTTAAGTGTTGAATAAGCACTGCACTTTTTACTGTGTAACTGATTCATACTCATTTTTAAGGCATATCGAGTTCAGACAGTATTGCTATAGGTCTACTATCATATATTATATATATATATATATATATATATATATATATATATATATATATATATATCCCTTGTAAGGTGTTCGGGTCATTTTGACCCATTTTCAGTTTTTGGCTTGAGAAAAATAGCATCAGTTATTATTCTTTCACACTGAGATTCACTGGCTTTGGCTCATTTTCAGTGATGAACATGAATCTGAAACCCCCCCCCCCCCCCCTCTCTCTCCCTGAATCTCTCACTCTCAAAAACATGTATACACAGAAAGAAGGGAACATGACGGTGAATTGAGCTATGATTTTTTTCCTTTTAAAATTACTTTTCTATATGCCCGGATCAATATATTTTGACCCGGGCATATAGAAAAATAATTCATAAGGTCCTACACAGGAATGTTTTTCAGTATAGTGTGCAACAGTGTCAGGAGGAAGAAGTGTGATCTTGATATACAGTGTCATTAAGCATGTCATTGCTCATGTGATTTCTTTTTCTAAGACTATAGTGTGCAAAGGTAAGATATAGCAAACTCACAACAACCCCAAATGTTGTCTTGATGTAAAAAAAGACATAATTGGGCCTACTTGATTCATTACTGTAATATGCCTGATAAACATCTGCTCTTGTTACATGTGTTGGAGGAGAACACTCTACAGGGAGAAACCCACCAGGTGAAGCCAGATGAGCACATATACCGACGATGTCTGTCTATGTTGCTTATGCCTATATGAGGTTTTTTTTAGACCTATGTCTTGATGTTGTAACCTTTATAATATGGAGCCATGGGATTTTTTTACCCTCCTCATCCTTACCTGATGTGTACTGTACTGACCCTGTAGGCAGTGGCGTTATGTAAGTGGCGGCGTGCTAGACGCTGCGGCTCGGAGTACATGTACAGTGTATTCCAAACACAATTTCGTTGCCCAATTTATTTAGAAATTTATAAAGCTCTTGACTTGACTTGACTTGATATGTCTGGAATGGCTCATAACGCTATCAACATGAATTTCAACATGAAAAGAATTCCCACCTGGGAAACGTGGACTCCCATTGGCACTGTGACACAGCACTCCACAGCACACAAGTGCACCCTGCACACAACAAAATTGCATTTATGCCTCACCCGTGCAAGAAGGCAGCCCTCAATGGTACCCCAAGGGAGCAGTGCAGCCGGACGGTACCATACTCAGGGTAGCTCATTCATGAAGGTGGATGGGGGAGAGCACTGGTTACTCCCCCACTTAGCCATGGCGGACCATCTCAAAACACAAAGAGCAGTTACGTACATTTTAATTTAAAACAATTGTTTTGCTATGAACTAAGTCACATCCCTATTATTATTGGATTTATCCTGTAGCCCAAAAGACTCTGCATTCTCTCACGACAGATTTTTGCAGATACGGTACCTCTTCGCAGATATTTATTCATTATGCTCTGCTTTGGGATTTTAGGTGTTACTATGTTATTCATCGTCACAACGTTAGGGGCAAACTGTCTGCAATACAATGAGTATAAAACATGTGTTGCTTTGTCGATCACTTATCTTATTATTTTAAACAAACACAAACGGCAAAGGCATTGGTATCATATTTCCAAATATCAACTCCTTTTTCGCCCTCATAAAAAGCCAACATGCTGCCACCATTGTTATCTGAATAGGCTATCTGTGAATAGCCACTGAGTGTAGAACTTCAGTACTGTAGACTGCTACTACATGCAACACTTCACCCACATTCAGCATAAATTGGGTTTAATAATGTGTAACGTTCTGCCAATGCAACCATGTAGTAGTTGCTGAAAATACATTACTACCATAGTAGTACACTACAGCATTACGCAGGACCATTAGTAAAGAGCATTATGAATAAGTCGTTGCCAGAAAAAGTATGAGCAGGCAGTGGAACCAGTGGACAGAAGTCTGCATGCACTTCACAATTGAAAATGTGTTGGCTTTGTTTCTCTGTCACTCTTGCAAGCAAGCGCGCACACACACACACACACACACACACACACACACACACACACACACACACAGGAAAAGGCGCACACAAAAAAACACATGGTAAATGGGCAGACTATGAGCAGGCCAAACCATCTTTCACACACACACACACACACACACACACACACACGCACGCACGCACGCACGCACGCACGGGGAAACACACATGGTAAATGTGTTGGCTTTGTCCAGATGAAGTCCAGATAAAGTGACTGATAGTTCATGTAGCTCTCCATGTGCTACCATGGCATCAAGTCAAAACTCAGGCTCTCAGTTTAACACTCATGGCAGGGTGTGTGTGTGTGTGTGTGTGTGTGTGTGTGTGTGTGTGTGTGTGTGTGTGTGTGCAAATGGATCAGTTGTTCCATTCCCAGAGAGAGACCAGGGGCATGGAATTGGGACCCCATTACATTGACATATTGAGAGGGGGGGGCTTTCAGATGATTTTGACCCGGGCCCGGTCAAAATGTCGCGTCTGATGCCCGACTCTGGTCTTTTAGCAATTTGGCGCCCGCCTGAGCAGCGCCTGCCCGCCTGGCCTGCATCCCCTTCCCCTCCCTGCCCTGGTGCTGGCCCCGGCCCACATCAAGGACAACAGACTGCCCGGTGCTATTAACACCATTAAGAGGACCTCCAGATTGGCAAACGACATTATACCGGAAAGCCACTCTCGCTCAATTTGGCGGGGGTGGGGACCGGGTGCCAGCCGACAGTTAATTGATGCTAAATTTCCATATTGCGCACATCTGTGCGGTAATTGCTCACGCTTTTCTAACCAAATTAAAGGAGATTGCTGATTTATAATATGTGTTGCCGACGTGTTCGACACGGCCATTGCGGTGCCGACTTTAATGAAGTAGCGTTTGTTTTTTTTCTTTGGAAGGCGGCAATCTTCTCACTTTCATCATTGCCCTGGTCTCACAATTTGTAAACAGATTGGCTCTTAATAATAGTCACTTTCATCAGAACCAACCTTAACAGTAGAGTAGAGTAGTGTAACTTGTATTAATCCCAAAGGAATATAAGGTGTCCAAACACAGAATATAAGAGACATATTATCAGATTAACATATACTTGCATATATTCAGCCTTTAGGCAGGTCAAATATAGCCTGGCGATGCACTTCCACCCAAAGATTTTGGCTCCGCACGTAGTCTGGCAAAAACTTCCTAGCTCGGTCCGCTCACTGTTCTGCCAACAGTTGAGAGTGGTGACGCAGAACTCTCCCACGGAGTCTGTTACTGATACTGATACTGTTACTGAGGTAAAACTATTCACAGTTTGGTCTTGTTGTTTGTATGCTTTGCAACACTATATCGTAACAGTCAGGCTAATAAAGCACAATTTGATATTTAATTTTAATTCGGAACTCCAATGAATTTAAATGGCATAAGCTCATACCATCTCCCACCCTCCATGGAGACGGATTCCTCTTAGCTTTAGCCAGATTGTTTGACGGAGTCAACAGTCGGCTTTCGCCCAGGCTAGGTCAAACACATACACAGACGGACACACATACGCGCGCGCACACAAGCATTCATGCACAAACTACACAAAAAAAACAGCATAATGGCGAAATACGCTTGCATATGCAGTAAATTTCTCTTTAGTACTGTAGGTGTTAGTGACAAAGGGGTCAGTTGTTCCGGGCCCAGAATTGGGTCCTCATTAGTCATTACGTTGTTTGTATTGGATGAGGATTCAGATGGCTTTGTTCAAAGTCGTCACCGGCCCTGGCTGTACTATAATCAGTGTTGCCAGATTATTGGGCTACTTGGGATGAGCGTCTGCGGGTAAAACGGGAAAAATTGGCCATTTGGCGCTTTTTTCAGCCGCTAGAAGTCAATGGCCCATAGAAGTCAATATAATTTGTTGAATTTGGTTGGAATTTAGAGCATTTTGGCGGTTTTTGAGAACCTTTTGGGCAGAATTTGATCAGACACATCTGGCAACAATGACTATAATATAAATAACAAGCCCCCACAACTACTGTCAAACAGTAGACTGCAGCACAGCCTGCAGGAGATGCCTTAAGTATAGCATATACAGTATGTGACAACCTCCCATAAGCAGAGTCCAGACTACGTGCTGTTATGACAAGTAGTCAAGGCAAATGTCAACCACGCGTACTTGATTTCGGCAGCCCCTGAAGTGCAGCCTGTTTCTTGTATAGGCCACCAGGAACTAAGTTGTGACGTGCCCTTTCTAGTTTATCTCTCGTTCCGGGGTTTTGTCGAAAAAGCCTTCATGAACTTGTAAAGACAGGACATAACAATGCCCTTTACCCGGAGTTGATTCTCCAACAAATTCTGTGAAAGAGTAGACTACAAGACAAATATAGTGCCTGATAGTCCCTCCGATGTCTGTGATAACCACCAAATAAGCAGTGTCCATGCCACTTGTTATATACTGAGACAGGGGACAGCCAAGGACTTGTCATAATGTAGCCTCTTTACACACCGGGGGAGGAAATTGACCCTGCCATGGCCTCTGTCTCTTTGCATTGGGCGCTGGGGTTTAGCTGAGGAAATGTCCTCAGCGGTTAAGGTTTCCCTCAAAGAATAGGGAGGTGGCAAGACCATGACTGCAGGGCCAGTGCCCCTCCTTTCTACTCCTTCTCTACCTTCCCCTTATTCCTTTTTTCGGTTTCCTTCTTCTTCTTCATCTTCTTCTTCTACGACTACTACTACTCTTCTTCTTCTTCTTTCCGTAAATTCACACCTCTGCTGAATGTACCCTTATCTTCACTTCCCCAGGCTCGCTTCCAGGGATTTGGGTCTTAGCACATTGTCAAGTATTCTGTTTCTTATTGCATCGCCAAAAGCATCACACAAATGGATTTGTGGGCATAATCTCTCGGTTTAAAACCTTGACTATAATATACGGTCTTGAACTTTTCCACGCTATTCCTAGTGTGAGAAGAAACTGAACAAATGGGGGGAATTTCGTTTTGAGCCGCCTCCTGTTTGTGTGTGTGTGTGTGTGTGTGTGTGTGTGTGCGTGTGCGTGTGTGTGTGTGTGTGTGTGTGTGTGTGTGTGTGTGTGTGTGCGTGCGTGCGTCTGTATTTTTGTCCATGAGACTTTTCTGCGGTGCTATTGGATTTCTTTTTTGGGATGGGAGACATTTATACAGTAATATTTTTTACATTGTTCTGAGTGGAATGAATGGTAACACTTTAGAATATATAGGCCTATTGTTGCCTCTGCAGATGCTGCCTAGTTTAAAGCATACAGATAGAATACGTACTGTACGTGTGGAATCCCATGCAAATCAGTAGGTGGCAGAAGCTCAACAACGACCACGCTCCATATGCATTGCTCGCATATAGTGTACTTTCGTGCAAACATGGATATACGTACATGTCCATACACACACATACATAGGACAACGCACACACACACATATACACACACACGCGCGCGCACAAACACACACACAGGAACATCTGTCATGTAAATATAGACTCACAAACATGAGCAAACACACACTGTCACGCAAATAGACACAGCAACAGAAAAACATGAGCATGAGCACACACACATACAGACACACACACGCAGATGCCATGTGTACACAGACACTCGCCCACAAAGAGACATGGACATATAAACAAACATTCCGAGACACACAGAGACATGCATTTTTATCCCCAGAAAATCCGCCAGAGACAGCAGAAAGTACAGTGGCTGTACAACCTGTCTCAGTTGTGGCAGAACGCTCTGACAGTTCCGTGTTTTTTTATTTGTTTGTGTTTGTTTGTTTTCTGTAGCCATTCTTTTTTGTAGTTACTTTAACCCACCCACAACACCTTCACCCCTATATATCTGTAGATGTGGCATGTTTTTGTTATTGTTGTTACTTTCATGGGGCTCATATTCTTAACTTTCTTGTTTGGTTTGCAGCTTATGAAGTTTACGGGCTGATAATTTCGAAATACGAGTCAAAGTCGAAATGAAATAAGCCAAACTTTCTTTGGCAATGTTCCATGGCAGGATTTATTTAGCCAGGCAGCGCCCTCTGTGACGCAATATCTTCATCGTTGCTCTGGAAAAATCGGGAACTCCTCCCATTTTGTTGGGAAGCAAACAACCAGTTGCAAAACAAGGGAGGTGGGTCAACCATGCCATTTGGGAAATGTTAATTGTTGTGCTCTTGATCAGACCAAGGTGCTGTTTATACATACCTGGGTATTTTGATAAACTAACATTTTTCTTCTCTACGCTTAGCAAAATATTTTCGTTCACATCAAAGGCAAATACGCATAAATATAATGTTGAGAGCTGTCATAAATACGTTAAGCCTGTGCGCCGCAAGTAGTGCCATTCAAGTCTTCGTTTATCTCTGTTTTTATACAAAAGCTAGTTTTTTGGAGCTTCGTTTATAGAGGGAAACCTTCGTTTGTTTGTGAACGAAAGGCACAACCAAAGGGGAAGGTCTGCGTATATCAAAATACTCGGGTATGTATGGACACCGCCCAAGTCTCGAAGAGATTTGAAAGTCGATGATAATCAGGATAGGATTTATTCACACACTGTACTCGGAGTTAATACACACTCTACCAGCTATATGCCGAAATCAAGGTCTATTAGACCCTTATTGTTACATAAAGAACTAACTTGGAGTAACATGTCTAACAAATTATTGACTTTGCGTGGCTGACATGTCGTTTAAACATTAATAAGGCATGTATTAGTTGCTAACGGGTGAACCTTAAAGGGACACTGTGCAGGAAATGGTCAAAAAAGGTACTGCAACTATGCTGCTCATTGAAACTGGGCTGCCTATTGCCAAATTTGATCTTTACATGAAAGTTTACTAAGTAATAAACAAATATTTTCTAGTATGGTCCAAGTACAGTCATTTTTGCAGCTAAAAATGGCTATTTTTGGAAATTCAAAATGGCGGACCATGGAGAAGATCCCCCTTTTCATGTATGAAAAATGCAATTTTTTCAGTCATAATGAATAGTTAAAATTTGATGCTGGTGGTAAGTATTCATGAAAAAGGTAACATTAGTGAATGGGCAACGTGAATTCTGGAAATAAACAACTAAAAATCTTACACAGTGTCCCTTTAAACGAAGTGTTACCAAAAACTTTGCATATATCACAACACAGAATCACTTCGCAAATACATTTCTAATTGCTGTTTTTTGGTTGCTTTTGAATTTTGAAAGAAAGATTTGGCAAAACAGCCGTTGACCTTGTTTCTGTGCTGTTGTGTGTATTTACATTACTTTGTTGTATTAACATGAGGTTTCAGGTGCCCACACAGTTGGTGGCTGAATCACTAGGTTTACATGATGTTTTTAATTCAGAATTAATAATTCAGAATTAAATAGTGCTGTTGAGTTTACTTTGAGCTTTCATTTAATTCAGAAGTAAGAGGTGTTTACATGACGTTTTCAAAGAAGAATAAGCTTTATTCGCAATTAAAGTCAGTTAATTCTGAATTAAATGTCCCATGTAACTGTAAACATAGCAAATGACTGTTCATGATCTTCAGATCTGTTGTGCTACCGGCTGGCTGTTTTGTCTCTACGTATCTCTGTCCAGTTGGAATGTCGTGTTACAGTACCGGATGCCTACGCTACAGTTGGTGGAGGTATCGCTGTTTGCTGACTGGCTCTCTCTTCTGGCCTCCAGTTGTGTTTAAGGATGCATTCACTTGACGATTGATATCTCTCGCTCTCTCTCTCTCTCTCGGCCTCCAGATATGTTTGCTGGCTGGTTGCTGGTCTCCATCTCTCCTGACATCCAGTTGCTATGTCATGTTAAAGATGCCTACAAAACAGTTGGTGTTGGTATGACCATTTGCTGCTGGTATAGCTGTTTGCTGGCTGGTGATTGCTATCTCTCTCTCTCTCTCTCTCTCTCTCTCTCTCTCTCTCTCTCTCTCTCTCTCTCTCTCGGCCCCCAGATAATGTCAAGGGAAGCTAATGAGCAGTGAGGAATGCCCCTCATTAGCCACCGCAAGGCGACAAAAAGGAAAACGTAGCCCAGCGATTTAAGGTGAGTGAGGGTTAAACAGGCAACGCACGCAAATTATGCTCATGCCGGTCTGCGTTTCTTTGGGTTTTTATGTTGAAAACGCTGGGGTGCGCGTGGCAATAACCTTTTCCAATTGGTTCATTAAGGCGCTTGAAAGAGACACAACAAGCAGCCACAAGCAGTGTTGTCAGATTGGGTTGGGCTACTTGGGATGAGTGTCTGCGGGTAAAAACGGGAGAAATTAGCCATTTGGTGTTTTGGGCCCATAGAAGTCAATTAAATTTGTTGAATTTGGGCGGATTTTAGCCCATTTTGGCGTTTTTTGACAACCTTTTGGGCAGGATTTGATCCGACACACCTGGCAACACAGGCCACAAGCAACACAAACGATCAAAACCCTGCCAACCCCCACATGACACCACCTCCAGTTAAGAGAAATAAATCATCAAAGGGGTTAGTAGTCGGCAAGCAGAAATTCGCCGGTGACGCAAATATAGCACAGGGCCACAAAAAGGGGGGTCATCAAGTTGTCAAATACGTGAAGTTAAGAAGGCAAATGTTTCCTGTCATATTGTCAGGTATTCGAAAACAAATTCAGGCTGTGTTTCTGTGTATGTGTCTGTGTGTATCTCCCAACACTCTGTCATCCACCCTTCTGCTCTTTACATCTGGCTTTCTTTTTTATGTAGGCTGCTCTCTTTTTATTTCCTTGCCTCTCTCCTTCTCAGCTTGTCTTTTTCTCTATGATTTTCTCTTCATCTTTACCTCTGACTTTCATTCTCACTTTGTTGCTCCCCCCCCCCCTCTCTCTCTCTCTCTCTCTCTCTCTCTCTCTCTCTCTCCCTCTCTCTTTCGCTCACTTGCTCTTTCTCCCTCTCTCTTTCTCTTTTCCCTTGGATGGAATTTTCTCCCTTTTCCTCTACCAGCAGTGGGCCTGTAAAGTGGCTCCTTTTGTCCATCCGTTCGGAGTGGTTATCGATTCGGCATGGTAATCAACCTGTCTGCTGCATCTTTTAATGCCACAGCGTGGGGACAGAAGATAGGTCAATGGACAGGAAGTGAACAAGTGCACTAGGGGTAGTTTAGGGGTGTGTGTGTGTGTGTGTGTGTGTGTGTGTGTGTGTGTGTGTGTGTGTGTGTGTGTGTGTGCGCGCGCGCGCGCGTGTGTGTGTGTGTGTGTGTAAGAGAGAGACAGACAGACAGACAGACATGCACATATGGGCAAGGTCTAGGGAATCTTGTTTGCATTTTTCAGCCACACCTGCTGTCTGTAACACTGTGATTGAGTGACCGTCACTGAGGTTCTGGGCTGCGGTTGGGTCTGTCTTCCATACCAAGGAGGCCGGTGCAGGCGACGAGGAATTTGAAATCAAAAAGAAATTGAAACTTCTCAAAGACTTCTCCTCAGTCTTTGGTGATGTTTTGCCCTCAAGGGTGCCTTTAAGGGAGAGGCAGGGTTAAGGCTTTCAGGGGGTTTTCACACCCGGTCCCTTTCAGCGATTTAAGTGAACTCAGACCTGTGACTCAGCATTTTCTTTGGCAATGTGAATGCTCCAAAGGGTACCCAGACCCATCAGAAGTGAACCGTACTGAGGCCTTTATTGATGTGTTCTCAAAGCGGTTCACTTGTTACACCTGTGACTAGGTGGGTAATGACTTAACCTGTTAAGACATGGCGTTATAAAGTTGCTGTTACCAGAATGGCAATGACCAAGTCGTAGAGCATTACTAAAAGCCCTGTGTTATGTCATTGTATTGTAGTGCTATGGTACTTAACTTTTGAATGACTATTACAGTGTGCCACTGTGGGTACGGCGCAGGCGCGGAGTGGCCGTCGGGAGATCGGGGACTTGTCCCGGTGGGCCGCGGCCGTGAAATGTAATAATGCGGCCATCCTGCGTTCTTAGCCGGCCCTGAAGTTTAGAGATGGTACTTACTAGCACTGACTTCCCACTTTCCACGTCCCTATCTAGGTACTAAACTGACTAGTCAGTATTTATACCGTATACCAGACGGCAATACCTCACTGACGGTGTCAAACAGTAAATTGGCCACACCCCTTCTCTACTGATAATTTTCATACACCGTAGATCGCGGAAGTTTACAAGATCTTAGTAACACAGTTTCGTTTTCAGTATTTGAAGAACCTGTGATATGTATATTGGTTACCAAAGGATGGAAATATTAATAAATTATGATTTATTTTCCGATTTCCACACGACTGTTACAGTTTACAGTCTTTCCAGTCCAGATTCACTTGCTCTGTGGTTATTGACTTGGGTTACGAACAGACTCCACCAAGTGGTAAGGAAGATAACTGCACCTAACAGAAGCAATGGGTTTTGTTTTGATTTGTTAGACCTACCAGTATATCTCCTTATAGTCGAAATAATATTATTATCATACATATATTTATATGTGGTACATTTAGGATGTAGCCTATGTCTGAAGAAATGGAACAAAATAATTACCACACAAGATTCTGATGTGACCAGTGCTGGGTGTGTAGGCTAATAAGCTGTGGATTAAAGTAGAGTGATTGCAAGAAACAAAGACATTTGCTGCGACGAAGACAGCGTTTTAAGGTAGGCCTACACCGTTTGGTTATACATTTTGTTGACTTATGGTTGTGGTTTGAAGTAGCTAAGTTTGGCTTATTTGCTGCATGGTGGGTTTATTGCACAATGTAGACAGACTTTTTGTAAGCTATAGGCTACTATACTATATTTTGTAAGCCTACTCTTCTAAAAATCCCCACACTCAAAACGTTGTGCCCGTGCTCATCCTGTCTTCCTTAAACAATATTTCACTTTCAAACTGTCAAAATGACAGTGGAGTGCATGGAACAGTATGGAACAGTTTGCATGGAACAGTAGCGTGATGTAGCCTAACCTAGGCCTATGAATGCTTTGGACTGTGATGATGGCTCCAGTGGTGTAGTCTACTTTTTGAAGTGGGTATACTGTATATTTGAGCATTTTTTGATGTGTGCATAGTCTACTGTATATATTTGTGCTATTGTAAATAATGGATCAATCAATTTTAAGTGGGTATACTGTAATCCCTGAAATTTTGAAATGGGTGCGTATACCTGCGTTTTACGTAGACTACACCACTGGCTGTGCATTTCATCAAGGTGTAGGCTACAATTCTCCACTTCAGGTTGATATTTTGACAACACTAATGTCCACATGTAGTACGACTGCAGATTTCGTGGCTTTTGTCTTTTTGGTTAGGAAACCATGTTCGCTTTGTTTTTTTTTGTTTTTTTTAAAGAGGGCCGCCAAGGGGAAAATTCTCCCGGTGGGAAAAGGTGGGCCACTCCGCCCCTGGTACGGCGTGCATTAAGGGGATACGGAGAGCTCTTGAGGACCAGGTATCATCAAAAAGAGGATCACCAAAATGACATGCCACTAATGGAACCAGAAAGAGTGCCAGTCCTTTTGCGGTCGGTTCACTTTTTTTGGTCCACTTAAAGAGAACTGAGTGAGGTTCAATTAAGAGGGACTAGGTGTCAAAATACTCTTAGGGTTAGGTTCAGGATGAGAGTTAACACTGCAAAATTTATTTTGCATATCTAACCGTAGAGTTAAGAAATTTTTAGAGTTAAGTTTTCTTCGTCCTGACATTACAATGGAGTGTAGTGAAATTACACTGCACGTCCACTGGCAATGTCCTGTGTCCTAGCTGTCGCTTGACTGATTGTCAGTGACAGCGTAAAAATGATGCCAGTGTTCAAGTGGCACAACAAAGGCCTAGTGGGAGTTTTGAGTTGTGTGTGTGCAGTGAGAGTGGTGTAAGGAAGGATATGACCACTGACAGCTTTGGCTGGGTCCAGGACAAAGTAATCTGAATGGGCCCCCCACCCAATACATGTAATGTAATGAAGACCCAATTCTGGGGCCCCTCTCTCCCTGGTCCCCCTCTCTCCCCACCCCGTGTCGGCTTCCATGCGTAGTAGTAGTGTAGTGGTGAGCACAGACTCTTTGCTTTTTCCCTTCTTGTCTTCGGGGATACTGTGTCCCACATTTGCCTGTCCCTCGTCCACCTCGTGAACTTGCCGTCACCCCTCTCCTGTGCCACACTTCTCCCTTCTGTTGCTTCTCTTCTCTTCTCTTCTCTTCTCTTCTCTTCTCTTCTCTTCTCTTCTCTTCTCTTCTCTTCTCTTCTCTTCTCTTCTCTTCTCTTCTCTTCTCTTCTCTTCGCTACTCCTCTCCCCCGTACACTATTATTTTCTGTCATCTTCTTGACTTCTTTGTTCGGTTCCATTCCCTTCCCTTCTCTTCTCTTCTCTTCTCTTCTCTTCTCTTCTCTTCTCTTCTCTTCTCTTTTAACATGTGCATCTGTCATCAAACAGGACCTCCGCTCCCCTCTCCACGTCCATACCCTCAGGCTTGGACGTGACAACCAGTGCATGGCCACAAAAGGTCTTCGGTGTCTCCTACGTGCCTTCCGCCTTTTTAAATAGCCATCTGGAGCAGTTCTTCAGATGCGTGTCAAGGGTAGCGTTGTTACAGCGCCACTGTTGGCCAAAAATGGCTGAAGGTCCACAGTAGGTGATCGTATCTGGGTTTGACTACTTATTAATGTTAAAGACCAGTGCAGCAGTTGAAATTCAGAATGCAAGCTGTATTGGCTTCAGAGGGAGAGAGGAGGCCAACAGGCCACAAAAGCCTTTCCCCAGGCCTCCCCGAACCCTCCCTGAGGCGTTAACAGCAGAACAGAAGAAAAAGAAGAGAAGGAGAAGCTAGCTAACAAAGCTAGTACACTGCACAACATTGCAGGCAGTTACAGTATTTCTCAATTGGTTTTGTACATTTCTCGAATCTCTCTCGCTATTTGCAAAACATAATATTCATTCTCAAAACAGCTTTAACAAATGGCAAAACACGGTGGATAATCTGCAAAACCGAGTCTCTTGCTCAAAACCTTTATTTGTCTTTCAAAAACCAAGTTTTTGTGTCAGTGAACATATCAGTGCCAGGTTAGTCATTGTGTCATAGTGTATGGACAAGCTAGTCAAATCAATTTCTCATGTTGTCAATTGAATAGTACACTCTTGAGGATCTTTTCTGAAACGAAATGTTGTTTAGATTGGATGGGAAATGTTGTAAATTCAGTTTTATATTACATTGATCAGATAAGATTGAGATAGTTTCATGCATTCAGTGACAAAGCTTTTTGAGTGATATGACAAACGCAATTGATAATGTACGAAATCACTGAGAATTGTACACAGCCATGGCATGGTGGACGAGAGCATTTGCTATAAGCCGAAAACAATGAGAAACTGATTTGACCATGTGCACAGGTAACACCAGGAAGTCACAATTGAACAAAGACTTTTGAGAATCATTATTCTGTTGTGAGAAATGTACAAAACCAATTGAGAAAAACTGTTAACGGAAAAAGGAGTACCCGTATTAGCCCGAATATAAGACGATCCTGATTATAAGACGACCCCCCATTTTCAGGCTCATGTTTTGGGGAAAAAAGATTTTTGAAGACTTAATTTTGTTTCACATTGGAAACTTTTCTCAAAATGCAGTTTTTAATTTGTTGGAAAATCTGAGACTTTTTACAAAGAACAAATTTCACAATATCATTTTCATGGAATTTCCATGATATAAGTGTCACAGGGGTGACTAGACTGTGTGGGGAATCGATCCAAGTTGCGGTTGTTTCTCAGGGGACTGATTTGACGGACGGACCTTGGGAGGTAAACAAACTAATGTAGGCTAATTGGGGAATGCATTGCAGCTGGGAGAAAGCGGGGTGATTGGTGCATGCGGGGTGGCCCAGAGTTTAAATGGACCGGACAGGAGACCGACAAGGGACGGCGACGGAGAGAGGACGAGAGAGGGAGAGAGAGAGAGGGTTCCGAAGAGGGGGCGACTCCGGCACGGGAGGCAGCTGCCAGAGGCCTGGGGGGACGCCGAGCCGGTATCCGGACGGGCCTAGGGCTGAGGCGGACGAACACGGATCCTGCGGATCGAGAGTTGGCAACCTGCGGCCGATGGAAGAGGCGCGACGTCATTCGGCCTAATGACAGTCCGTGACCATGGCGCAGAGGTTAATGCAACGTTGGAAACTGAGGGGTGAGAACGCTCGCCCCTCCGAAAGTTAAGTGTATTTCGCAACCTAGGTCTGTGGCACTTCAAAGTAGAAGCCCCCCTCCCTCCAAGGAGGCAGTCTGCTCCCGGCGCCCTCGGCTCTCTCCCAAATCTCTCTCTAAAAGGACTGGGCTTGCAGGACTCACTTTACCTCCGCCGTAGCGGGCATTGTCGTGCTTTGAGCTCACGTTTGCTGTGTTTACTAGTCGCGCAGTAGCTCTAGCGCTGCTTGCATTTGAAGACACTCCTGTATATTGCACTATTGTGTGAAGAAATGCCCCACGTGTGTTTATTAGGATAGTTTCCCGGTTTGTGCGCGACAATGATTCTGCTAATGGTGGTGATCCATCCTTTTCTGTTGGAGCCCCTGCTGGTGACATGTCTCCTCTCCTTCACAGCCCCGTCACGAAGAAGGTGCGTTGGTGCACCTACTGAACTCCTGGGCCACCTCTACCGACCCCTCCTGCGGACGTGGACTGGACTGGACTGTGAACTACTGGTTTGGGTGGGGGGGGGTTATTCTATGGACTTACAAGGCGATCCTAAAGACTTGTTTTAACCTTTTGTAATTTATAAATAAATAGCTAAACCGTTATTCTGTTGTCTTGGTGTGTTTCATGATGTGCAGTTTACTTCCCGGTGTACTGTTGGTAAAAAGTGGGGGTGCCGCCCAGAAACGCGCACCCCCCACCTGTGACATAAGACCACAGATGGTTACTCATATCCTTTTCCTTTCTTTACTCACTTCACCTGTCAAGCGCCAACAGGCACCTACAGGCTACAGCCGCCTGCCTGGGCCCGCCTGTTTAAAGTGCGACGCAACATAGCCTACACTCAGAGCATTAGTCTGCGCCAGCCAGGCAACCAGTCCAGTAGAGATAGGCAATCTATTGTGCAATGCACAGATTTTGCGAAATGCTTAGTTGACAGCAATAGCTAACCAGCAGCCGTCTCGCCAAATCGCCGTTCATTTTATGCATCCAAAGTTTTCCGTTGGACTATAGAAACCGAATGTGACCAAAGGCAGATTGACGCATTGCATTTGAAACCCATGCGCTGCCTATCAGGACCACGTTGACATTAACTTATTGACTGCCAGCCATTTTCATAAAAGAGTACCTCGGAGTGCCAGAGATTTTTCAGCATTTTGGGCGTTTTTTGGAGGCTCACAGAAAATTGAGTTCTGTGTCTATGTCAACACCATACCTATCAAAACACAGATTAGACGCTCATCTGTCATCAGAAAAAAACGGTGTCTCTCTACCCCTTTCCGTTCTTTCATAATCATCTGTTGAAATTAAGTGGAATTCGCCAAAACGCTGCTTTCTAGCCAAAAAGCTGAGAAAACGCCATTTGAAGTAGAACTATAACTGCAAAAGTTTTGCCCATAATGGCATCGTCCTAACAACTCCAAACCTATCAGATGCTATTACAGAGTCTTCTGTCATCTGTAGCCTGAACAAAAGATCGTTTGTATGACCTTTTCAACCTAATATACTGAAATATAACGGGGGTGGACTCGAAAACAAGGGTGTTTTGGTTTAGTTGCTGGCGCGCAGAATGGATCATGACAGCAGGTGCCCCTAACTCCGGGAACTCCCTCCCTCTCCCTCTCCCTCTCCCTCTCCCTCTGATTGTGCTCTCTCTCCCCTCGTTGGAGAACGAATCACAGCTGGTTTATTTCCTCCAGAAATAGTACCGTGTTGTGTCTTGTGGGGGAGGGAGGCAGGTAGGCAGGCAGCTCCGCTTAGCGTAGCTTACTGCAGCTTCTTTGGCAGAGCGGACAATTTGCAGATTGATGATTACTGTCATCGTGGTTCTGCTATAGTGATCTTGTCATATATTGTTCAATGAATTTTCTTTTGATAAAGTACTGATCACATATCCAACATTTCACAAGCCGATTGGAGTGGTGAAGGCTAGCTGGTCTGAGGCTAAGTGCAATGCTTTCTCATGTGAGCTGACTGCATCTGACCAGACACAAAGGCTACTCTGTTCCAAGAATCTGCAACCTGGCAAAACTCCTAGTGATTTTATATGAACAAGACAATCTCTTGCCTTAACCATTATTCTGTGTTGTTGTATCGTTGCGAGGCATATCGTCAAAGGCACCGCTTTCTCGGGCACACACAGATGACCATTGATTGGCTGATGACAGCATCCCAAACTTAGCCTACAGGTTGTTCGTCAAATCACCCTTCATTTCTTTAGTTTCTAGTGGTGTTGTCGGCTGACCAGAGAGAACGACCAAAGCTTTCATGATGAGACACCAAACACAAAGAAAACCAAACACAAATAAAAGCAGAGCAACGGGCCGCGATTGACTTGTGTCTTTCCCCTTGCACTGTCGTCTGCATCGCGTTGACATTGACAGTTGATAGACGTGCGGTGCAACAGTCATAATAGGCGAGTACATTTAGGGTTTAACCCCAAAAAAATTGATACAAAAGGTTTTTTTATAGATTCTTTTACTATTGGACCTGCTAAATGACATACTAAAAATCTAGTAAAATCTGACTTTGGGAAATGAGTTTTTTTCAACATGGCTGCCATAGGCTTATTATAAGGGTCAAGAGACACTCTAGGTGAATAGGCCAAAAAAACTAGCTTTCCGATATCACCATGAAACGTAATCCGGTGATTACTCACATATTTGTGAGAAAAAAATGTATTGCAAGTTTTCTGAAATGTTATGTTTTAATATGGTAATTGGACTATATCTAATTAAATATGCATTAAATTTCAAAATGCAAAACCTCAAACCACATCTGAAAAAGCCAAGCTCAAAATTACTCTTTTATTTTGTTTCTAGTAAGCCAGAAGATATCTTCAGAAGAGATTATGGACATCTCTTTTTGTTTTGTAGTAAATCTAAAAATCTTTGTGCAGACACACCAGCTAGCATTTTTTTTTTTCAAAACATGATTATTTAACATCTCTCTTAGATAAATAATTGAGTTTTATGTGTCTCAAGTTCTTCCAGACATTCTTTGAGTCTGGTGGTATCATTGTTAGCATGTATCAAGGGCAAGGTCAGCTGTCCTCAAATCATAGCCTCTCCACAGAGGTGTCCTAAGGGCTGGTGCTGGGACTCCTATTTGCCATGTACACCACATCACTGGGCCATGTTATCTGTTCTCACAGCTTCTCATACTACTGTTACACCGATGAAGCACAGTTACTTTGTGCCAGATGACTCCACGGTCACACACATTTCCGCTTGCCTCTCTGAACTATCCACAAGTATGAAGGAATGCAACCTTCAGTTGAGCCTCGCCCAAATGCACTGCTGGTGATCCCAGCCAAAAGATTTAGGTTTCCATGATATCGAGCTCAATATGGATTCTGCTACTGTTGCCTCAAATAAGGCCACAAGAAATCTAGGTGTCATTGTTGATGACCATCTATCATTCTCTGACCACATAGCCTCAGTTTCCCAGTCATGTCCTCTTTCTCATGCCCTAATTGAATACAAGGCCCTGGCCCTTGCCTATGACGCTACAACAGGCCCTACTCTGGCTTACCTGAAAGCTATGCTAAAGCCCTATGTCCGTTCAGGACATTCTCTGTCTCCAGTACCAACCGTTTCACCTTGCCTTCTACTTACACATGTAGTGGCTCCGGTCTATTCAGTTCAGCTGCTGAAAGACCAAAAATACCTAGTGACACCATGATTCATCACTGATGATGTGCCCTGACAAACAGCACATGGATATTATCATAGCAGTAGTGTCTTTATCCACCCAAACAGCACTCCAAACAAACAGATCCTGAAAACATGTTAGTTCATGCCAATGTAATTATCATGTAGTAACCTTTATTTTTAAAAACTTTGATCTTGAAAATGACACCTTTCCTGAAGTCAGATTTTCCTAGATTTTTAGTATGTTATTAAGGACACTTAGAGGTAACAAAATCAGTTGAAAAACCTTTTGTATCAATTTTTTTGGGGTTAGGTCTTTTTTTTGCATAGATGTACTCGCCTATAACGAAACAAGCATCTGCAAATTTGATATGGACAAAACAATCTCTTAACCCATCCATTATTGAGTTGTGTGCATTGTTGTGAAGCATAGGCTAATGGCCGCATTCAGGTTAAGTAAAAAAAATAATAAAAAAAAAATGTTTTACTTTTTTCTCTTTTGTACTATTTTTAGAACAAAAACTACGTCTTATATTCAGGCCAATACGGTAAGTTGCCTTGCTGCCTTAAGTTTGTAAGTTAACTCAACTTGAGAAACTTAGAAAATACAATAGAAAAAGTTTTTGATGGTCCATCTAATATCATGGTGACTACTAAAACTCAGTAGAAGGTCTGTACAACTGACTGTGAGTAGCCTAATGAACTTGCAAGTGTAATGAAAGGTGTGCAGGATATTTGTCTAATTTGAACCATCCAAAATCATAAAATCAAGTGCAGAGTTTTGAGTCGAAAGACAAAATAATTCTAACAACAAAACAACGGCAACAAAGGGAAAAGAATCCCAACTTTTAGTAGACTGTCCCATTTCATTTCAGAAAAGTTTGCCGTCATTGGGAGTGTATTTCAAACACCATTCAAGGAGGGAGCAGTTGCATTTACCAAACATGTCACATCACCGCAAAACCAAAAGCATTCCGTCAACAGTATCTACTCGTTCTCTCTCTCTTTTTTTTAAGAGTTAGTATGCAGTACAGTCGGCGTCGCTTTCTACATTATTCATTTCTTTAGAGGATATTCCAAGGAGGTTTGGAATACCCAATACACAGTAAAAAATAAATAGTTAATTCAACACTTCGACATCCCCAGAGTACTCTCTTAGTGTTGAATTAATACTGGATTTTTTTTTTTACTTTGACACACCTCGCAGTAACCCAATTGCTGCTCTGACTCGGAGCTGTGCTTTTCTGCGAAAAACAGGGAAGATGAAAAGGCCCGGGGAAGTGACCCTCTTTCCACTACACACACACTGCACACACACACACACACACACACACACACACACACACACACACACACACACACACACAGTGCACACACTGCACATCAGAGCCCGGGCCTCTCACACTCCTTAGATCTCGCTCGTTGTTTCGTTCGCCACTTATCCGATGACCTCTGAACCCCTCCGCTGCCGTTATCAGCGAACTACAGGTGGGAAGCCTGCTGCTGCTGCTCTCTGAGATGTCATCATATCACACGAAGAGCACTGACAAGCACTGCCTTTTCTTTCTTTCTTTCTTTCTTTCTTTCTTTCTTTCTTCCCATTTCTCTGTCTATCTTTCACTTTCTTTCACTCTTTCCCTTCCGTTTCTTTGTCTCTCTCTCTCCCTCTTTCCCTGCCTTTCTTTCTGCCTCTCTTTCCCTCTTTCATAACTGAGGAAGAGCACTGACAAGCACTGCCCCCCCCCTCTCTCTCCTAAATATATACAAGTAGCCTATATATATATACAGGCTTGCAGTATATCTTTCTCTTGCTTTCGTTTCCTCTCTCCGATAATTCACTTCCGATCCTTTTCTCTCTGTCCAACTCACTCTGTGTCATCTCTCCCTCTCTGCACACGGCAGCAGCTCCATGCAGTAGCCTATATACTGTATGGCATGGCATGGCAAGCTCTCATGAACTACTGTAGCCTGACAGACAATTGCGTCAAGTTAAAGCTCTCGCTAAATTCGCCGGCAGGAAATCAATTGGCATTTGATGCTAATTCAATTTGACAAAGTGGCAAGGGGCCATGAATAAGTAAATGATCAAATAAATAAATGAATCAGTGAGTAATAGAGAGA
>NC_085873.1:27642943-27660443 GCF_034702125.1 Engraulis encrasicolus
AGAGAAACAGAAAGTGGCATAGAGTGAACCTTGAAAGACAGACTCTAATTGAAGACAAACAGACAGACACTGCAGCATAGCAGACAGACAGAACTCTCTCTTTCTCTCTCTTCTTATGTTCCATCACCTCCATATATTCATGAGCTCTGGAGTAGGGGTGGGCGATATGACGATATTATATCGTGAATCGCGATATTGAGTAAAATATCGTCTCGAATCTGCCAAAGTGGAGAAATCGTATAGATCGTCTTGCACTGAGGATGTTTATTATCAGTATCAGAGTGACGCTTTCTCACTTGTGTTGTTGTCTTCACTTTATTCTTTACATTATTTTATTCCAATTGTACACTTTATGAGAGTATCATCAGTGTGTTAACATTTTATTGACTGCAAATTACAAATTGCAAGTATGAAAGTTTTTTTTTTTTGTTTGTTTTTTTTTGGATGGAAGATCGTGATAAAATATCGAAATCGTGATTTCATCTTAAAAAATCGTGATACAACATTTTTGCCATATCGCCCACCCCTACTCTGGAGGGGCTGGGTGAAAATATCAGAGGAAGTGTGCTAAACTGACAGGTCTGTTCTTACCACCATCAGTCAGCTCTTCTTTTTCTAGCATTTATATAACTACATTTTTGGAGGATGGGGTATTTATTTTATCTTTTTAACTCCTTAATGCAGAACCTCTAGTATACGCTTGTTGTTATTGACGTGACAATGACAACGTCCTGTTACATATAGCTCCCTGTAGGCTACTGTCTTTACAAAGCTACTGTATAGTCAAGTTATGGTGTAGTCCTTTTACACAGTTTGTGTGACCATTGAAGATCCCATCTGCACTAAAATGCTGCAGCTGCAATGGGCAGTTTTCACCTATGATAATCTCCTAACAATGTAGGTTTGACACTGAATTGTCTCGTAGCCCCGTAATACATGCCGTTCCTCCAGTGGAACGCTGTAATAGTCATTGAAAAGTTGACTACAATAGTATTACTCTACTATGACATAGGCCTACCAGAGGGCCTTTAGTAAAGCAATATGACTTAGTCATTGTAATTCACTCTAGACGACATGCAATTGCAATCACAAACACACACGTGCGTATCCACATGGGACTACACTGGACGTCTGTGTTTCACTTCACAAATTACGGACATGGCACATTCACAAAATGACTAAGAACTCGGACCTTCTCCCAGGTGGGCTTTAAGAAAGCGAAGCGACCAGGTAGCTGAGGACGTTGAAAAAGTTTTGCCATAACATGTTTGATTTGGGTAATCACTTAACGTATTTGGCTTGTTAGCCTGCCTGCCACATTCAAAGACATGGGTGCCGCGAGGGGGGGTAAGTTGTTACAGATTCTAAGGGCCCGACAGCTCTGTCAGGGCGCTGGAAGGATGCTGATAGCATAATTTGCCATTTTGGGGGCCCAAAATTTGAATCTTTCATGGGGCCCAACATTTTTATCAGTGCCCCTGTTCAAAGGCATAAACATTCCAATTATTTTTCACCAGACCGCGTCATAGCTCTATACTACAATATTAGCTGACCTTTAATCGCTGAAATTCGCTTTGTTTGCCCAGGTCGCTTCACCCCTAGCGAATTTGCTATGGTTGCTCAATTCGCCGACTCTCCATAGAGCAATAATGGCTTCCTTTGCTCTGTCCGCTTTGGTTGCATTTTGTGTACGCACTCATAAGGTTACAAAGATGTATGTTTTGGCCTACCAGGCTAACTTCAATTGGCTAGCCCTGAAGAATGCCTATTACAACATGGACATCTGGCTGTCCTTTCTTTCCACAATGCGGGAAGTCAGTCAGGCAGATAAAGGTACTCAATGTGAGGAGTTCATCTTAGGCTCAGGGTTCCACTTTTTATAAGGGACTTTGGGCGTCTTATTTTGAGCAGTCAATTTAAATTTTGTACACTCGTGGGTTGCGGGGGGTTTGATCCTTACCATTTTTGCCCTTTTTTGTTTAAACTCATTGTAACAATGGAAAAATCCAAATTCAACTTAATGGACACTATCTCCATGGTGTATTTGTTTCCAGAATAGCAGGAACGGTTAATAATGGTCATTCTCACTGAGAAATCAAGAGAGATGTCTAATTTCAGGAGGGGGGGTAATAAAATAGTCCTCAACCGTTTTGGCCTACCAGGCCAACTTCAATTGGCTAGCCCTGAAGAATACCAGAGTAAGACAACAACATGGGCATCTGGCCTTCCTTCCATTCTTTTTCCACTGTGCTGGAAGTCAGTCAGGCGGATAAAGCTACTCAAGGTGAAGGGCTCAGCTGAGGCTGCTCAGAGCTCCTGTCCCCTGTCCCCTGTGCCGTACCGTACCATTGGTGGCAGTGGCTCTCGCTCCGGCTCACTCTCGGCCACGCGTCACATTACGTGTGCAATCTCACCATGAATAATTGGAAGTGTGGGAAGAATACCAAACAGCGAATTGCAGTGTGTAGTATGTGTGTCTGTGTGTCGTTGTGTGTGTGTTTGTGTCTGTGTGTGTGTGTGTGTCTGTGTGTGTGTGTGTGTGTGTGTGTGTGTGTGTGTGTGTGTGTGTGTGTGTGTGTGTGTGTGTGTGTGTGATGAAAGGTTTAGAGAGAGGAAGAGAGAGGAAGACTGATAAAGAAGTGGAGAGAGAGAGAGAAATATTGAAAGGGAGGGATGGACAGAGAGAGAGATGGAAAGAGAGGTGGCATGAGAGAAAAAGGAAATGAGCAGCATGAATGGAAAAAAACAAAAGTGCCAGCCAGAGGCATCCTTCCCTCCTTCCTTCATTCCCTCCTTCCTCCCCTCCTTCCCTCCTTCCTTCCTCCCTTGCTTCCTTCCTCGGCCACTCTGCTTGTGTGTAGTCGGTGCGCGATGGTACTCGGCACTCCTGTTTACGGCATCCTAATTAAAAGGAAAAACACGAGGGATCCCTTTCGCCGACGGGCAGGGCTGGTCTGAGACCAAATTCGGCCCGGGCGTTTGGCTGCGTCTGGCCCCTCACACATGCACAGGCCCCTGTCGAAATACTGTATACCCCAATCATCTCAGTCCACTATTTATATTGCACTTTCTATTAGAGATGCACCGGATCCTGATTTTTAGGATCCTGCCGGATACCGGATCCTACGAAAGGGTTTAAACACATAGCCTACTCGCACACGTGGGTCATTTTTATCACGTTGGCTCAAACTATTTTGACTGAAAAGCCTCGGCTACCGGATCCTGGATCCTGGAACCGGATCCGGATCCTGTGAAAAACTGTATTATCCTGCCGGATCCGGTGCATCTCTACTTTCTATATATATAAACTTTATTACAGGCTCAGGGCCCACATTGGACACATTACAATACACACATCAACAATACAATAAAAATACACATACAATAGAGGAAGCTAGTGAAGGCATTCATGCCAGTGTTCCCAGATAGTAGATATATATCTTACAGAGCTACGACTTGGATCAACCAATTGAGCGATAAGCTCATTTTTTGCCCAATCAAGCCTTCTCATGAACTTAAAGGTAAGATTTCTTAACAGTGCCATAAAAGTAGTTAGACCAAATTTGCAGAATAACCCACTTGCTCTAGTACTCCTTGGTTTCTTTAGGAGAATCCTCAGACAATCATTGTAAGCTACCTTCAGTTTCAGTAGACTCTCCTTCTTGTATCTGATCCAGAGAGGAGCTGTATAAAGATGGGAGCAGTAAGTCGTATATGTCTGTATGGGTATTATATAGGTACTCTAGGTGTAATGCATGATTACTGTCTATGTCTAATAGTCTATGTCCACTCCTAAAGTCTATGTCTACGTCTGCATGGGAAAGTAAGAAACATAATTTCAAATTCTTTGTATGACTAGTGCATGTAAAAAAAATGGACAATAAAGCCGACTTGACTTGACTTGACTATATTTAAGATTAGATGGACCAATGGGCCACCCACCTCTGCCTCGGGACAGCATCAACCCCTGACGAGTTGCGGCCTACCGGGAGAATCCCCTACGGATGACCAGTCCAGCCCTGCTGATGGCCCCCCAGCCCCAGCCCCAGCTCCAGCCCCTGCCCCTGCCCCAGCCCCAGCCCCAGCCCCTGCCCCTGCCCCAGCCCCAGCCCCTGCCCCAGCCCCAGCTCCAGCTCCAGCCCCTGCCCCTGCCCCTGCCCCTGCCCCAGCCCCAGCCCCAGCTCCAGCTCCAGCCCCAGCCCTAGCACTACCACCTTAATTACACGCCGGGTACGGGCAATAATATTTGAAGTGCGTCTTCACACACACACACACACACACACACACACACACACACACACACACACACACACACACACACACACACACGTCTTAATGAGGCAGAGCGGGGTAGACGCACGGTGCCTGTGCTTCTCTCTCTCTCCCTATGAGAGTGAGCGCACGTATGTGAGTGCGTACATTCACACACACACACACACACACACACACACACACACACACACACACACACACACACACACACACACACACACACACACACACACACACACACACACACACACACACATGCGTCAGACTCAGCAAGCATTCATTAACAGCCAGCCTGACAAGACAGACACACGGACGGATGGGTGGGTGGGTGGACGGACGGACGGACGGACGGATGGGCGTTTGCACGGAGGGACAGCGATCCGAGAGGATTCAGTGAAAACAGCAGGGCAGTGGCAGTGGCAGCAAGCAGCGGCAGCAGTGGTGGTGGCGAGTCGGGGGCCTTGCTTGTCTAGCGATTAAGTTACTGTCAGTCGACAGCCCAGGTGCCAAACGGGATTACCTGTAGGCTTTTCACTGTGCAAATGCGGTGCAAGGGGAGGGAGAGAGAGAGAGAGAAGGGGAGAGAGAGTGAGAGAAGGGGCAGGGAGGGAGAGAGAGAGCAGAGAGAGAGAGAGAGAGAGCAGAGAAAGAGGGATTGCAGAGAGAGAGGGAGATAAATACAGAACGAGAGAGAAATAGAGAAAGAGAGCAGGGTAGAGAGTCAGAAGTAGAGAGGCAATGCACTGAGAGAAGGAGAGAGACATGGTAGCAAGAACATGGCGGTCAGTCGGCTGAATTTCTTCTGGGTGGGTTTTTTTTTCCAAGCAGCTGCTGCAGCTGTGTCTGTCCTGTTGGGCAACAGTGCCACCTGCTGGTCTTCATGTGAACAACAACTGTGTTTTTTTGGGGTTTTTTTTTTTTCATGACGATGGCTAGAGAGAGCGATCCAGCATCCAGCAGCATCTGAATGCTGTCTGATGCAACACCTGCAGGTGCAGTGCTGTTATAAGCCACCTTTCATGTCCTACTACAAAAAACATGGCCCATGCACCTTTTGGAAATACTGCTGAAATAGAAAGGTATTGTGAAGGTTGTGTGATGCTGTTGTCTTCAGTACCATATTAATAAATGGTAATGACCGACCCACGATAATAATATGTATAAGTATGCTCAGATTTTCCAGAATACATCCTGTTATGTCAATTCTATGAGCTCAGTGATTTCTTTAATGTAAAGTAAAGATGAAATCGAGTAGCCATAGGGCCACTGAGGAGCTATGAAGAAATGAATGAGAGAAATGTGCACGCCCTATAGCAGTAGACACCTTTTTTCCCCAAAATCACCTCTCAACCGAAAGGCTGCTGTACCGTCGGCCCCCGCCCACTGCATTTTGAGCAAAGGAGGGGAGAAAAAATAAACAGTGTTTAACCTGCTGTTCCATTTATCACCACTGGGGGGAGTAAGTACGTCAGCAATTCCAGAAGCATGTGCTGAATGTCAATGTGTACTCCACCTGACAGGCTAACATCTCACCCTCTCTCCCTCCCTCTCTTCCTCTCTTTTCCTCTCTCTTCCTCTCTCTTCCTCCCTCCCTCCTTCTCTCCTTTCCCTCCAGCCTTTTAATGACCAGCAAGTCCTTAATGTAATTTATTAGCTTTCGTTACATAACCTCTGCAGCCAAATGAAGCGAGTCATCAAGTGCGCACAGATGGCCTACTGTGTTTTTATTTTTCGACTAGACTAATAAGAGTCTTGCTGAGGGTGCGAATAATGCAAGTCACTGTAGTCATTTCAACACTGTTTTACTCAAAAACATGAGATTCAGCTTTCACCATAGGCTACTGTATTAGGCCTACTGTTTTTCACAGGTGAAGTCTAGCCAGTTCATACTTATTGCATGTGCTGGCAGGCAGGCTTGTGAGAATGCCTAAATAACTTACAACCCTACAGTTAAGGTTTCTAACATGGTGTTTCATAAGCACCCAGGGTAGTACTGGGGCCTAAAAATGAACCGGGCATGTTTGGCTCAGACTGGTCCCTTACACATTTTTTTTTTCCATTTATAAACACGGTGTTGTGAGGAGGGGCAAGACACTGGCAGCCAACCATGTGAGATAATTTTTTGACCGACAACGGTTTCCAACAATCAGAGGTTTGAGTTGCGCGCATGCCAGGGTCGCGCAGCCAGGGGAAAACAAAAATTTAGAACCCATCTATCCACCGGCTGCTTTCATACTATATTCTGATTGGCTCAGTCCACTGTTTATATTTGATACGGACCCAATGCGCCGTCCTCTCTAAATTGTAGGTGAGGAAAAAACACAACATGGGCCCCTGAGGATTGTCGGCCCACCGGGAAAATGCCCTGTACGCCCGGTTGTCAGTCCAACCCTGTGAGCAGACCCCACAGCCACCCACGCAGATGATGAAACCAAAACACAAGTGGCAATTACTCTTGCTTGTCACGTTTGATGTTTTGACTTTCTAGTTTTTGTTGGGGTTTTTTTCTACCCATGTCTGAGGTTCTTCTCTCATCCTTAGACCGAGCTCTCGATCTCGTGTTTATAGTCTGTTTGGCTTTCAAACAATGCCAGACAAGCAGAGACGGTTTTACCATTAGGCGGACTAGGCAATTGCTTAGGGCCCCATCAAAACTGCCCAATGTAGGGGCACCCAACAGTTACAGTAGCACCGCCAAGAGGGCCCCATGTCTATATTTCACCTAGGGCCCCCAGATGGGTAGAACCGCCACTGCAGACAAGGGGCCCCCATGGCACGCCTGCCTTGTCTGTGTGTTACGTGTTTCTTTGGTTTGTGGGGTAATATTTCCAATATCGAGTGCAATTCCATTCCACATGAACGCGGTCCAATAAATCTTTGACCTGCTTGACATGAAATATTTATCGGCAATGTGCTCTCTTATCCAACATTGTTTTAGGTGGTGGGGAGGGACGAATAGGAAAACAAAAATAGCTTTGCTTGTTAGTGGGCAGAGGATCTGTCCGAGCCTTTATTGATTACATGTAATGGTGGGAGAGTGATGAGTAATGGACATCATCAGCTATTGGAATGCACTGCATGTTATGAGACGTGTGTGTGTGTGTGTGTGTGTGTGTGTGTGTGTGTGTGTGTGTGTGTGTGTGTGTGTGTGTGTGTGTGTGTGTGTGTGTGTGTGTGTGTGTGTCTGTGTGTGTGTGTGTGTGTGTGTGTGGGGGGGGGGGTTGTGTGTGTGTGTGTGTGTGTGTGTGTGTGTGTGTGTGTGTGTGTGTGTGTGTGTGTGTGTGTGTGTGTGTGTGGGGGGGGAGGTTGTGTGTGTGTGTGTGTGTGTGTGTTTGTGTGTGTGTGTGTGGGGGGGGTGTATGTGTGTGTGGGGGTGGGGGTGTCTTTGTGTAGCTGTAGGAGCGTGTGTGTGTATGCGTGCGTGCATTTGTGTGTGTGTGTGTGTTTGTGTGGGGATGTGCGCGCATGGGGATGGGGAGGGTGATCTGAAAAGAATTTTTTGAAAGCACCAATTAAAGCCTTCTTCAATACGATTACATTAATTATCTACAATGGCAAGGGAAGCAAAAAACAAAAACCACTCGTTTAATTCCCGTGAAGTGTTCTTTCGCCTTCCGCCATCCATGAGAGGGAACATTAACGCAGTTTCCTCTTCGTCGTCGTCTTTAAATTAAACCACCCTCCGAGGATCAAAGATGTGCTTGCTGTAATACAACATCCGATAGGCTACTTGCCAGATAGACTTACACTCGCCTCTTATTCCCCTCGAGAGAGAGACAGACGCCAGTTAGTTATACGGATGGTGTCGATCAAATTACGAACCAATCGATAGCGGAGGGAGGGAGGCCGCTGGCTTCGGTGCTACTAGCTGCTGGCCTGTCACATCCAGGTAAACAAACTAGGCAATGGCTTAGGGCCCAGATGAAAGGGGGGGTGCTCTGATAATGACTGGGTCAGTGGTTGTATTTAAATGACAGCAATGGCAACTTTGTGATTGTGGCAGCACCCATCTAAATTCAATGACTTAAGAGTGTAATAATACTGCAATCAAAATCCCTCCCTAATAATTTGAAGGAGAAAAAAAAAGGGGTGGGTCCCTCTTTGCCTTGGGTCCCAAAATACCCTGAAACGGCCCTGGCTAGCTGCTGGCTAATAGGCGGCGAGTACTGGCTAAGGAAATTGATGAGGCGAGAGAGAGAGCATTATGCTGTTATCATACAGAGAAGCTTCCTATGACCCCCACCCTGCCCCGGTCGTCTTAATAACCCCCCTCCCTCTCGTCTCCTCTCCATCACGCCGTCTCCGGCCCCCTGCTACTGAAGGTGATTTGCGGCTTCGTCACCTCCAGGATGCGCCTTCAACCTCTTCCTCCCTCTCTCTCTTTCTCTCTCTCTCTCTCTCTCCGGTGACACGTGGCCCCGGTGATGAAGGGTCCGTGGAGGCCACAAACGGTACTTCCTGTGACAAATCTCCGCATTGATTTCGCCCTCGTTAACACTTCTGGACGGAAACAGAGAAGCACTCCTGCTGATCAGGCTGACTCGGTGGTTTTTAGCCCAGTCACCACTCCCCAGCCCGCCCTGCCCCACCCCACCCCTATGCTTGCGTTCTGCCCGTACGTAAGTGCGGCCTATGAGTCGCCTTTCTCTTTATCTAATAAACATATCGCAAATATGGCTGAGAATGGTGACTGAATGGTGAGTGCTACTAGCACACACACACACACACACACACACACACACACACACACACACACACACACACACACACACACACACACACACACACACACACACACACACACACACACACACACACGCAGGCACACACCATCTCTATTATACTGTATAGTACAGTATATGCGTTCTGCCCGTACGTGCGGCCTATGAGTCGCCTTTCTCTTCATCTAATAAAAATAACTCAAATATGGCTGAGAACGGTGACTGCTACTAGCACATGCGCACAGACACACACACACACGCACACACACACACACACATTAAATATGCATTCTGCCCGTAACTGTGACTAGCCTCTCTCCTTTCTCTTCACCTAATAATAATGACAACGCAGCTATTACGTATATGGCAGCGAATGGTGTCTGTTATGTACACACAGGATGACTATGGCAAATATGGTTTCTGATGTAGGCTAGTCCTTTGCTCATGGGACCAGAAAGGGACTGAGAGATTTTTTTTTCTGTCCAGGAATGCCTTTAGTAGGCTAATGAAGTTCCCCTTGGGCACAAATTGTTTTTGGTTCCCCCAAAAAAGAGAGGGATTTGTGTCCTGCTCATTTCACCAGGGCCTTAGAGAACATTTTACAAATGTTTGGTTTGGGAGAGTCTAGTTGGTCCCGGCCCCTGGGGACTTGTGGCCCCCTGAGCCAGGGATGAATTGGCCTGGCCCTCCTGAGTGACCAAACCTTTCAGAGTAATTATGATAACTATCTATCAAATAAAGTCCAAGAAAAACCCTAAGAGCAGTCGGCACACTGGGAAGTGCCCTGTATGCCAGATTACCAGTCCTGGCCTGGAGGTGGGGATGGGAGAGTCTAGTTGGTCCCGGCCCCTGGGGACTTGTGGCCCCCTGGGCCAGGGATGAATTGTCCTGCCTTGCCTATTAATCCACCCACTCTATCCTCTCCATGGGTATCCAAACCTTTCAGAGTAATTATGATGACTATCTATCAACTAAAGTCTACTTCCCACAACCCCCTTTACCTGACCGCGACTAAACTCCTTGGCAGGTGTTTTGCTACTGATTTCTCCAAGCTCTGGGGTCAATCGAATCACTTTCACTGGATGTGGGAGAAAGGAAGAAACAAAAGGCTAACCGTTTTAGCCAGTCACCCGAACTGCACACTCTGCACTTTCACCATGACCGACATCTTTTGACTCCACTAATCACACGGCATGGCCTCTCATCAGGCCAATGGACTGAAAAGAAGCCCGTACGTAGCTGTAGCTGTAATGGTTCGGATGTAGTTGACCCACTCACTAGAAAATGTTAATATAATTAGTTAGCATTTTATTACTGTACGTACTTGCCATTTGACTAATTATATTGGCTCTGTACACAACAAACACATAAATTAAGGGGCCTAATGCACGATGGCCTCTTAACACGCTCAACTAAGTGTCCGCATCCACATAATTTACTGGGGGTGGGGTGCTGCTGCTGCTGCTCTCTGTCATCCTTCCCCCTTTACAGTGCTGCCGGCCGGCCGCCTGCTGCTAATGAAATCCGACGGAAATCCGAGATTGATTTTGCAGTTATGCACCTCATTGATCCACTTTGTCCAATGGCATGGGCCGTTTTCTTTATTAAACACGTAAGTCAACTGCCCCCCCCCCCCCCCCCCCAAAAAGGAGCAGCTCTGTCAATATGTCACTCATTGTCTTCCGTACATTGTCAATTCACTTCCCATGCAAGGTTCCATTAGTTGGCTACATTTGAATATTGGTTTCAGCTTGTAAGAAGATAGAAGAAAGGGGAAGTGGAAAGAGGCTAATAGGGGTGTAAGAAATAAGCTTCACTGGCTGGGGAACTCTTTATCACACTAAAGGACAAGATATGACAAGTTCAGTAAACACACTGGATACTGTTCTTTTTTTTCTCATTATTTTTTGGAGCGAACAACACGTTTCGCCCAGTGTGTCTTCAGGTTTATCAAGATTAATCAGATTTATCAAGTTTGCCTTGAACCTGCACCTGGACAACTGAAGGCTTGTGCACAATGACTTCCGTACTTTGACAAAATAGACCCTTTTGCTATTTATTATGCTTAGAGGAGGCAACTATTGATTAATGCATCATCATATGAGTTATCATTACCAACATTCATAGGTGTGCACAGGGTGGTGCAAAAGTACCTGCCCATTTGGCTTACTGTACCAAAAATGCCCCTTTTTGTCATGGACCCTTTGGTCCATGTTGACATAATCATCTACAAACGCTTGACGATGAAAGGGGAAGAGGAAAGTGGCTAAAAAGGATGTAAGAAATAAGCTTTACTGGCTGCGGAACTCTTTATCACACTAAAGGACAAGATATGTGACTCTCCAAATCAGACCACTTTTGCACTATTGATTACACTTAGTGGAGACAACTCTTGATTAATGTCAGAGCATGAGTTACCATTACCAATACCTCTAACTCAAACGCGCCCCACACATTAGGCTATGATTTGGCCAGGGATGCAAAAAGTAAAAGTAAAAAAAGAAACACAGTTCCCTTCCACCACAGGCAACTTCTCTGAGCAACCACCAGTAGACTAGTAGTAGACCTACCTGTCATATGACCAGCTAGGCCCTACTCTGCGCTGGTTGGATCCAATTTGTGGTGTATTCTTGTTGGATTTTTAGTGTTTCTCAGTAACAACACACTCTATCTATCTTATGAGGTACAAAGAACTAACTGCTGTAACACTTAAGTAGTATCATGTGCTAGTGTTGTAGCCTACTTAAACCATGAATTTACTTTAACTTTTACTTTTAACTTTTACTTGTTTTAGGCTACTTTTGATCAAAACCCAGGCCTAACTGTAACTTCAACGTCATCATCTTGTTGCATTTCCACAACTCTGACTCTGCTTCCACGAATTTCTGCTAAACACGCTGTCAATTATTTCACTACTGTAAATTCAGTAGAAATGTAATTAAATGTGAGTTGTTGTAAACATGTTAATTGTTTCTCTCCAGAACTGCATCTCTCCAGAATTCGAAAGTTTCTAATTGAATCGCCGCCTGTGAATTAGTGGAGGTGATAGATTTTAGAGAAACACTGTACAGTCTTCCCCCACAGCCTATTCATTGCAATAAATCTGCTGCAGGACGTGGTTGATTACGGAAATCTTTAAACATTTTCTTTCCGGGACATTTTTTTTAATGGAGCCACGTACCCCACCTCGTGACCTGGAACCCAGGCCATGAAGAATCATAAGAGTTCCAGAAGCCATCAGACACTTGTGCCGCCCAGTCGTGCGTCTCAAATCTGCTTTGAAGGATGAACGGTGCGGTGCTTGAGGAGTGATTGATTGAGCTGTTAAAGTCCGTTATCCATCAATTCTGTCAGCGCCTGCGTTTTTTTATTTATTTATTTTTGGTCAAAGTTCTTCCTCCACATCGCGAGCGGAGCTGGCTTGATCCACTGCCACGAGGCACATTAGCGCGAGGCAAGGCTGGCGCTCTGAAAGAGGGGAGTTATTTCATAATGACATTTACTGGCAACATTGACTGTGAGAATTGATTGGACTTCTACTTTTTTTTTCAATCAGACCCAGATTGCTGCAGTGCAGTTCCATAATTTATCACGAGCTATACCGTAAGCTAATAGCATTGATTTGTTATTAATCAAAAAAATGTTTTATTCCGTTACATGTTTGTAAATATCTCCACAAACATGCAAAAAATTGATCCGGGGTCAATGTCTTCATATTATGCATGTAGGACAAGTTTTCTGTGGTAGGCTTGGGTCTCTCCCCAGAAATGTAGGCTATAACCTACTCATTTATTTATTGTTTAGAAAGTATGTACATTGGTTAATGAAACTGATTTTTTTGCATGGGTGACTAATGAATGCAGTGCTTTTAGGCCTGCTAAGTAATGAAGGTGTGTGAGTCGAGTGCATATGTAAGATAAATGACTGGTTGGAAACATGACTGTAGGCCTACTGTACCGTACATCGCAAATACTGCAGTGGCATATTGTAGGCTGCATGAAATGTTGTGATTCTTGTGAAATCTATAAAACTAAACATTCCGAGTTTAATTCCAGCTGTTACATTTTTGTGAGAAAGCTGCTAAATGTCATGTGTTTATTGGTTAATGTCGACAGCTACTCTCTTGAATAGGCCTAAGCTTACTTCACCGTAGCTAATGTAGGCCTATATGTCGAGGCTAATATCCTTACCATTGTTTAGATCAGAGTTAGATTAGAATTCTGGCCTACAAAGCTAAAAGAGAAAAAGTCCGATTGGGAAAAAATATTGACCTTGTAACATTCTTGAGACTAAAGTGTTCTGTGACTATAAAGTGACACATGAAAGCATCATCACCTATAGTACAGCTATCAATATATTTGACTGGGTATTATGCAGGACTGAAGCATATCAGGAATGGAATCAGACAAAGGCCACATATTTAACATTTGGTAATAATATAGTACATAACTTTGGAACATTTAAATTATTTGAATATGCAAGACTTTTTTAACATTTGATAGTTCGTAAACAACTTTAAAACATTGATTATTTCAAGACTTCAGGATGTCTCTTTTGTCCATGTACAATAACACAATACAATACAACCTATATTTAAATAGCGCAATATCACAGCAAAAGTTGTATCAAACCGCTTTCAAAATACACATACACAGATATACACTTTCCCACTGCCGCATGGCACCAATCATCCGGGGTTCATGTGAGAAGGTGCATACACAAGCAGACACACACACACACACACACACACACACACACACACACACACACACACACACACACACACACACACACACACACACACACACACACACACACCATTGATTATTTCAAGACTTCAGGATGTCTCTATTGTCCATGTACAATAATACAATACAATACAACCTATATTTAAATAGCGCAATATCACAACAAAAGTTGTCTCAAAGCGCTTTCAAAATACACATACACACTCTCCCACATTCACACACCAGCTCTGGAGGCTGCTGCACTGCGCCAATTGTCCGTGGTTCATGTGAGAAAGTGCAACATACTGTACATGCACACACGCACGCATTCACACACAAACATTAAATAGGCCTACAATAACAATATCTCAAGAGAAAGATGATTCTGGAAGTGTTCCTAACATAGCTTATTTTCATAACATCAAGACCTAGCCTACAATGGCAGGAAGACTGTAGTCTGAATTTTACTTATCAGGTCTTATCGTTGCAAGGGAGGGATCTCGTATGCAGACAAAGGCAAAATGCAGTGACAACATATTTGGTTAAAATAGAGATTAGACTGAAGATGATCTTCATTACACCTCCTTGACTTGATGACAAATTGTCATGGTCCACCAGAAATATACCAGTCCATTATAGGCTGTACAATCATATTGTTGTGTGACAGCCATTTTAAAAGTTATTCAGTCTTGTGTCCTCATGTTGAAATTGAGCTAAAACCCTGCTCTTGCTCAGATGAAAATGCTGTGTTGATTTTCAGGTACTTACACCATGATGGTTATCCAGCACCTTCATTAGTTTTGCTCCAGAGTTCCACACTATCTGAGCCGTGTGTGAATATCCAGGAGCAAACAAGAATCCAACTGACCTCTTCAGTGTCCTGCTGTTAAATGAATATCTTAAACTCTGGTAAGGTTTTAGAATCATCTCCATGGACACATCATAGAGTTCTATTATGACATCATTCTATGTCACAGACAAGTGACCACATTGGAATCCAGTGGCAGCCTAACATACATCTGTCCAAGAGCCCTAAGGTGAATCTGGTTTAAGTCCTGTACTGTGCTTATCCCATCTCTCTCATTCCATTGTTTCCTCTCTGCCCTCAGAAGTCCTGTCGATATACTGCCGTACAAAGGCAAAGTGCAATGACTACATATTTTGTCAACCTTGAGATTAGACTGAAGATGGTCTTCATAACACCTCCTTAATGTGATGACAAAACGACATAACGACATGAGGTTTTAGAATCAACTCCATGGACACATCATAGAGTTCTATTATGACATCATTCTATGTCACAGACAAGTGACCACATTGGAATCCAGTGGCAGCCTAACATGCATCTGTCCAAGAGCCTATCACCCTGAATCTGGCTTGAGTCCTGAGCTGTGCCTATCCCATCTGTCTCATTCCATTGTTTCCTCTCCGCCCTCAGATATCCTGTCAATATACAGCCGTACAAAAGCCATGTACAGCATTCTGCTCCTCTACAACAAAACTGAAGAACAACAAAACTTAAGTTATCTTGGCATTCATGCCTAAATATGGCATGGAGGAAGCAACCCCAAACCACTTCCCACTGCAGATTTTTCCTCCTCTTCTTCTTCTTCTTCTTCTTCTTCTTCTTCTTCTTCTTCTTCTTCTTCTTCTTCTTCTTCTTCTTCTTCTTCTTCTTCTTCTTCTTCTTCTTCTTCTTCTTCCTCCTCCTCCTCCAATTCTGTTATTTCCATGGAATGGGTCACATTCATCGGCCATGTGCCATTTCTTACCCACTGATCATGGAAACTTTCAAGATATTTTCTCAATCACTATTCACATAGTTATAACATATTACGTTTGTAGGGCAGCAGCATCGAATGTGGCATGTACATAGATTTGGACATGTAGGGCAGCAGCATTGACTTTGACATACATTTCAATATGTAATATATAGCAGGCCCACCACATTCAGTGTCTGCACTGGAGCAGCTAAGCTTAAACACAGCCACCGGAGAGCCACACTTCTGCCTGGTTAAAGCCCAGTGTGCCGCTTAGAAGCATGCAGGGAGTGCCGACTGTCAGATCTATGTAGTGCTCTGTAGACGGTTCGATAAGAGCCTGGCTTAGAAGTCACAGGAGAGAGATGCAGTGGTATTAGGATAAAGTACTTGGAACACATGTCAAAATCTTCACACACACAAAAAAATACAAACAACTTTCATGAAGTTGCTCAAAGTGAACCATTTTCGCAAACAGATGTTACAAGATTAAACACAGCGAGGAGACATAGATAACGTAAGAGTCTTTTTTCCTCATGTTTTTCATCTGTGTCACTCAACTAGGCACTTTATTCAACAAGCCTTCACTCATTCATCATCATTATTTTCCCCTTTTGCCTTTTTTTGCTGTTGTAGTACAATGAAGGATGCCCACAATAAAAAGCCGAACACGCTTTCATAAAAATTGCATTAAAAGGAGAGAAGCATGAGAAACGCTGATTCTTTTTTTCATTCAAAATGCACCTTGAATTTGTAGGACAATATTTCTTCTTTAACGTGACAGAATGTTTCGACTTCAAAGTGACAGCCATGACAAAGGAGACCTGTGCAGAAGTGGCTGGCTGTATCCTTCCAAAGTAATGAATACATTAGGTGAAAATAAGTAGAGGTCCTTAAATTCGTCTTTACAGCTGTTTCCATGGAGACTAAAAGTCGACCATTACAATAAGTGAAAGGTTTTTCACATTAGAAGTGTTCTTTTAATATTTTAGCTCAGATCATAATGTGCTATGCCATGTCATATTGTTCATATTGTCAAATGGTTCTTTCTTAAAGAATTCCTTGCTGCCTCAATTGCTAAATTACTCTGAAATGGGTTATTCTACTGTATATCTACTTGACCAGGACCGACTTTATTGTAGTATTTCCTCAGAGAGGAGAGTACACTTCAATGTGTCATTGATGTGATATCTAGAAAGACACTGACTGAAACCCAGTTTTCATATATGAAAAGTGAAATTATCCCAGTCATAATAAATACTTCAAATTTGATGGTGGTAGTATATTCATGAAAAGGATGGCACGAATTCTGAAAAGAAACTGCTAAGAATACAGTATTACACAGTGCACCTTTAAGTTCAAACGTGGTTATTATGCTTAGGATGTGCCAGTTGGCTTCAGTTGGCTGACTGTAGGGTCATTTCCGATGAATTATTAGCTGGCAATGGGGGGAAGAGTGTAGACAACAACAACAGGTTGGACTGGGTACCCAAAAAAGGCCCGGGCACAGGGCCGGATTAAGACGGCCTGGGGCCCCTAGGCAACAGGTTGCTGTGGGCCCCTGCGGCAAAACAATTTTTACGACACATTTACATAGACAGTGTCATAACTAGGAGCAAGGAATTAAGAGTACCATGCCTACCAAATGCACTCAACACGACAGATGAGTTTTTCAATATTGCATCTTGTCACAATTTTGCAATATTTCACTTTTGTCAGGGGGCCCCTGGCTATCGGGGGCCCCTAGGCTGCAGCCATATCTAGCCTGTGCGTTATTCCGGCCCTGCCCGGGCATTTCTGTGTAATCTCCTTTAAACTGTGGGACAGTCTCTAAGAAAACCCAAAAACCCAACAGCGTTGGCCCTTGAGGACTGCCACTGCCAGCCAGGGCGAAAAGCCGACTGTTGACTCCGTCAATCAGTCTGGCAAAATCCAAGAGTAATCCGTCTCCGTGGATGGTGGGAGATGGTCTGATCTTACTCTGCCATTTACATTCATTGGAGTCCCGAATTCAAATTTA
>NC_085873.1:27665443-27667943 GCF_034702125.1 Engraulis encrasicolus
TTACTTTCAGAACATAAATGATAATGTTTAACCTACTTCTACTTGTGCTTTCAGTACTGCAGTGGCAATTTCTAAATCACTTCTACTTTCAGTAGGCCTACTTGATGTTTTTTCAAAACATGTCTACTTGCAATACTTCAGTAGCCTACAAGACATTTTGAATACTTTAGCACTTTCACTTGAGTATGGTATTAGAAGAGCGCTCCTACTTCTAATCAAGTCAGTTTACTCTCAGTACTTGATGTTTTTTTCAAAACATGTCTACTTGTAATACTTAAGTAGCCTACAAGACATTTTGAATACTTTAGTACTTTCACTTGAGTATGGTATGAGCGCTCCTACTTCTAATCAAGTCAGTCTGTTGATGTAGGCTAGTACTTGTAGCCTACTTCTGCTCCACTCCTCCAGTCCAGTACTTTATACATCACTGGTAACCTTTAAGAGTGTACCGTCACACCGGTGTGACGGGAATGTTCGGGCAGTGAAAGTTCTATAGAATTCTGGGCGTCATTCAATACAATATGGAATAGTAGAATCTTGCATTGTAGAATGCTCAAAAACCCACCCTCTTAAAGGGTAATGGCCATATGGTCATATGGTGAGTCAAAATAGAATAGAATAGAATAGAATAGAATAGAATAGAACAGAATAGAACAGAACAGAATACAATGCAATCAGGGGCGCTGATAAAAATGTTGGGCCCCATGAAAGATTAAAATTTTGGGCCACCAAAATGTCAAATTATGTTATCAGCATCCTTCCAGGGCCCTGTCAGAGCTGTCGGGCCCTTAGAATCTGTAACACCTTACCCCCCTCGCGGCACCCATTGCTACAAAACAATACAATACAATACAATACAATACAATACAATACAATACAATGCAATAGAACGTGCCTTTTTTCACTGTATACATGTTCAATGTAAACAGTACATAGATTGAAATTGAGCATTTCACTCATTTGCATCATACATGTTTATGTTCTAAACGTTAAGGTGTGAGGGGTGCACAGTCACAAAAACAGTAAAAACAATTATAGTAGGCCTACAAAGTACATAGAGTGGGAGAGTGGGGTGCATTTACGCTTCAAGGTATAGCCTATACTTTATTGTTCAACAAACAGACCACTCTCTTATACCCCAAAGCATGTTCGTCATCAGCAGGTAAAAAAAACCTCAGAGGTAAAAGAAACGTCAGAGAGGGAAAGAGGCTGAGCAGTATCCATCCTCTTTCCCCCAGGCACTATTTCTTAAACTGGCATCGGAGAAGACCTTAGCTTGATGGGCGATCAGATGGCTTTGGAGTCAATAACATCCACCCACGAGGGGAAACCACAATGTAAATGCAAGATAAATGTCAATATTAGTCTGACATTGCGCTGACCTTGTCGTCCCACTGTAAATGTTGTATTTATATTATCTATGTATTGTCCGCACGCACGCACGCACGCGCGCACGCACACACGCGCACACACACACACACACACACACACACACACACACACACACACACACACACACACACACACAAACTGAAATGACCCAGTCAAACGGACTGCGTACAGTTTCAACACTTTAATGCAGCGACGTGAGATTGCTTGGCCTTTTCTGGTGACATTTCATCAAGCAGAGAAATCATATCTGTGTATGACACACAAGTGATGAGATTAGCTAACGTGGAAACAGGGACTGATTGAACGGGGCCTTGTCCTGATGGGAAGTAGTAATTGTTTTTTTATGCCTATCTTTGTCATAAAATCTCACTTATAGGAGCGGTTCCACAACGAGACTCCATCGCCTTGGAAGGTTACAGAACTCATTTCATGCCTATTCAGCAGACTCGTGTTGAGAAAAAAAGAGTTAGGCTACTGATTTCATTTCTAATAGCCTAAACACTAAGCCTGTCCAATGGGTGGCGGGTTTTCCTGTCTGTAGATGCACATCGACAATATATTCAAATTCACATCAGATTCACAAATCAACCTAACTGTGTGTTGACATCACATGTAGGATTCATCCTGTTATGTTTCTGTAGCCTATTTGTGCACAATATTATTTTCAAACCCATTCGCATCACTGAGTCACATATCTCGTGGCTGTCGTTCTGGACAGTCGCAGCTAGGCGACGCTGTTGGTTACTCTCTCTTGTCAAGCGCGACATGCAACTTATTCATAATGGAGGAAACAACATTTACACAATAATCAGAATTCCAAATGATCTCCATAGTAAATTATGCACAACAAGCTCCCTCTAATAATAGATGATGATTTCCCATCTGGGAAACGTGTTAGTTTTTCGGCGTAACCCTTATTTGGCGTGACGTCATTTCAAATGCACGGGGCGGCTGTATGATTTTGAGACATTTGGTATAAGGTGTGTGCGCGTGAGATGGCATGAGAAATCTCTCCTTGTCTTGTGAGGACAACTTACAGAGTTGTCTCTCCAGAAATATCTGCGTTTGAGCAACCTGCTGGATTTCCCAAGACTTTTCACACTTGTCT
>NC_085873.1:27677943-27680443 GCF_034702125.1 Engraulis encrasicolus
TGAAGTTTTTTCGGAGATAAGGTCGGGAGGAAAGAGAGCAGAGATGGATTCCCGTTCGCATTAAAAGTAACAAAGTGCTCGAGCTCTCGCTCACTCTCATCAGTCTCTTTTTGAAATCAATACATGAATCCAGCAGTGGAGAGAGTGTGTGTGTCGGGGGGGGTTAGAGAGAGGGGGAGAGCGAGGGAGAGCGATGGAGAGGGAGGGGGGTGGAGAATGATGGGGCGGGGATGAAGCTGAAAAAAAAATATATACCATCCACCACTGGCTGCCATCTTGTATGTTTATGTCAAAGGCAGGCCTGTCACAACCTGGCAAGCAAACTAGGCAATTGCTTAGGGGCACCAGCTGAAAGGGGGGGGGGGTGGCTGGTAACAACTGTAGCCCATACTTGTATTCAAAGCAGTGACAACTTTGTGAGTGTGGCAGCACTTTCAATGACGGAAAAGTGCAGTGATATAAGGTGTCCCCTGCCCAATAGTCTGGAGAGAAGAATAGGGGCCTCAAAGTCCCCTTTGCCAAGGGCCCCTAAATACCTTCAAACTGCCCTGGCCAAAGGATATTTCATATATAACCTATTTCCACCTGACCTTGTGTTATTTTACACACACGCATAATCGCTTGTATGCCGATCACACACACCAAATTGCACTCGAGCTGCATGTGGTCATTTGTGCCTCCCGTATAAATAGCGTGGAAGAGGCTATTATGTCAATAAAAGCTGCTGTGTTGTGTTGTGTTGTGTTGTGTTGTGAAGGGTTTGGACCCTATGTGGCAGAAAAAAGCACTCGAAAGCCTAAATGAACCATCAGCCGGGTGCATGCAGCAGGTGCTTTCAATCACTTCAGTCGCAGCGCGAGCCAGGAGATGACGGGACTCGGAGCGAGTGAGATAGAAAGAAAAAAAAAGAGTGATAGAAAATGAAGAGAAATAGGATGGGGGGAGTGTGGGAGAGATTGAGGGAAAAAGAGAATAAAGAGACATAGGGAGGGACTGATGTAGATAGATGGATACATAGAGAGAGAGGGAGAGGGAGAGAGAGAGAGAGAGAGAGAGAGAGAGAGAGAGAGAGAGAGAGAGAGAGAGAGAACACTTAGCAAAATTATCTCCACATTTGGCTTCAGAGCATGTCGGTATATTAATCTCTCCAAAACCAAGGCCTCCAGTTGGCTGTCTGTTTGCCCTCCCTCGTTTGCACGTCAGGCAAACTTCTGATGGATGGGATCTGCAAAGGAGCTTGGGAAATAAGTGCAACATGTCAGGCTCATCTCAATAGTAACCAAAAAAAAACCACTGCTTGTCACCAGCAGCAATTCCAACTCCCCCCATCCCATCACCATTCCCTGCTCTCAAACCACCACCCAGCACAGGCCTGCTGACGGAGGAGGACACAAAGGTGTCAGTTGTCCCGGGCCCAGAGAAAGGAGGGCCCTAGAATTGGGACCCTATTCCATTCTATGAATTGAGGAGGAGGCCTTTTCAGATGGCTTTGTCTCGGGCCCATCAAAAGCTGTCTGCTGCCCTGAGCCAGCCCAGCCCAATTTCCACCCCATCACCACCTCCTTTCTAACCCACCCACCCGCTCCAAATCTCCATTCATACCCCCTCCAGCATCCTCGGCTCACCTTGAGTAATCACTCACAGCTGGTCCTCGCCGGAGTGGTGGATCAGTGTGAGGGCTTCCGCACACCGACTCCGACAAAGTGCTGAGCACTGCTCCGCAAAAGTTTGATTCCATTGTTTTCAATAGAACCCCGCACACTGGCGCCGATGTCCGCGGACATTCGCGGATGTCGGATAGCGATTAGAGACAAGTTCTATTTTGTCGGCGCCGCCCATTGACTATCAATGCTATGTTCGTGTGAAATTGGGTTTGGGGGTCGGAATTGTGTCGGAAGGTAAAAGTGCTCCGCAGTGCTGTCGGAGCCAATGTGCGGAGGCCCTGAGTATTTTTTTTCAGGAGATACAGCCATATTATTACCATGCCTCCCCATCACCGTCAGCCCTCCCCACACCGCCGCCCCCACCCCCCTTGGCCAGTCCTATTCCCAGCCCCATCCTAACACACCCCAATCCCGGTCAAGGCACCAGAGATTCTTTAAGTATAGAGATATGCCAACATAATAGGTTTCTATGGGCACCTAACGTGACCAGGTTCCGGTCTGCCTAAAGGGCCATGTCATAATGCTCCTAGCATTGAATAGAACAGTCTGCCTAGGTCTGCCTAAAGGGGGATTTCCCCCCCAATAATAGAAGGAAACAATGGGCCAATGGAACCTCTCTCTCTACTCTCTCTGAAGGCACTACTAGTATCTTCCACATACTCAGCCTCAGGTCCAACTCTAGCCCCAATCCCAACTGCACATCCGTCGTACCACACTTAGTTAATCTAGTTGAAAGAAAGTGAAAGTGAAAGCCCATTGGGAAACTCCCATTGTCATTGTGACACAGCACTCCACAGCACACAAGTGAACACTGCACACTGCACACAACGAAATTG
>NC_085873.1:27687943-27695443 GCF_034702125.1 Engraulis encrasicolus
GGGCAGTCTGAACGGTCATTTCCAATAATAAAACTAAAATAGTCAAAAAGTGGCGTTTACATCATTTTGCGACGAAACTCTTCAGTTACAGTAAAACCAGTGGTGTAGTCTACGTAGAACGCAGGTATACGGAGTATACCCACTTCTAAATTTCAGGGATTTCAGTATACCCACTTAAAATTGATTGATCCATTGTTTTGAATAACACAAATATATACAGTATACCCACTTCAAAAAAATCTCAAATATACAGTAAACCCACCATAAAAAAAGAAGACTACACCACTGAGTAAAGGTACCAGAGAAGGGAGAGGAATCGGTAAAAGAGAAAGACAAATGAAGAAAGAGGGAGAGGGCTGTGGAGAAAGAGACAGAGATGGAGAGAACGATGGAACGATGGAGTCAGACAGAGAAGAAGGGAGAGAGGGGGGGAAGAGAGAGAAAGGACAATGAAGAAAGAGAGGGAGAGAGAGGGCTTTGGAGAAAAAGAAAGAGTGAGCAGTGTCTCCTTTATTGAACTTGCTGATACTCACATTTGCTCAGAGATGGAGGAAGAGAGAATGAAAGTGAGAGAGAAAAGTAAAGTGAGAGAGAGAGAGAGAGAGAGAGAGAGAGAGAGACAGAGACAGAGAGACAGACAGACAGACAGACAGACAGACAGACAGACAGAGAAAGAGGGAGGTGGAGAAAGAGGGAGACACAGAAGCATTATTTTTGCCCTTGTTTTTAGAGTAGAGTAAAGAGAGTAGACATTGTTATTGCTCATATTTGATCAGAGATGGCAGGAGAGAGGGTGGGAAGGAGAGAGAGAGAGAGAGAGAGAGAGAGAGAGAGAGAGAGAGAGAGAGAGAGAGAGAGAGAGAGAGCTCTCACCCTACCATTTACCCCCTCTGCTGCCATTACGTTTGCTGTTGCTCACATTTGTTCTGAGATGGAGAGAGGAAATGAGAGGAGAGGGTGAGAGGACGAGAGAAAGAAAGAGAGCGCTCACTCTCGTCTCGCTGCCATTTCGCTGTGGCCATTGCTCACAGTTTGTTCAGACAAAGCTGTGGCAAAACCAGGGGGAGGAATCAGCTTTCAGCTTTCAGCTTCCTGTAACAAATACCCACACACCCAGCCAGTTATCTCTGCTCATTCAATATGCATGACATTGTCAACATACAAGCGTAGTTTGGTTACAATGTCAACTCGACTCGTAGGCAGAGAGGAGAGAGGGAGGGGTGAGACAGAGAGAGAGAGAGAGAGAGAGAGAGAGAGAGAGAGAGAGAGAGAGAGAGAGAGAGAGAGAGAGAGAGAGAGAGAGCGAAGCCGCTATTGATTGATTGAGTTGAGTACATGTTGAATTAACTGTGTCTGTCTGTCAGGCTAATGTCAGCCCAATGGCATGCCGCTGACATCCAGACATGCAGCAGAGAGGAGCCCACCTCCGCGTCAGGATGGGGCCCAGTGGGGTATAGTGTTTTTGGGGCAGGGAGATGGTGGTAGAAGGGGGGTGTTGGGGGTGGCTGGTGGAGTAGTGTGGTGATGGGTCAGACGGAGATGGAAGGACGGAGAGGGGATGAGAGGGAGGGAGGAATGAGAAATATAGACTAAAAGAGACACAGAGAGTGAAAGAGAAAGGGAGACAGAGAAAGGGAGAGACATAAGGAGAGAGAGAGAGAGAGAGAGAGAGAGAGAGAGAGAGAGAGAGAGAGAGAGAGAGAGAGAGAGAGAGAGAGAGATAGAGATACAGGAATATAGAGCGAGAGAAAGACACACAATGTGAGTGAGAGAGGGAAAGAGAGAGAGGAAGATACAGGCCGAGAGAATGAGAGAGACAGAATGAGAGAGACAGAGAGAGAGAAAGACAGAGAGATAGACCAGTGAGCAACACAGTAGATGGAGAGACAGACAGATACAGGGAGAGAAAAAGACACAGAGGAAGGGAGCGATAGAAAAAAAGGAGAAAAAGAAGATATAGAGACAGGGAGAGCGGGAGCGATAGAAACGGAGAGATATATAGAAAGAGAGAGATGGAGGGAGGGAGGAGGCCCTGGTTAGCTATCGATTGTGCTGTGCCGCCGCTTGGCCTGTGATGAATCTTGCACTGCGCCTTGTTAATTGATTTCCCCGTGTCTCCGCTGCGCTCTGCAAAACCCGTCAATAATGGAGCTAGACACAAAAAGGCATTAATTTGTCCGCTGGAGCGAAGAAAAATGAAGTGGCAATGGAGAGGAGGAACAGAGAGAGGAGAGGAGAGGAGGAGAGATGAGGAGAGAGAGAAGCAGAGGAGATTCAAAGAGAGTAGAAACGAAGGGGTGAGAGCAGAGGAGAGGAGAGGAGAGGAGAGGAGAGGAGAGGAGAGGAGAGGAGAGGAGAGGAGAAGGAAGAGAGATGATAGGAGGAGGAAATAAGACAAGAGGGTAGAGGAGTAGAAAGAAACATTACGAGAAGATAGAGAGGATAGAGAGGATAGAAGAGAGAAGGAGGAGAGGATTAGAGGAGGAGATGAGAGAAGACATCGGCGAGAAGGAGAGGATAGGAGAGAGCAGCAGAGATGAGAAGTGAGGTCAAGGAGATGAGAAGAGACAAGATAGGAGAGAGGAGAAGAGATGAGAGAGTGAGGAGAGAAGAGGGGAAAGAAGAGTATAGTGAAGAATAAGAAGAAGCAGAGGAGGAGAGGGGAGAAAACAGAAAGAGGGGGGGCGTTGAGAAGGATACAGCTTAGAGTTTTAGTCACCATTAGTCCATTTTTTTGTAATACAAAAGGGGTCGGGCGTTGACAGGCTTATGATGATGTCGGTGTTGGGAGGCTTATGATGGGTTTGTGTGGGTGTTTGTTCAAATAAAGGTTGAGAACCACTGAGAGGAAGCAACGAGAGGATATGAGCAAGAGAAGTAGAGGATAAAATGAGAAGAGGGAAAAAAGAAGGGGTGAGAGAAGAAGAGATGAGATGAACGAGAAGCAGAGGTCAAGATGAGAAAGGAGAAAAAAGAAGGGAGGAGAAGAGAGAACACAAGAGAGGAGAGGAGATAGAGCAAGGAGAGGAGGAAATGCAAGGGATAGGGAAAGGGAGAGAGATGAGCAGAGAGAAGAAGAGAAGAGGAGATGAGAAAAGAGGAGGAGAAAGGGGGAGCAAAGGAGAGAGGAGAAGATAGGAGAGTGGCAAGGAAATAAGACGAGATAGCAAGGAGAAGAGAGGAGCAAAGGAAGCATCCATCCATCCATCTATCTAGGACAGAGAAGGATAGAGAGAGGAGGAGAAAGAAGAAGAGAAGAGATGAAGAAAGATGAAGAACATGAGAAAAGAGGAGGAGGGGGGGGGAGACGATAGAGCAGAGAGGAAATAGAAATAGAGAGAGAGCAAGGAGAAGAGACAAGCAAAGGAGACATCCATCCATCCATCCATCTATCTGTCTAGCTAGCTGAGCATCACTCTGCTGGGATCTGGGAGGTGAGGAGAATGTGTGTAGACAGCACCCATATGTGCATGCCACGTTCTATCAAAAGCAGGCGCCATATTTTATTATATATTTTGATTCATCTCTGCACTAGGCTGCCCAGGCACATATTGTATGTGTGTGTGTGCGTGCGTGCGTGCGTGCGTGCGTGCGTGTGTGAGTGTGCATTCATCCGTGTCTGTGTGTGTTTGTGTTTGTGTATACGTGTGTGTGTGTGCGTGGGCGTGTGTGTGTGTGTGTGTGTGTACGTGTCTATAAGTGTATGTGTGTGTGTGTGCGGGTGTTTGTGAGTGTTTTTCCAATTTAATAATTGATGGAGTTTGGATGCTCTGTATGTCTTGTGCTCTGAGTGTCAGCTCCTTGGAGAACAAACTGGAAGTCTTTCTTTTGGCCCTGTGTCTTTCAGTTATTGGATTCAAGCAGAGGCACCACACTCAGCAACCTTTGCATCAACTCCCGCTACACACACACACACACACTCTTTCTCTATCTCTTTCTCTCTCTCTTTCTCTCTCTCTCTCTCTCTCTCTGTCTCTCTCTCTCTCTCTCTCTCTCTCTCTCTCTCTCTCTCTCTCTCTCTCTCTCTCTCTCTCTCTCTTTCTCTTCTTTATTTGTTTATTTATTTATTTATTTATTCCCCCCTCTCTCACACACACACACACACACACACACACACACACACACACACAGATGCATAAGTATACACAAACACACACACTCACAGCCACACACACACAAACACACACACACACACGCATGCGCACATAAGTATACACAAACAAAACTTCATCACACCTCAACACTCCCTCCATTTGGGATTAACCCTATCCAGACCGGGGGGGGGCAAAAAGTGCCCGCACCAACTTTGATGTCGTATAACTCCTGAATGACTTAAGCTATGGCTACGAAACATGATGACTTTTCCTAAAATGAAGTTGGCTACAGTGTGATACCAAAAAATTAGGTGTATCATTTTTGTTGTTGCCATGGCAACGGCTTTCTGACAGGTACGCCTGACCCAAAATCACTGATCTAAGTCTCATCAGTGTACCCTCCTTATTGCATACTACTTATGGTATAGTTATTCCATTACATCAGCATAACTTTACCAAATATAATATTAGCCTAAGTAATTATCATTATAAGTTAGCATTTTATGCTAATTCATGCTAATTTATGCTAATTTGATGACGCCATCACATTTAAAATCAAATAGCTACTTTGATCTTTACCAATGCACATTTCACCTCAATTTTATTTCTTCTTTTTATTTCTCACTGCTTGTGTGTCTTATGTAGATCATACCCTGCAAATTTAGTAATAATGTACACTGTTGTTGATGGCGGCAATGTTATAAGAAACTGACGCCGCTTTGCCATATCTACGACGTGATTTTGTCACGTAATTTTCCATGTTTTTTTATATTTTCATTAGCATCAGAAATCCTTGTGAACATTTGAAGTGGTCTGATGCACATAATAACTATAATTCACGTGCATTACCCAAGTTAGATGGAAAATACATTAAGGTGACATTGGGCAATGAAATCAGGAAATGACATCATAATGACGTCATAATACCCAATAACGACACCAAACTGATGTCAATCATAGATTTTTGGCTGAAGATCATCTCCTCCAAGTTTGGTGGTCATACCCCATTCGGTTCCTAAGTTATGAGGGGGGGGCCAAAAGAGCCCCCCCCCGGTCCCAGGAATGCCAAAAAAGCCCGGTCTGGATAGGGTTAATAGGAGAGGGGGACTAAAATGAAAAAAGGAAGAAAAGACAGAAACACACTCAGAGGGCGAGAGATAGATAGATAAGGAGAGAGAGAGAGGGAGAGAGAGGGAGAGAGAGAGAGACAGAGAGAGAGAGAGAAAGAGGGAGAAAGATAGAGAGAGAGCACAAGAGATACAATGGCACCCCTTTTGTTTTCCCATTTTTACGGTGTACAGTGTGTGCGACTGGTGGCCTATCTAAACCAAACTAGCCTCCGCTTGCCTCGTAGCGGTTGAATTATTCATGTCCCCGGGCAGGGACGGGGCCGCGGTAACAAGTCCCTTGCGATTTACACCAGAGGAATGAACCAGGCAACGCCGTCGTCCAAGCGGCCAAGCGACAGTGGCAGCGCATATAGGGGACAGGGACAGCGTTCCGTTCTCAGCCACCGTTTCATCTGCAGAGAGACGCAATTAGCGCTAGCGACTTGACGCTGCAACTGGGCTGCGACGCCATACGAGCCATTGCGACAGGGACAGCGGATAGCAAGACAGGAACAAGCAGTTTCAAGCGCTCAGTGCTGCGAAGGAAGGCACTGATTCATCTGTGAAAGGGGTCGCAATTAGTGCTGCGAGTGACTGTGCAACTATACAGGCGGACGGCTAGCTGCGACTAGCTGCGCTACCATGCAGGGAAGCCGACAAGGGGGGACAAAAGGGTCAGTTGTCCTGGGTCCAAGGAGAAAGGGGGGGGGGGGCAGAATTGGGTCCTTACTACATTAACATGTAGGCCTATTGGGTGGGGGGCCCTTTCAGATGACTTTGTCCCGGGCCCAGCCAATTGCTGTCAGCAGCCCTGTTGCCGTGCGGTGCGAGGCTGCGACGAGGCCCTGTCAAGAGAGAGCACGGCGTTACCAGTGAAAAATGGTCCTCTGGCCCTCCGACTTCAATTAGAGGTTGAGGGTTTTGAATGGGAATGAGTGGATTGTAAAGGGAGCATTGATCATGATGAAATGAGGTCTCCGTGGCCCCGGCTGTCCAGCCCGTTGTGTAAGGGGCGATGTGTTGTGTACTGTACACGCAGACCCAGACACAGAGACCCTTGACTAGCTCAGACGTACTGGGTGGTTCCATTTATTAAAAACTTGTCCAATTTTGCGTGCGGTTGACACTTTCAAAGTTCTTGCAGTCAGCGTTTGCATGTGAGTGTGTGTGTGGTGGGGGGGTGTACGTGTATGTGTGTGTGTGTGTGTGTGTGTATACTTGTGCGTGTGTGTGTGTGTGTGTGTGTGTGTGTGTGTGTGTGTGTGTGTGTGTGTGTGTGTGTGTGTGTGTCTATGGGAGTGTATGTACCCGGTCTGTGTGTGTGTGTGTGTGTGTGTGTGTGTGTGTGTGTGTGTGTGTGTGTGTGTGTGTGTGTGTGTGTGTGTGTGTCTGTGTGTGTGTGTGCACGCACACATACTGTATGTGTGGGACTATGTGTGCCTGGTCTGTGTGGTGTTTCATTTTCCATATCAGTCCTCCTGCAATGTCTCGCCTGGACGGCCCCTAACTAAAAACTCCCTCGCCCTCGCTCTCGCTCTCTCCTCTCCTCTCGCAGCCATACCCCGCTGGCACGGCGAGCGCTTGCTGCTGAAGACCATCCATAATTCAGATTTTAATAATATTCAATGGCATTGGCAGCATTTGTTTTAACCACAAAAAAGAGGAGGAGGAGGAGGAGGAGGAGGAGGAGGAGGAGAAAAAAAATCAATCCAAAAGCTCTCCGGTTTGCCAGCATGAATCTCGAGGCAGGGCCTTGCTTCTGCTCTGCTCTGCTCTGCTCTGCGACGCAGGGCATGAAGTTATTAAATATGAAAATATAGCCCTGTCAGCAGTTATTGTTTGGGAAATGCAATTTGATTTCTAGTCTCATTCCACATCATTGACATGGACGCCAGACGGGGGTATACACTTCATGCATGCCAACAAGCATAAAGGCAGATTGGATGAGGCAAGGGCAGTTTGGGGCCTGGGGGTGGGGGTGGGGGTGGGGGTAGGATGGGGTGGGAAGGGAGGTCGGGTGAGATGGTTGATGGGGGGCCATTGGATGTCTGGATGACTGGTGGTGTTCTGGATTACTCCGGATGACGTCCCGACGGTCAGTGCCAACAAGCATAAAGGCGGAATGGATGAGGCCTGGACAATCAGGGTTGTGCTGGGCTGGGCTGGGAAGGATGGGTTGGAATGATGGAAGGGGAGTCGAGGCGAGAGGGAGATGAGACGAGTCGATAGGAGGTCGAGGGGAGTAGTTGAAAGGGGCGTTGGATGGTGTGTTCTGGACAGAGGTGGCCATAGCAAAA
>NC_085873.1:27702943-27717943 GCF_034702125.1 Engraulis encrasicolus
ATAAACACCACGCCATAAACACAACACCACCACTACGACCAGGGCCGCTGGCAGCTTTGGCCAGGCCCAGGACAAAGTAATCTAAAGGGCCCCCTAACCCAATACATGCAATGTGTTGAGAACCCGAAACTGGGCACCCCCTCTCCCTGGGCCCAAGACAACTGACCCCTTTGTCCCCTCCCTGTCAGCTTATCTGACTATGACTACTAGCATCCTCACACACAACCACACACATACTCCACTACAACCTACACAAAACACCCTCTACACATCCATGCCCTGATACACACACACACGCATATGCATGCACATACGCACACACACACAACCAACAACACACACATACAAACACACGTACCACACATGGACGCACGCACTACGCACACTACTACTACCGTTTTCACACCACACTCTCCAAACCCACATATGCATACATATCTTTCCACAGCCACTCCACTCCCACTTGCACTGCACTCCCACACACACAAAAACACACACACACACACACCACACACACACACACACACACACACACACACACACACACACACACACACACACACACACACACACACACACACACACACACACACACACTGCATCTTCTACTACAGCCATACGGTACACCCTCATCCTCCTCCACCACTAAAACAACAAAACAACAGCCCCCCTGTCTCCCTAATGTAGCCCCCCCCCCCCATCACACACACACACACACACACACACACACACACACACTCACACACACACACACACACTGCATCCTCTACTACAGCAGTGGGATCCACCATCCTCCTCCTCCACCACCAAAACAACAAAACAACAGCCCCCCTGTCTCCCTAATGTAGCCCCCCCCCCCCCCCCAACACACACACACACACAACACACACACACACACACACACACACACACACACACACACACACACACACACACACACACACACACACACACACACACACACACACACACACACACACACACACACACAGCCACTCCCACCCCTCGGGGCTGCAGCACAACACTTGGCAGTAGAATAGCAAATGCACATTTTATAGCTTATTAGCCATCGATTCTGCCAGGGATTGAGAGCAGTCAACACCGAGCTCTTTATTAATTAGGCTTAAGGGGAATTGGTGGAGGTGGGGGGTGGGGGAGATGGGAGGTGGTGAAATGGATGAGGGGGGGTTGTTGTGGTTAAGTGGTGCAATTTCTTGTTAACAAACACACACACATAGAGTAGATGTCAGACAAACATATGCGCACACACATAAATGTAAAGTTGCAGGCTCGCACATGCGCGTGCGCGGGGACACATACACAAACAGACGCACGGACACACGCACGCAGGCAGGCGGTTACGCACGCACACACACACACACACACACACACACACACACACACACACACACACACACACACACACACACACACACACACACACACACACACACACACACACACACACACACACACACACACACACACACACACACACACTTTGAGGCACAAAGATGCCCAGATGCACGCTGCAGATGCTCATAAACTCATGAAGCCGCAGTCTGCTCTGCTATGGCCACACACACACACACACACACACACACACACACACACACACACACGCACACACACGTACACACACGCACACACACACACACACACGCACACACACACACACACAGATGGAGAGAGAGAGAGAGAGAGAGAGAGAGAGAGAGAGAGAGAGAGAGAGAGAGAGAGAGAGAGAGAGCTATATCAGCCCCATCACACCTTGCTTGTTGCCGGAGGAACACAGCTGTCAGTTAGTGGAAAGGGGTGACATTTCAACAATGGCCACTCATAGCCTTCTGAAGGACTCACTGTCACATGCCTCCTGGTCACTCTTTCTCTCTCTCTCTCTCTCTCTCTCTCTCTCTCTCTCTCTCTCTCTGTAGTGCAGCAGTCATCATATCAGTGTCATGGTCGCCCTTTCTCTCTCTCTCTCTCTCTCTCTCTCTCTCTCTCTCTCTCTCTCTCTCTCTGTCTTTCTCTCTCTCTCTCTCTCTCTCTCTCTCTCGCTGTCTCTGTAGTGCAGCAGTCATCATATCAGTGTCATGGTCGCCCTTTCTTTCTTTCTCTCTCTCTCTCTCTCTATCTCTCCCTCCCTCCCGTTCTCCCTTTCTCTCCCCCTCTTCAGGAGAGCAGCAATATTAATATCAGTGTCCTGGTGCTGTCCTCTCTTCTCCTCCTCCTCCCCTCCCCTAGCCTCCCCTCCCCCTGGAGGCCCTTGAGCAATCACAGGGGAATCCTACTAATCCCCCACCGCACTGTCAGGGATCCACAAAAGCCCCCTCGTGCAGCCTATTACGGCAGCATATCACACAGGTCAGGGGGGCGCATAGCAACGCATGCCCACAGGGGGGTGGGGGCGGGTAGAGGTGGGGTATGGGGGGTGGTAGAGTGAGGTGGTGAGGGGGTAGAGTGTGGGGTCAGAGAGAAAGATATGGTTTGCTGGTGGGGGCATGGAATGGTGTTGTGGGTGGAGGAGTAGGGAGGGAGTGAGAGAGGGAGGGAGGGAGAGAGAGAGAGAGAGGGAGTGAGAGAGGGAGGGAGGGAGAGAGAGAGTGAGTGAGTGAAGACGGGTGGTGTATGGTGGGTGTGGGTAGGGGTATGGAGGGGGTGGGGGGACAACGCTGTTCCACTGGTGTGTATGGTGTGTATTGGGGGGTGGGGGTGCATGGAACGGGGGTAGAGGGTGGGGCGGGTGGAAGTATGAGGTGAGATCCAATATCCAATATCCAGAGAGAGAAAGAGAAAGAGAGAGAGAGAGACAGACAGACACAGAGACAGACAGACAGATAGACGCAACAGACAGACAGACAGACATAGAGACAGACAGACACAGATATAGACAGACAGACACATACACACAATGACAAAGAGATGCTGCATTGTAGGTCACACAAATAAAATCCTATAGCTGTGGAGTAGCTGGAGGTAGGTAAGGTATATTTCGATACCGTATACACAATACATTAGATGCTTGTGGGAGCAGATGGGCAGATGGGAGAGTTGAGAGGTGGGTGGTGGGTGGTGGTGGTGGCGTGGTGTAACACCATCTGCCAGTCAGATACTCTGGCTGCCCTCTGGCATTGCAGTGCATTGCAGTGCGGTGTAGTGTGGTGTGGTGGGCTGGAATTGTAATGTAAATGGTTGCCTTGAGCAGGGAGTGAGGTCAGGAAGCTGGCCCCGGCTACATGCTAATCCCTCCTCCGTATCCGATCACCACCCAGTCAGCTGCGGTACATTACTGACTATACTGTACATGAAGACATGATAAATGAAAGCACAGATGCACACATGCGGACAGACACACATGCACATGCACACGCACAAGCACACGGACACACACACGCACACGCACACGCACACGCACACGCACACGCACACGCGCACGCGCACACACACACACACACACACACACATGCACACACGCACACACACACGCACACACACATACACACACAGACACAATCATGTCCGATCACCACCGGTCAGCTACAGTACATTAGTACATGAGCGCACACACACATGCGTATGCACACGTATGCACGCACACAATCATCTCCAATCACCACCGGTCATCTACACAGTACATTAGTACATTACTGCCTATACTGTACATGCAGACACTCAAACATGAAAGCACACACATACGTACACATGCACACATGCACGCACACACACACGCATGCACGCACACACACATATAATCATGTCCAATCACCACCAGTCAGTTACAGTACATTATTGCCTGCTGTACATGCACACACTCTCACACACACACACACACACACACATACAAGCGGATTCCAAAAAAGTTGGGACACTTTGTATTTTGTGAATAAAATCAAAATGCTGGCATTTTCAAAACATCTAATATGTTAATAAGGTAGAGCATTATGTACAGACAACATATCAGTTGTTAAAGTCGAGCAGAATTATTGTTTTGAGGTAATTATGTGATCATTTAAAATTTGACCCATGCAACAAATCTCAAAAAAGTTGGGACAGGGCCAAAACATGTTGTAATAGTTGGATAATTCTAAAAATTACACAAGGAAGAATATTTTAAAAGGAACTATATTGACTGCCAACATGAATGCACAAATAAAATACCATCACATAGAGGCTGTGGCACTCAGCAGCGAAGATTTTGAGGGACTAATTACTTATCTATTACACAGAAAGATTGAATTATCAAAATTGCAGGTATATAAGGCCTATTTCCGTAATATAAAGTTCTGTGTATCATTGCACGAGTTATGAGATCATGACATACTCGTGGTAAATAAGCAAACTATGACACTCCAACAATGACAGCTCTCGAAAAAATGACCATAAACACAACACTTGATTAATGCACATGATGCAGACATTAAACCGTGTTGTGTGCGGAAAGGCTCATTCTATGGACCTAGTAGACATGTGAAACTGTCCTCTGATTACAGAATGGAAAATATTGAATCCTTTTTGAAAATTATGGAGTCATGCACCCTCCAGGTTATATAGAAAATGAATACTTTGACTTGATTTAGTGGTCAATCTGAAAGACAGCATATATGATGGTAAAGGGGTGCAGAGGTGACTTGGTTAGGGTCTTCTTACTCATGTAGAGCATTAAAATGAATGTTGAATGATACATACAGACTTTAAACAGCAAACATAGCTACCAAGGCATTATATTTTGGAGCACCGCCTTTAGATATTACCCCATAATGGCGGCAAATGTCAATCTCTACTATGTTCCAACAGTGTGGTTCCATCATAGGAGTAAACAGGTCACAAAATTGTTTTCTTGCAGTCAGGATATGCCACATAATAAGCATAACAAAAAGGTAAACAAGTTGAAGAACACACCTATCAGTTGAGCTGCTGAAATCATGTCTCGCATATCAAAATATCTAATTTTTGAATAAAATTATGCCAACAGTGAAAGTATTTAACTGTTCAGTCTCATCCCTTGTGTTGTGTTTAGTCTTATCCAATATAAAAAGCATTTTATTGGCCCTGTCCCAACTTTTTTGGGATTTGTTGCAAGGGTGAAATTTGAAATTATCACATAATTACCTCAAAACAATAATTCTGCTCGACTTTAACAACTGATATGTTGTCTGTACATAATGCTCTACCTTATTAACATATTAGATGTTTTGAAAATGCCAGCATTTTGATTTTATTCACATAATACAAAGTGTCCCAACTTTTTTGGAATCCGCTTTGTACGTATGTACACACACACACAGATAGGCCCACACACACACACACATACATACAGAGAGAGAGAGAGAGAGAGAGAGATAGAGAGAGAGAGAGAGAGAGAGAGATAGAGAGAGAGAGAGACAGACACAAGCACTCACGCACAGTCACACACATGCACACACACAATCATCACCTATCACCATCGGCACATCAAACAGCACCATCATTATTAGGTCCATCTTCTATGGTGGCTACTGTGTCTGCGGTCTGCTTCCCAGCTCCTCACCCCCATGATGGAGGGCCATTCTCCTCATACGTCATGAGGTCGTTTTGCACCGCACAGACGTGCTTGTTGGATCAATAAACGCCATAAAATAGAATGGAACCCAATAGGCCCAAATGATCGTATTGCCTCCCCTCCTCTCTTTGCAAGCTACCTACAGAGAGACCTTGTACCTACTGGAGATAGCTTGCCTCACTCATTTTTTTTGTATTTCTATAGCAATGGTGGCCTTGGCTCTGTGTGTGGTTCAAATCGCACAGTCCTGTCTAGCCGGGGACACAGGTTCGATTCTGGGCCGAGGACATTGCCCGATCCTCCCCCGTCTCCCTCTCCAAGCCATTTGCTGTCACCTCTTCACTGTCACTATGAAATAAAAACAAAAATGACCCCCAAAAAATGATTAATAATAATAAATAAAAAAACAGTAACAACGTCTAAAGATATGGATAGAATTTTTTTTTATTTTTCAGTGCTTCATGGGTATAAATCATTATGTTGTTTGGGATTGTAATCATGAGAGGGAGTCAGAAAGATCTGAGGCGCTCAAGATTGTGTCATTCAGATTCGGATCTGTCTGACGTTTGGCTGAAGATAGTGATTTACGCTCTAGTCTAGTGGCAAACATCCGAGCCTCTTGGCAATCCTCCATTAGCCCTTTTCTCCCTCTTTTTGTAAATGAAAAAAAATAGTGAAAGACAAGTGTCAATAAATCAATACTCATTCTCCCCAAGGGGCGGGCAAGATGTATTAAATATCATTCGCAAATGGGATGATTAATTTTGCGAGGGCTCAGCAAAAGTTCAGCCCTGCCCCCTCGTTGGCTGGAATCCATATGAGAAGCCCTTTATTAAGTGCAGGGATCAGTTGTATAAAGGCGCGTCACTTTCAGACAGTGCATCATATAACGTAAGCCTTCAACAAAAATGTTAGATTCTACTGAGAGGCAGCATATTGTGCTACTACAGAAGCAAACTGGCACAATTCTGGTCTGCATAGATGGGTGTGTCATAAATCACAACATATGTTTTTTATTTGTAACAAATAATAGTAATATCATTTTGTGTAGTAGAATGGGGGGGGGGGGGCTGTGGTGCAGCGCGCTAAGCCCCCCACATTTGGGCTTACATTGCCCACGCAGACCCGGTTCAAGTCCAGCCGGGGTCATTTCCCGACCCTACCCCATCTCTGTCTCCCAGTCATTTCGTCTACTCTCACACTGTCCTGTAATAATAAAGCACAAAAAGCCCCCAAAAATACTTCAAATGAAAGAATATGTTTGTATGATTGTGGAGGATTCCAGCAAGTTTAATTTCTCTTCACTGCTCTCTGTCCTGGTGACAGACAGGTGGGGAATTGGTGCCGGTCACTATTCACATGCTGGTGACACACTGTGTGAAAGTGTTTGGTAGAGTGTGTGGTGAATTTTGACATTTAGTCTGGTCATTTCTTTTTCAATATTTTTTGGGCCTTTTTGCTTTCATGATTGACAGGATAGTGGAGGAGAGACACGAAATCAGTTGGGAGAGAGAGACGGGGAAGAATTGGCAAATGACCCGGGCCGGAATCGAACCCAGGTCGCTGGAATCAAACCCAGGTCGCCAGCGTTGTAACCCAGTGCCCTATCGTTAGGCTACGGCAGGGCCAATTTGTTGAATTTTTACATTTGTTTGTCAGGGGCTGGTTGATTTTGGACAGAAAGCAATGATGAAATGTGGTGGTGGTAAAATGTTGAATGATAAAATGATTTTTAAAAAATACCATATACATGTAGTCAGTGGCAGCAGAAAAGGCTTTTTTTCTTAAATTAAATTCTGTCTCTGGATGTATGCCAGTATTTGGGCTACCTGTTTCATCTACTCAGTCATTCAACAGATTGCCTTGCCATAGTATAGCTGACTTGACACCTATGGGATTTTCAGTGTATGACCTACACAAAATACCCTCCCTCTCTCTCTCTCTCTCTCTCTCTCTCTCTCTCTCTCTCTCTCTCTCTCTCTCTCTCTCTCTCTCTCTCTCTCTCTCTCTCTCTCTCCCTCTCTCCCTGTCCCTTGCTCACTCTCTCACGCACACACACACACGTGCACTCATACATGCACACACACACACACACACACACACACACACACACACACACACACACACACACACACACACACACACACACACACACACACACACACACACACACACACACACACACACACACACACACACACACACACACACACACACACACACACACACATTCAAAGGAAGGAAAGAAAACACATTAGGGAGGAGAGAACATGGCAGGAGTAATGAAGAAAGATGAGGAAAAGATAAGGTGGAAAAAGAGAAAGAATAGACAAGAGAGTAGCTGAGACTGAGCACTTGATCAATTATCCAGTTCAAGACATTTCATGATTTGATTGCTGCAGTGCCGCGTTGCACATATGTGACACACACACACACACACACACACACACACACACACACACACACACACACACACACACACACACACACACACATGTGTGTGTGTGTGTGCGTGCGTGCGTGCGTGCGTGTGTGCGTGCGTGCGTATGAGAGAGAGAGAGTGTGTGTGTGCGTGTGCGTGTGCGTGTGCGTGTGCGTGTGTGTGTGTGCATGTGTGTGCGTGTGTGTGCGTGTGTGCCTGTGTGTGCGTGTGTGTGCGTGTGTGTGGGTGTGTGCGCTTATGCTTTTATTGGATCAGTATGGGGCAAGAGGCGAAGGGGTAGATGAGAGGTAAAAGGAGAGAGAGAGAGATAGAGAGAGTGAGAGAGAGAGAGAGAGAGAGAGAGAGAGAGAGAGAAAGAAAGGGAGAACGATAGAGAGAGAGAGTTAAAAGCAAGCAAGATTATTAAGCATCAGCCAGAAAAGCTTTAGGTCTCTTATTCTCTCTTTCCCTCTCTCTGTCTCCATCCCTTTTCTTTCCCTCTTTTTTTTTTAGCATTTTCTTTCCTCCCCTCTTCCATCTCTCTTTCTCTATTTCCCTCAACATCTCTCTCTCTCTCTCTCTCTCTCTCTCTCTCTCTCTCTCTCTCTCTCTCTCTCTCTCTCTCTCTCTCTCTCTCTCTCTCTCTCTCTCTCCTTCATCAGCAGTTTCTGCTTCCGCTGCACTCTCCGCCTGCTTGCCGAGCCAGCTGTGGAGTGCTCTTATTAGTTTTCTCGCGCACCGAGGCAATAAAGCAAAGAAAAAAAGGATAAACGAAAAAAGAAGAAAAAGATGGAGGGATAGGAGAAGAGTGGATGGCTTGGAGTGTGTGGGGAAGGTGAAGTTGTGTTGGGGGAGGGTGTGTGTTGGGGGGAGGAGGGGTTGCAGGAGGGACATGGGACATCTAAAGCAAGCCAGCAGCGACTAGTGTGTTTCAGCCACCACCACCCCCCACTCCACACACACACACACACACACACACACACACACACACACGCACACACGTACACACACACACACACACTTCTGATCTCCAGTGCCAACAACTCCACTATACCTCACTTTACACCACTCTCACCTCCACTCCACCCTCGTCACTCACTCACTCACTCACCTCGCCAAGACAAGCCCTTCAGAGATGAGAGCAGATGCCTCTTTATCCCCATACCCCCTTTACTCATCCTCTGCAAGCACAGTAGAAGCCCCATCCCCGTATTGCAGGGGTGGGGAACCTCTGTCTCGAGGGCCGTTTGCGGCCCTTGAGGTTGTTTTATCCGGCCCCCGATATGATTTTAATGTTATGCAGCTTCACATGAAATATGACATATTTTGTAAAGGAATATTAGAAATTACATTTGCAATACAATTAAGTTATATTCAGGAGTCCTAGAGAAGGTGGGGACTGTTTTAAAGGTGGCTGCCTTCAATATAGGTTTAAAGTGCAGGGGGAAATCCTAGTTTGTGTTCATATTGCGGCCCTCAGAGGAATTGTACGGCCCTCGGATGAATTTGAAGTGGCCCTCCGAATGAAAAAGGTTCCCCACCCCTGCCGTATTGCAACCCCCCACCCCCCCGACTCACTCACTCCACTGACTCACCCCACCACCACCACCACCTCTGCTAGCCCATCGCACATCACAGTAGAAGCCTCATGCCCCACAGCCCACAACCCCTCCCTGCCTCACTCCCCCGCCCGTCCACCCCACTCCCCAGGCCCGTCAAATATCAGAACAGACACCCCATCAACCTCCCCACCAACCTCCCTCCTTCTCCACCACACACAAGTTACTCACTCCCGCTCAAGCCCCTCTGCGCTAAGTCCTTTGCACCATCTCCTCACCTTCACCCACAACCGTCCTCTCGTTCATCCTTCCTTTCCAAAAACACCACCCCCCCACCACCACCACCACTATCACTACTTTAGCTCTTGCTCCCTCCCCTCGCCTCATCTACACTACCACTAAGGGCTGTACTGACCATAGAGCATACAGAGTATTTGCCCGGTGGACTGGTGATGATTTTGGCCTTGCCTTCCTCTTTATGTTAAGGTATCAGTCCTCCAAACTGCGTATTTAATATGTAAAATGGACTAAAATTGCGCGCATAATATTGAAAGGCAAAATTCACAAACAAACTCTCACATGGTAGTTCAAATCCACCTGCACATATTCTGTCATAAAAGAGAGGGGGATTTTACACTCGCCTGAGACCACTCGTATGCCTGTGACACACCAAATGTTGTCACATGTATGTGCAAGTGTGCCACATGTAATACACATTTAAAATGATCAGGCGGGCCAAATAAAATGACCCCGTGTGCCAGATTTGGCCCCCGGGCCTGAGTTTGACATCCCTGGTCTAGCCCATCGCCATCATCTCCTCACCTCCACTCACAACCCCGCTAGCCTCAACCACTACCCCCACCACCATACCCCCACTTCCTCAACTGTCATCACCGTCACTATCGCTGCTTTAGCTCTTGTTGCAGCCTCTTTACCCACACTCCCCTTCTCCCCCTCTCTCCTCCCCTTCCTTTCCTTTCTCAGCATAGCAATCACCATCACCATCACCACTATCACTGCCATCCAGCCCCTGCACCTCCGCCTACAGCCCCCCTGCCTCCCCCTTTCCTCTCCTCCGCCTTTTCTTTCCAAACACTCTAGCCCCTCGTCCCATCACTTCCATCACACGGCCTCATCCCCTCGCCCACCCACAACCCCCCTGTCCCCCTCTCCTCTCCTCTCCTCTCCTCTCCTAGCCATCACCATCACTATCCCTATCGCTGCTCTAGCTCTCTCCCCTGTCACCGATGCCGCATGGCCCCCATTACTCTGGTATAGTGCCGGGGTCTGCGACCGCGGCGAGTTATGGCCCCTGTTGCGGACAGCGGCCCTCGTTCAAACAAATAGCGATGCCACGCCGAACACCCCATTCTCATCACTCTGTCTGGGAGCCGGCCAAGGTTTTAGCTACCGCTAGCTGACTAGCATGCTGCAGAGGCAGCAGCAAGAGTAGCAATAACATTAGCAACAGCAATAGCAACAGCAATAGCAATAGCAATAGCAATAGCAATAGCAATAGCAATATCAATAGCAATATTACGGTTACATGGCGCTATTCAGACATGCCGCTATTCAGACATTGATGTCTATTGTCGAAATACCGGCAAGTTTCCCACCTAAATCTGCCATTTCTGTGGTTTCTGCTACGTTGCTCAGGTTTTTTCAGTTTAGGGAGAGTGCATGCAGTTACCCTGATCCTAACCCTAACCCTAATCCTACGGCATATCTGGTGTCTGAATAGCGGTATGTCTGAATAGCACTTGCCCCCCCCCCCAATAGTACTAGCAGCAGTGGTCATAATAGTGATAGCAGCAGCAGCAGTCGCAATATGTCTGTGAAGATTCGCATTCATGATCAGGTCCTGTTGTCCAAAGAGTTGTGAAGGATTTTTGAATTGAGTTTTGAGGCTCAAGAGGAAGCCCAACAACGTACAACTAAACTGTTTTGATAGCAGTAGTAGAAACAGCAGTGACAGTAGCAGTTTTAGTGTTGCCATCTGTCCCGTTTTTTTCTGATTGTCCTTAATGGTGTGTCCTGGAAAAAAATACATTACATGACATTATACTTAGCTGACAAAGTTATCCAAAGGGACTGACCGTTATTTACAGGGTATTGGTTAAAGTCCCTGGAGCAATGTGGGGTTAGGTGCCTTGCTCAGGGGCACTTCAACCATGGATGGATGTAAGGGTGGGATTCGAACCGACTAATCCATTAGGACAGGGATGCTCAACAATCTAAACATATGAAAGTATACTTCCCTGGACAGTATTCCATTTCATACAAGCAAAAAGGTCAAGCAAAAATTAGTTTTTCGTAGAGGTGGCAACCCTAGCAGAGGTAAAGGGGCGGCTTAAAAAATGGAATGCCTCTCCCCCTCAGGCCCTGTGGCCCATTCAGTAACCTTCCCCTTTGGTCGCAACAGCAGAAGTACTAGGAATTGCAGCTGTGGCATCACGAACAAGGCTGTGACACATAACACACAAACCTCACTGGTGGATGTTAGAGCTAGCAGCATTAACCAATACAGTACATATACAATACAGCATAGGCTGTGGAAAATACTCCCCTGTGCCATCTTTGTAGCAGTAGGATGGATTCAAGGCCGAGGCAGGGTAGGGGTTGCTGACCAGAGGTGCTTCATCTTACTTGGATGGACCCCACGACACCCCCCCACCCCCGCCACTACTTCATCCAGAGCTGATTTTACCAATAAGCAGGCTAGTAGGCCATTGCCTAGGGCAGAAAACCAAATCAAGGGGGCCCTCGACATTGGTTAATACTAGGAAAAACAATTCAAGGGGGCCCCTGTCTCTAGTTAGCCTAGGGTGAAATGGGTAGAACCGCTACAGACTTCATCCACTTCCCCGCTCCCTGGCTGGTCACTCAGTGGGGGGAACTGCTGAAGGCCAAAGCTGGTGTCATGGGATGGATGTGGGATGAGGGAATGGTGATAGCGATGGGGGTGGAGATGGAGATGGAGGTGGAGGTGGAGGTGGAGGTGGAGGAGGGAGGACGGAGGGAGAGAGAGAGGGAGGTGGTGGTTGGTTGTTGATGGTGGTGTAGAAGAAGCCTAACAGGCATCATGGTGTGGAATCAATCAGAAGCCCCAATCAATGGGCAGACGAGACCTCAACGGCGGGCCATATCTGGGGCAGGAGTGAGAGCAGAGCTGGACTGGGAGGGAAAATCTGGCCAGGCATTTTTAGCCCAGACCGGTCCACCAGGCATTGACAGAGACAATGGGGGGCGCTGTGGCACAGCACGCTAAGCCCCCCGCATTTGGGCTTGCATGCCCACCCACGGGGACCCAGGCTCGAGTCCGGCCGGTGTAATTTCCCGATCCTCCCCTGTCACCATCTTTGACTGTCCTGTCAAATAAAGGCATAATAGCCCCCTTAAAAAGAGAGAGAGAGACAATGAAGCCTTTGACAAATTTTTTGTCATCTAATACGAGCTATTTTGACCCGAGTAGCGAAAATGCTTTATTAATATCTGACTGTCTCAAAGAGGCCTGCTGTAGTGACATGAGGACTGATACCATTGACGAGAGGGCCAGGCCAAAATCATCAACAGTCCACCGGGCAAATGCCCTGTATTCCCTGTTGCCAATCCAGGTATGAGTGAGAGGGCTGACTCCTGGGGGAAATAGAGGTGTGTGGGTGGCTGGGGGTTGAAGGCTGAGGGCTGAGGGCTGAAGGTGGGGTGGGCTTGGGGGGGGAGTCGGCCAGACACCATACATTACCGTGGTACTCATCCGTTACGATGGACTCTTAATGTTGTCAGGCCAAGGGGCTGCCCTTCAAATATATGATCCGTTGCCTTGCTGTCGACCACTGTTTAACCCTTTCGCCACCAGTACAAAGGGCGGTTATGAGTTGATCTGTAATGTGAATATGGAAAATAACTATGTGATTGGAATCAGTGAGATTACAGTACATGTTATCATCTGAAGAAAGATTTTAACCCCAAACGTCAAGGATTTTTTTTTAATGGAATAGAAAAAATCGTGGTTAAAGCTGACTTTTCTCTCTTTTTATCTTGGTACATTAAATTTTGCTCATAATATAATATAATTTAATATAATACAATACAATATAATATAATATAATATAATATAACAAAGGGTGTCATTCTAAAAGCAATTACTTTGAAATTAGGTCACTTTTTGGACAGACACCTGTAACGTAATGTAGTTTGAAACTAGTCGAATGTAGGCTAGCACCACTGCTACCACATTTGTTGTCATTAGCAGTGAACAATGAGGCAGAGGAGTCGTGGACTGTAGCATGAAAACAGTCAGTGAGAAATTGTCCTCGCACGACAGCACAAAGACATCTCAAGTGATCTACAACAGAGATTACAACAGATCCACGCGTGCACGCGCACACACAAAAGAGAGGCTAACTGTGCTATTAGCCTCATACCCGCTGCACTTTAACATCCGTTTCATCATTTCATTATGTGTGCCACAGTGTGTGCCGGCCGACTGTGATGGAACGCTATTCAATCTAAAGAGCACACCTCCCCTGGTGTCAAGTGTTGAAAGGAAGAAGGGTTAGAGGTGGAAGCAGAGCGGCGGGGGGGTCCGAGTGAGGAGGGGGTGTCGTCTAGAGACCTGACATGTTGACAGGGGGGTTGGCTACCTGGTGTCACTCACAGACATTTATAAACACCCCTAAGATAATCCGCTTTCTGTCCCTCGGTCCAGTCACTCGCTCAGCTATACTTGTCTGGTATAAGTAATGGCTTTTGTAATGAGTGATTAACCCTCGGGTGCCGGAGCTGTGTTTCATACTTAATCACGCCTTAGCAGGGGTGCGGGCTTGTGTGTGTGTGTGTGTGTGTGTGTGTGTGTGTGTGTGTGTGTGTGTGTGTGTGTGTGTGTGTGTGAGTGTGTGTGTGTGTGTGTGTGTGTGTGTGTGTGTGTGTGTGTGTGTGTGATTGTGTGTGTGTGTGTGTGTGTGTGTGTGTGTGTGTGTGTGTGTGTGTGTGTGTGTGTGTGTGTGTGTGTGCGTGCGTGTGTGTGTGTCTGTGAGGGGTGGGTTTGGTGGAGGGGGAAAGGGAGAGGGGGTGCACAATGAGCTTAAAAATATAATTATGACACATGGCGTTCCTACTTAAAAGGAAGAGAGAGAAAGAAAAAGATCGAGAGAGTGTGTGAGAAAATGAAATAGAGAGAGATGGAGAGAGAAAGAAAAAAAGAAGGAGAAAGAGGGGAGATAGAGAAAAAAGTTCACGTGAAAATGAAGAGAGAGAGAGAGAGAGAGAGAGAGAGAGAGAGAGAGAGAGAGAGAGAGAGATAGATGGGGTAGAGAGCAAACAAGAGCCGTACAGCCGTGGTATCAAAGAGGTCTCTGATCACGGGGCAGCAGCAACACCTTTCCCTTTTTTCCATCATCAGAAAAGTGGAAGAAAGAACAAAAGAGAAAATGAAAAAAAATATATAAATAAAAGACGAGAAGACGGGATGTGAGGAGGAG
>NC_085873.1:27727943-27732943 GCF_034702125.1 Engraulis encrasicolus
CAGTAACAAGCTCAACCTCATTACATTTCGTTCCAATAATGAATTGGGGTGAAGTGATGTGACTTCAGGGGTGGGTATAGGGGGGTTCTATTTTGGATGTTTGAAGTGGTGGTGGTGGTGATGGTAGGGGCCGCTCAGAAGGAGTGTACTGTATGTCAACAAATGAGACCGACAGTTCATCCGAATCAGAGCAGCAAGGACAATCTCATTATCGTTCGGTTCAGCCAGAATTAAGGTGCAGCCAGACATGGGTGAATTGGGGTGGAGCGGGGCATGTTTTTTAAGGCATTTGAAGTGGGTGGGGGGATGGGGGCAGGGTATCATCTAAATTGGATGGACAGTCTGGCCCCACGAATAGAGTAGCAAGCAAGCGGGATGATGTTAATATGCGATCCTGACATCATGGTCGTATCTGAAAACCGCACTCCGTGACCTTGGTGATGATGAGAGCTTCCAGCTGTGCTGTTCTGTTCTCTTCTCTTGCCCCCAGCTCAGCATCAGCTCATGCAGCATTTGCCGTCTTTGTTTCACATACGTAAATGGGTAAAGAATTCCCCTCCACCCACACACACATACAAGCACACACATGTGCACACACACACACACGCACGCATGCATGCACGGACACACACACACACACACACACACACACGTAACCACCCCCTGTCCTGCTACCCCTACCCACCGTTTAATCTTTGTGTGCTTCTGTCTAATTCTCTCCTCATCATTCCAGTTCTGAGGCATGTCGAGGGCCTCAACCTCTCTACGAGAACTTTAATCAAGGTGTCTCTTTTCTGAGGAAACGTTGTCAATGCCTTTTTCTGTTGTTTTTTTCTCTCATTCTCTACTTCCTCTCTCTTCCACACACTCCCTGTCTCTTTCTTTATCGTACTATGTCGTTCTCTCCTCCCCTGTTTCTTTTTTCTGTTTCTTCGTTCTCTCTCTGTCTCTGTCCGTCTGTCTGTCTGTCTGTCTGTCTCCGTATGTCTGTCTGTCTGTCTCTCTCTCTGTCTTTCAATGCAGTTCTATCTTTCTCTCTCTCAGACTTCCGACACCCTTCGATAGACTCCAAAAACTTGTGCTTTCTCACCCCTCCACCCCTCCCTGCACCGTGTAAAAGCCGCTTTTCTGTCACATTGTCTCCCGTATCAAAGGATGAGGAGGGAAGAAAAAAAGTCGTCAGCAGACATAAATAAAGTGCCACTGTATTGAATGGGAATGAAGCCCGTGGTATTCTACACAGCGTTTGCTCAGCTGTCGCTGTCTGCCTCTCTCTCTCTCTCTCTCTCTCTCTCTCTCTCTCTCTCTTCCTCTACCTCTTCTTTCGCCTCTTCACTGTCTAGCTTTCCCTTCTCCTTTTCTAAATTTTAATGTATTTTCTCTCTATCTCTCTGTATTGCCCTCTCTCTCTCTCTCTCTCTCTCTCTCTCTCTCTCTCTCTCTCTCTCTCTCTCTCTCTCTCTCATATTATATATTCCTTGCTCTTCGTCTCATCTATCTCACTTTCTCTTGTCTTTTTCTTTTTCTTGGCACTATCTTCCTCTTTTTTTCTCTCGCTGATTCTTTTTATTCCATCCTCTTCCTCCTGTTCTCTCTATTTGCCTCTTGTGTTCTCTCTCTCTCTCTTTCGCTCTGATTTTGTATTCCTCCCCCTCTCGTTTGTCATCTACCAAGTTGTCTATTCTTTACTTGCTGTTTTTCTAATTTTCTGTTCCTCTCTCTCTCTCTCTCTCTCTCTCTCTCTCTCTCTCTCTCTCTCCCCCCCTCGCAGGTCTCGTCTGGCTGACTTCTTCGCCAACTGCCAGCCTGAGTCTCGCTCCGTCTCCGGCTGTCTGAAGGAGAGCTACGCTGACTGTCTGCTGGCCTACTCTGGCCTCATCGGTCCGTCCCTCAACTCTCTCATCCTGTTTTCAAGCTGAAATAGCACTTAAGTATGAGGGGCCACCTAGACAATATGTCAGAAATAGGTCTCAAATCATCACTAAAAGTTTAAAAATACGCTATTTTCCCCTCTCACATGCACTTGACGCAACTATTTTATTTACATGTGTGAGAAAAAATATAATATGTAGGCCTATATAAGGATTGTATGCATAAACTTTTAGTGACGTGGTATATTGCCTAGGACGGTGGCCCCTCATACTTAAGTACTACTTACTGTAGGCTTAAGTACTACTTAAGGGATTTAGGGAAAGACAGCCCAGAACGGTGCTGGTACACCAGTTGCATTCAGCACTAAAGTGATTACCTGCGAACCACCATACAAGTATTCCAACTTTTGAGTTTCTGAACAGTCAGTGTTTCGGCATGAATATGTTGCATGAATATGAATCAGTTTGAGGTCAGGTGCGGGAACGGGCACTAGCACAGTTCTCCATCGGCCTGAACATGCCGTTAGTCTCTCTTCCTTCCCTCTCTCTCTTCATCCCTCCATCCCTTTTTCTTTCTCTCCCTTTGACTCTTTCTCCTGGTCCATGCGGGACTCATTGGTCACTTTCTTCCTTTCTCCTTCATTTGATCTCTTTTCATCTCTCTCTTCTTCTCTTTTATCTTTCTCTCCTCCTCTCTGTTCATCCAGCCCCCTCTCCCTTTTTCTCTCTCTTCCCTCCTTTCTTCCTTCCTCTCTTCCCTCCTCTTCCCTCAACTGTCTGCTGATCTACTCATTCCTCATTGGTCAGTGTCTTCCCTCCCTCATTCTCTCCCTTTATCCAAGTTTCTCTCTTCCTTTCATTTCTCTTCCTCACTCCTTCCATTTCTCTTCCTGCACAATGGTCAGTCCCTTTTCTCCCTGTCTTTTCCTCTAACTTTATCCCCCTCCATTTCTCCTCCTCCCTTTCCCGGCGGTATCATGGCCCATTCAGACCCCACTGGTCAGTCTTTCAACAACTTCCACTTTTCTGCCGCTCTTTCCCTTTACTCCACGGATGTCAAACTCAAATTCAAATTCTGGGATGAAGTCACGGGCCGAACTCATTATTGAAGTAGCCTAAAATTATGCATTCACACACTTAACACTCAGAAGCAACTTTCACAAACACTCATGGCAGCTTAAATGTGTCTGAACTAGGGATGTTAACCGGTAACCGGTTAACCGATAGTCGACCGGATCAACTTTAACCGGTTAAAATTTTCTGCCACCGGTTAACCGGTTGTAATAATAATAATAATTATAATAATAATTTCCTCCCAAAAAGCCCCAAAAACGATAATTTTGAGGTTTTCGTACAATAATTCAGCATTTTCCATCTGGCAACAGTGGCTGGACATGGCAGGTCCTGTCTGCGCAGCAAAAAAAGGCATGAAAAATACAATTTAAAAAAAATCAGTGCTGTGCATATCAGGCATGCGAACGTTGTATAATTTAAGATTACCGGTTAACCACCGGTTAATGAGTCTCAGTAGCCGGTTAAGAGTTTTTTCAATTTTCGCCATCCCTAGTCTGAACATACTTTGTATAAGCAGGACATACTTTGTATAAGCACTTTGTATAAGCAGGACATACTTTGTATAAGCAGGGCATTTCATGTCCAAGTCATATTATACTATACTTTATGTATTGATTCTGTATGTGGGGCAACTGTAATGCACCTGGGCCTGAGTTTGACATCCCTGCTTTATTCCATTGCTCTGTCCCTCACTTCTTCGCCATCTGTGTTCACCTTCTTCCATCCATCACTCTATGTCTATCTCTTCTTCTTCCCTCCCTCTCCCCTCCTCTTTCCCCTTTCTTCCCTGCATTTCGATCTTGCTCAGCATATCCATCTGTCTCTGCCCTCTGTCTCTCTTTCTCTCCATCCACTCCTCTCCGTCAGTCTTCTTCTCTTCCTCCTTCTCTTCCTGCCTTTTCTCGCCCTTCCTCATCTCTCCACCCCTCTCTTTCTCTTCCGCTCTCACTCTCTGTGTCTTACGCCTCTCTCTCTGTCTCTCTCTGTCTCTCTCTGTCTCTCTCTCTCTCTCTCTCTCCCCCTCCCACAAACCCGCCTCCCTCCTCTTAATGGATAAGAACATTTCCATCGAATATTTCCCCTCCGTGTTTGAGGACTAAGTGGCGCGCTCATTCACTCACCGGCTTGCTCGTTCGTTCCTTCGTTCGTTCAGCCTCTCGATGATGAAATGAGCGGTAATTAGACGGCTGCCGCTGTGATGGCTCGCCACAAGACCAGACGAGAAGGACTGACAGCGGAAATTGGGAGGAAAAAAACATAACCGAAAACGTTCCAGTCTCATTACAGTGACAAATTCCTGTTTAGCGTCTGATTTATGGTCGGCAGTATGAATTATTGATGCAAAAAAAAATAAACTTGCGGTGCTCCGAGGTCAATCCATATTGGATGTGGTGAACTTACTGTTTATTATGGTTTTTGCTTTGTCATAATTTCACAATTAAGTACTTGCGCGCATCATTCGTCATCCGTCTAAGCCCCTTCGTCTATCCGTCCGCTTGCGTGCAGTTTTTAATGCTTGCTTTGCATAATTGATTCCGTTTGCTTTCACTTTTGGGGCTTTGTGGTGGTTAGTGTGGTTTCAGGCTTCCGTTGCCGTTATGAAGGAAGTCAAATGGACAGTAAAAATGATGACTGTTAATGTAAAGGGTTCTAATTGGCTGTTTGTAGCAAACAGCGTGAGCAATTGTGAAATGTATCAATTTTTAACACATTTTTAACGCATTACATTTGTTCTCATGTGTGGTTGGGTCAAACAACAGTTACAGTATAGTGAAACTTGTCAGAGTTTACACAGGTGCAGTAGTAGTGAAAAGGTGAATCCAGACCTCGTCTACGCACACGGTTTGTGAAGATTGTTTTAAGCACATCCTTTTGGGCCTTTTGTTTTCAAGCAAACAGAGCTCTTCCTCTCTAGATTTCTCAAGTCCATGGGTGCCGCTGGTGAGAGGGGTGTTACAGATTCTAAGGGCCCAAGCACTGACAGCACTGACGGGGGCCCTTATGGGGGCCCAAAATTCGAATCTTTCATGGGGCCCAACATTTCTGGCAGCGCCC
>NC_085873.1:27740443-27745443 GCF_034702125.1 Engraulis encrasicolus
GAGAGTAGCCAAACAACATCGCTGAGGCTCCATACAACCTTCTTCTCCCCTCTCCTTGCCTCCCACACACACGTGTGTGTGAACAAAAGTCTGCCATCCTCTGTGAATGAATGGCAGGTAGCAGTAGCGGAACAATTCCACACATAGCCCCAGAGCAAGCCACCTATAGGGCCCCTCCACACAGCCTTCCATGGTCACACTAAGGCCCCCAATACACATTACATTACATTACATAACATTACATTGCATTTGGCAGACGCTTTATAACCAAAGCGACTTTCAGAAGAGGACATAATCAAGCCAACATCACCATGTCCAAACACAATGTCCCGTTTCATTTATGTTTTTGACGACAACGGCATCACCAATCCATAGCATGCAGTTTAGATACCTTTACACATATCGAGTCGGCAACTGCGAGTAGAACAACTGTGGCGGTCCGAATACACCAATACAGGACGGCCCTGGGCCCCGGGGCAAACGTCCTGCTTGTCCTACCTACAGCTCCGCCCCTGGCAGGTAGAGGGAACGTCAAAAAGATGGCAAAAATAAATGGAGTCAACTTGAAAAATAATGATCGTCGCACACTCAGAACTTCATGCAGTACATTTAATAAGACCAACGTTTCGGCTTACGCCGGCGTAAGCCGAAACGTTGGTCTTATTAAATGTAACTGCATGAAGTTCTGAGTGTGCGACAACCATTCTTTTTCAAGTTGAGTCTAATTGTCTGCCGTACGCACCTCAAACGGTGTGCATTTACTGAAACCCAAAAAAATAAATGGAGAAAAAAATGAATGACCCAGCATGCACCTTCTGTGTCATGCACCCCGTAGGGCTTTGTAGACAGATGTGGAGTTCCTATAAAGCAGTGCTTCTCAACCTTTCTTTAAGCGAGCGAGGCACCCTTTCAATTTATGAAATATTTCAAGGCACCCCAAACCGACAAGCCGTAACATGGCATCGCATACGATACCACGCAAGCTTAGAAAAGTCACACATTTTGAGACGTCACACGACCTACGTTCGAAGTTACAGCTGACTGGGGCGACCTATATTTACTTTATTGTGCGTAAATGGCAGATGAAAGATTCCACTGACTAGCATTAACTTATCAATTTAGACAAATATGTATTATATTACACAATTTATTTATCAGCCACGTTTCCCCGGCACCCCTGTTGAGAAACACTGCTATAAAGCATGGGTGGCCAACCTATAGCCTGATTACCATGATCGAGACTTCGAGACTTGGTCTGACCAAGAGCATAACAACTAACATTCTTAAATGGTATGGTTGAGCCACCTCCCTTGGTTTGCTACTGGCCGAGGGCAGAACAGGCTGAGCCAAAGTTTAAACCAAACATTTCTTAGTCCCAATAGAACGTCTCTGCTTAAACAACGTCACTGCCTTGAACACGCCTCTACCCAGGACGGTTGGAAATGCTCAAAGTTGATTAGATCCCGACAAAGTGGGAGTTTCCCGCTGTGGAGGGAACCCGAATGTACGTGAACAAACAATTTGACTGAGTGTGAGTAGCTGAGCCGAAGGTGTTGCGTCACTGCGAGGGCGGAGCCTGGGTAGGGAACCTATGGTTTGGGGGCCGTTTACTGCCTGTGAAGTCGTCTTATCCGGCCCCTGATGTAATTTTAATGTTATGCAAATTCACATGAAATATGACATGATTTGTAAAGCAATCTTGGAAATTAAATTTGCAATACAATTAAGTTATATAGCCAGGGGACTTGGTGAAGGTGGGGTCTGTTGTAAAGGTGGCCACCTTCAATATAGGCCAAAAATCTTGCATTGTGTTCATAGAACGGCCCTTGGAGGACTTTCAAATGTGTGGTCCTTAGAATGAAAAAGGTTACTCACCCATGCAATAAAGGAAAAACTTAAATGCCAAACAAGTTTTATAAAATCTTAAAAAAGAAACGGGGCACTTTTATACTATAGTGTGCCATAAGTAAGACCTCATACTCATTCCTTGTTGAAGGAGTATTTATGTCTGCCTTAGTTGTGTATTACTGTATGAGGTTAAGGAAGAAAAATCCGCACTCACAAAATGCGTCTCATTATTTATATTACCACCATGGTACATTACTGTATGAGGAACATGAGGAATGTGTCTTTTTCACAGTGCGTCCCAATCCATATAGGAATTATATAGTCATTATATGGGTCATTTTGGGGGCACTTAGGGAAGTGGTCTTGTGATCAGCGCGTTGCAGGCTCGAATCCCACAACACTCCCATCGATGGCTGAAGTTCCCTTGAGCAAGGCATATAAACCCACACTGTTCCCGGCACTGTACCCTGTAAATAAGTGCAAGTCACTTTGAATAACATTACACTTAGAATCAGCAACTTCAGTGTAATGCAAATGCAATTTAATGTAATTTTCAAGTTATATATACAGTATATTTTCCTGATGGATCAAACAAACTGATTTTAAAAGAGTCCAAAACCGGCCCTTCCGTGGCGCTAAGGGTAGGGCACTAGTCTGCTAAGCAGCTGACCAGAGTTCCATTTCCTGTCTCTCCTCCACTGTCCTATCTCTGGAAAACAAACTAATAAAGGCTTGAAAAGCTCCCCAAAAATACATTTATATAAGCCCAAAACCAGATGAAAAACAGGATGTCACCAGGACCTTGTCCTTGGTGTATTAGTGGAAGAGTGTTTTCTGGTCCACATAGTGATGGTGGAGTTGGAGACTGGTGAGTGGGGGAAAATACACTACACTGCTGAGTGAAGAGCCGACGAGCTTGGTGTGTCATAGCCATTAAGATGCCTGTACGAGTTGACACACGCACACAACACAAGGGCACAAAGCACACACTCGCACGCGCGCACACACACACACACACACACACACACACACACACACACACACACACACACACACACACACACACACACACACACACACACACACACACACACACACACTCACACTCACACTCGCACTCGCACTCACACTCCAATTCTCACGTCTCATGCGTCATCAAATCTACAGGAAGTGGAAGGATCAGGTGGACCACACACACACACACACACACACACACACACACACACACACACACACACACACACACACACACACACACACACACACACACACACACACACACACACACACACACACACACACACAGCCACACATGCACTCACCACCCACTTACCTGAGTTTGCTTAATAGCAGAGAAAGTAGGCTATCCACTCAAGTATCCACATCAAGTCAGAGAGAGAGAGAGAGATAGAGCGAGAGTTTACTGCATAGTGTGCAAAGTGAGTAGCAAAAGAGAAAGGGAGAGAGAGAAAGGAAAAATTGACAGAGCGTACGATACAGAAAAAGACAATGTGAGAGATGAAAGGAGAGGGCTCCTAAGGCGCAAACATATAGACGGAGCAAAATGATGACAGAAAATGAAAAAGAGAGCGGCGCTTTTGTCACCATGCCCCCCAAATGGGACTACCTGTTAGCCGTTTTTTCTGTTACCCCCTCATGCTATCTCACACACACACACTCTCTCACTTCTTCTTCTTTCTTTCTTTCTTTCTTTCTTTCTTTCTTTCTTTCTTTCTTTCTTTCTTTCTTTCTTTCTTTCTTTCTTTCTTTCTTTCTTTCTTTCTCTCTGTCTCTAGACACACACACACAAACATACACACACACACACAAACACACACACGCACACGCGCACGCGTACACGCACACACAGACACCTCGTCTCTTCCCAGCAATCAGCCGGCTATTGTGTTGTGTTCAAAAACTGGTGGTATTGAAAAGGGCCCACACGTCCAGTTGCTTCAATAGGCGGGGACCCCCTCCACTCTATGTGAGCCACACACTGTAGTGTGCAATGAAAAGCCTCTTAATGGAAGCGATTCAGTCTTTAATGAGATACGCGCCACGGAGACTACTACGCGAACAAGGCACAGTCCATTTTTCTTATGTTTTTTTTTCCCCCTCTTTGTGTCGTCATAAAGAGGATCACCTAGCATGCTTTTGTGGTGAATGGCCCGTCAATTTGGATGGTTTGGATGGTTGTCGACTAGAGTGTAGGTCTTTGTGTGTGCGAGTGTGCCTGTATGCAGGTGTGTGTGTATGTCAAGTATGTGCGTGCATGTGTGTGTCCGTGTGTGTGTGTGTTTGTACTCACATAACTCATAACTGTGAATGAAGGAAAAAATGGCCATTATGTGTAGTGTATGTGCCACAATACATTCCATACGCATACAGTATAATATCAATGTGTATCTGTATGCGTTTGTATCTGTGTGTTGCTGAACCAATGCAGTCAATGTAATCCACTATGAAGAGTAAAGTGTGTTTCTTTATGTGTCTATGTCTTGAATCCATGGCAGGCAACGCCATCCAGGCCTTCGGCAATGGTACGGACGTGGGTGTGTGGCAGCCCCAGCCCCCGATCCTACCCACTCCCCAGAACCCCAACACCCCGCCCCGCGGCCGAGACAAGACCTCCAACGCCATCGATGACCCCTCCCTCACCAACCGGCTGGATCTGGGGCAGGACGCCATGTTCCGCTTCTGTGGAAACCTGCAGGTGAATGGGCAGATACCGGTAGGACACACAGATGTAGACATTACGTAGTACAGTATATTCAAATATACATACACACATACTGTAAATACATACAAACACATATGCACAAGTACATTCATACAAACACAGATTTATATACAGCTCTGGCAAAAATTGAGAGACCACTTCGAAATGTTCAGTTTTTCTGAGTTTGCTATTGATAGGTATGTGTTCTAGTAAAACAAACATTGCCTTTTCATTCTATAAACTACGGACAACATTTCCCCTGAATTTCGACAGAAAATATTGTCATTTAGATCATTTATTTGCAGAAAATCTCATTGGGTCAAAATAGCACACAAGATGCAATGTTTCCAAATCTCAACTTAAAATTTCAATTTTTCATTTTTGCCAGAGCTGTATATATAGCACTGTGTATGTTCTTCTTCTGTGGAAA
>NC_085873.1:27755443-27765443 GCF_034702125.1 Engraulis encrasicolus
AGGGTAAACATTGCACTCAAAAATTATACTGTCAAATGCACAACAATTAAAATGTGAAAATAAATATTATACACGTCTACACGCACTAGTTGCAGCAATACGTGTACAGTGTATTCTAAAACGCAATTTCGTTGTCAAATTTATTTGTCAATAAAAAGCTCTTGATTGATTCTTGATTAAATGAATATGACATGTTTACATGTCGTTTAGTTTTCAGATGAAGATATATTCTAGAGGACGTGTGCATGTGGTCCCCCCCACCTGTTCTCCTGTCACTTCATATACATGTCAGCATCTCCCGAGACGCACTTGGACAGGTTCCCTGGTGCAACCCAAAACCTCTAGACTGGCCTTACGCACACACACAGGCGCTCACTTGCTCCAACGCTGGGTCGACACTTCCCCTTTGACCTCCCCCCTCTGACCTCATAAAATTCACTCTCTAGAACTGTCTCTCTCTCCGGCTCTGACTGTCTGTCCGTCTGTGTCTGTCTGTGTTTGTATGCGTTTGCCTGTCTGTCTTATTCTCTCCCCAGCTGTCTCTGACTCTGTCTCTCTGTCTGTCTGTGTCTGTATTAGAGCATGACACGGGAGTGGATTTTCACTCCCGTCCCATCCCGGTCCCAGAAAAAAAATCCCATCCCGTCCCGTCCCGAAGTGGAGTAAAAGAAACAAATCCCATCCCATCCCGTCCTGAAAAGAATGTCTCCCAATCCTGCCCACTCCCACTCAAAATCAATCCCACTCCCGTTTCATAGGCTTTTTTAATGAAAAAATAAGCAAGCATTCCCGCTCTCATTCATTTTTATTCCCGCTCCTGCCCGCTCCCATTCATCTTCATTCCCGCTCCTGCCCGCTCCCGTTCACCTTCAAAATTTTGACTCCCATGGGAATTCCTGAAAAATGTCATCCTCTATCTGTATGCATGTGTCTATCTGTCATATTGTATCTCCAGCTCTCTCTCTCTGACTCCGTCTCTGTTTGTATGAGGTTGTGTGTCTGTTTTTGATTTTCACTTTTCTTTAAAAGCTTATGAGTCATCCCAGGCACTGTGGTGTTTCAAAATGGGCTGTTGTTGCTGTTGTCAACATTTTTTTTTCTTGAATTACCTCTTTGTTTATTCACGAAGGCCCACTGTATTTATTTTAACAAAATATGCTCTCCTTTTGTGGTAGGAACATTTGAACTGATTTGTTTAGACTTACTCTAGTGTAAATAAACAAACGATTTAAAATTTCAAAAATGTTTTAAAATCTTAACATCTTAACCTCTATCTGGTTGTCTCTTTTCATTTCTCTTGCTCTCTCTTTCTCACTCTATCTCTCTCTATCTCTTTCTCTCTCTCTCTCTGTCTTTCCCTCTCTCTCTGTCTTTCCCTAACCTTCTCTCTCTCTCTCTCTCTCTCTCTCTCTCTCTCTCTCTCTCTCTCTCTCTCTCTCTCTTTCTCTCTCTCTCTGCAGCTCGATGACCACATCACCTCTAACTCCATCGTCCAGAAGAATACAGCGGTGGCTCCTCTCCCCACGCTGGGCCTCCTTCTGCTCCCCTTACTCCTCATGCTGCTCCCCCTGACCACCTCCTCCTCGCTCCTGCACCTCCAGGCACCACCACCTCCCCCATACGCCTCCTCCTCCTCCTCCTCCTACCACCTCCTGTAGCTCTGCCTCTGCGGTTCGGTTTGGGATGGGGCTGCTGGGTGGTGTGGTGCAGTGCAGTGTGACTCTGTACTATAATCAAGCCTCTTTCCTCTTCTCCGTTATCTCTCGCCTAGGCCCCTTCCTCCCTGTCCTCGCTCATATACCATACGATAACCTTTTTTAAAGCTTTATTTTTATTTAGGTTTTTTTGTTGTTGCTTTTATTCCTGTCTTCTGCGAGTGATACCAGTAACTGTCCCAAGGTGTGGTGGTGTTTGTAGGTGTGCCGACGTTGACTGTGTCCCAGAGTGCAGCTGCTTTATACATATATTTCTCCACTCATGATGAAGAGAAGGCTGTTGAATGGGTTAAGGGGTCAGGACATGGATGGTGGACTGAGTTCTTACAGGGGAAGTGGGGTGTGGTGGTGGAGATTGACAGGGATTGGTTCTCCTTGATCATTTTTTTGAGGGATGAGATGAAGATGGGCATGTTTTTGATCATATTGAGAGAACAAGAGACACTGACGCATCGCATATGCTCCTTTTCTGTTCTGAACTGTCAAACATTAAGTGGACGAACGAACTGAACCATATTACCAGGCTTCTCTGCCTGCCTCTCTGAGGTCTGTGTTTTGAGGGGGTTAAGGCGAGCCAGCTCCACAGTTTGCCCACAGAAGTCATGGACTTTATCACAGTGGTGGAAGAGAGCGTGAGAAAGAAAAGACACTGACTTAGGAGATTTCTGTGGAATTCGATGCTGTGCTTCTACCCTTCCATCCACTCCCCACAGGTTTGAGCCCCTCCATCCCCCTTTGCACTCAGACCTTCAAACCAACCACCATACCTCAGTGAAAGCAGCAGCGTTACCAATGCGCTACGACTCATCTGCTCAGTCTTGGCACACTTGATTGTCATGAGACAGTCATAAGACCTCCCATTCAATTGAAGCTTCTACAGTACACCCGTTCTCCACTACTACTCCGGAATTAACCCACAAGTGGCTGACCTTCGTTAATCCAGCACGCATTCAAGCAAGCACGCTATCGCCTTCTGCACATCCATACTTGGGATCAACTGGATCACACACACGGACACACGGACACGCGCACACGCACGCACACGCACGCACACGCACGCACACGCACGCACGCACACACACACACACGGATACACACATGCACGCACACGCACACGCACACGCACACACACACACACACACACACACACACACACACACACACACACACACACACACACACACACACACACACACATACAAACACAGACACGTGCACATACACTCTCTTTACATTCAAACTTGGGATCAACTGTGTCCCTCATACGGGCACATACACACTGCGCCACACATTCACTCACACACACATACTCGCACGACACATCAGACATACCTCATATGGCCGCTCTTGCATTTCTGCCTGGACTTTGTTTGGACATGACGGCACAGGTTGAGCGGTTGGTTGGTCGAGGGTGGGACTGCGTGCCAGAGGGCGTGAGGTGAAGAGAAGGGCAAAATAATGGGGAACGGTGAAAAGACTTCACTTGAAAAGACTTGAGGTCTCCCTGATTCAGATCTGAACTGTTATGAACTTTTAAAGAAAGAGACTTGTATGGACATTTTACTGCACACTGACAGGGAGGAACCGTTGCCTCTGGCTATTAACGACAAATCCACAATGCAAGCAAGAACAAAGGTGGTAAAAGTCACAAAGATAGTCACCCCCGGAAACATTTATTTTTGTTTTTTTTGTTTCTTTTTGCTTCATGTTCTCTTGCAGATGTACTTATGTATGTATGAACGCCTCAGCCATTCACTTGTACAGCGAAAAAAATAGTTAAGACTGAATATCTCCTGTGTTTGTAGCTCCAGGATTTCTTTGAGCATAGACGTTTTAAATGATGACCTCTTTATGATATTCGATTGTCTATGTCATGTAAAATATCATCATCTGTTGTGTTATGATAGTCGACAGCATATTTGGGTGAGTTGAGGAGTGAGTTGCAGGCTACGGTTGTTGAAGTTGAAGTTGGCAAGTTTTTCTGTTGTCATATCTATGCTCTGAATTTCTGGGATTCGGGAAGTTGTACATGAATTATCAGACAAGTACAGCTAAATCTGTAGTCAGCAAGTGTATGTAATGAAACATTAAACCGTTTCAGACTACTAAATTACTAAAATTACTAAAAACTCCCTCAGTCGGCATACATTATCAAAATCCTTCCCCCTTTATAGACAAAATGTGAACTCAACCTAAATATTTACTCCGTGGAGCCACTGTATACGGCAGAGCTTACCGCAAATCAAGACAAATTCGTGAAATAGCTTAAATATAATTATATGTGAAGAAGAAACAGAAGGCAGTTAACTTCTGAACAGACCTGGGGAGCGCTGCCCTGTTTTGTAAACACCACCACAGGTTTGGATGGAGTTAGAGAATTCAGGATTTTGTTTCTGTAATAGTCACATACTACATACTACTGCAATAGGGCCGCTTGCAGCTTTTGAGGGGCCAGGACAACGTTGTTTTAAAGACAACCCCCCCCCAACCCAATCCACTACATACAATAATGAAAAAAAAAAAATTGGTCCTCCCCTCTCCCTCAATAGGGTACATTTTAAACTTTTGTTCCTCCTTCTGGCCTCTGGTAATAGTCACGTACTACTTTCGGAATCCCATGACAGCTCAAGGAAATATGACATAATATGAAAACAACTTACCGGCTGCACCTTAAAGACTCTGTCACGGCAGTCATGATGATGATGAAAACGTAGTGTAATGTTCAATAAGTGATCAATGGTTATCTCATTATTTCAGGTGCTGATGAAGTATCATTTCTGGGGTGCATTTCTGGAAAGCGTAGTTGTTAGCAGTTAGCAACTTGGGTAGTTGCCAATGGGAAATAGCATTGCGACGAACGAAGTAGCTAACATAGTTAGCAACTACGCTTTCCAGAAATGCAGCCCTGCATTGTTGTGGTAATGTTAATCTGTAAAAAACAAAAACAAATAAAAAATGTATAAGGGGCAGTACAAAACTTAAGGTTATGGACTAACTCATACAAATTAAAGAAGTCAAAGTTAACAGAATTGCCCTCTTGTATGGCTCTTGTGCTCAAACAAAAATAAAAAGAGACTGTATTCGATTTTCCAGAATTCATTCCTTAATGGGCTAATATAGATCACACTGGCAAAAGGTCAGAAACAATAGCACGAGATATCTATATATCAACGACATATCCTCCAGACAATGATACCATTTGCTATTTTCTATTATCATTTGAGAATGGATTTATGAAAAAAAGATGCTTCTGGGAAAATATTTTATTTCAGGAAAGGTTATACAAAAAGTTAGACATGTTTACCTTACTGCATGGCACACGGCTGGACTAGACATCTGGTGTATGGGGCATGCTTGGGGCATTCTTGTTTTTATTTTTCTTATTTTTATTTTTCCCTTTGGAGACCATGCCACAGTTGGATCAGGGTTGGAGAACCTATGTCTCGAGGGTCATTTATGGCCCTTGAGGTCATCCTATCCCTGTTATAATTTCAATGTTATGCAGTTTCACATGAAATATGAAATAAGACATGTTTTGTAAAGATATGTTAGAAATTACACTTGCAATACAAGTAAGTTATATTTTAAGGGGACCTAGTGAAGGTGGGGTCTGTTGTAAAGGTGGCTGCCTTTGTCTAAGCCTAAAGTGCAGGGGGAAATCCTGGTTTGTGTTCATAGTACGGCCCTTGGAGGACTTTATAAAATATGAAGTGGCCCCTTGAATGAAAAAGGTTTCCCACCCCTGTTTTAGATGGTGCAATCTATTGGGGCAACTTTAATACATGTATAGAAGACATTGGACAATCATATTACAGTGTAGCAGGGGGGACAGTATGAGGGACTGTTCTATGCAACAACAACAAATCTGGTCTCTGACCAGCCCTTCTGCATGGTGTTTGAGAACATCATGATGCTCTACTATCCTGCCTCTCTCTGCTTTGCCACTATCCGAGCGCGAGTGTCCGAGTCCGTTTTCTTGTTTTCGCCGCTGGCCTAATCCATCACATTGCAGACAACCATCAGCGGAATATGAATGGCCATTAAGTCATTGATAATACGATCACCTATTCACTTCCCTGCAGCCGGGATGCTGTTAAGGGGGGGGTCATACACATGGTGATTGATGCTGGGCTGTATATTCTCTCCCCCCATTTCCCCCCTCCCCTCTCCCCTCTTCACCCCCACCTTTTGCAGCTATTAATGGCTAGAGGGCATGATGTTTGATTTTGCAGTTTTTAGATATCGTAAAAATGCTCCATTAAAAAATACGGATAAGTCGACCTCATAAATAAAAGTCCTTGTTTGGGGAGAGAGAGAGGAGAACACAGAAACAAAAAGCTAGCACTGCCACCGAAAGTCCTTCTAACATACAGTAGAGAATTATTATTAAAACTATTATTATTGTTATTATAATGATTATTATTATAAGTATTATTTATTTTCAAGTAGGCCTACTATTTCAGTGGTGCTGCTAGCTCTACACTAATGGCCAGAGAGAGGACGTGTAAGGCCATGTTAGTGTTAGCTTGGAGCCCAGGAGGGTGAATGTGAAATGCTGTCGGTCTGCATTGGGGGTGAGAAGGGATGATGAGTTGCCCTTTTCCCGGTTACTGCTCTCTCGCCTGGGGCCCAAACACCACCTGAGTGTGGTGTGGTGTGGTGCAGCACTGAGCCACTGGAACTCAGGAGCTAGCAGCGCTAACTCTAACTGCATTTGCTACCACCAGCAGCAGCAGCAGCAGCTGCGTGTATGGCCTCCAACAACCTCTGTCCAGTCAGAGGGAAAAAAGCTATGCAAAGATGACATTTTATTGTCATGCTTACGTGGTCCCGTGGTTTATTGCATGTGCCTTGACATAACAATGCAAGGATGAGCAAAATGCATGGACGAACAATGGTGATCTTATGGCCGTACTGGTACATTATTTCACCATTTTTTTCCGACACAATTCTTGTTCAGAGAAGTTTTCCTAAATGTTCCTAATATTCAGTTTCACAGAATTTTTGACGAAGTTTTTGTCCTCTACCCTTGGAGCTAAACACCACCTGAGTGTGACGTAGTGTAGTATTAGTCAGTGGAGGTCGGGAGCTAGCGGCGCTAAGAGCATCACCCACCACCACCGCTAGCAGCTGCTTGAAAGGCCTCCGACAACCTCTGTCCAGTCAGGGGGAAACAGCTATGCAAACGTGACATTTTATTTTTATGCTTTGTTTCATGGCACATGAAATAAGCGGACCCATGGTTTATTTCATGTGCCTTGACATAACAATGCAAGGACGAACCATAGGCAAGGACAAGCAAAGGTGATATTCATTCTGAATACCCCGGTATAATTTCCACACATTTATTTTCCCCCACACAAATGTATTGCACCTAACAGTGGCATTCCTAAATGTTCCTAATATTCTTTTTCTAACTAAGTTTTGGATGACATTTTTACCCTCTACCAGCCTGAGGACTAAACATCGAAGTGTATTCAGGGTTGCCAGATGAGGACCTTCTCAGAACCTGTCCGGAAGCACTGAATCCACCCCATTTGAACTGAATTCCTTTGATTTCTATGGACAAAAATTTGTAGAAAAACCCACCCAAATGCCCTTTTTTGCCCTGTTTACCCTAAGACGGTCATCTTAAGCAGCCCAGTTGGGCGGGAAACCACCCAGTCTCCAACATTGAGTGTAGTGCAGCACTAGTCAGGGCTAACAGCCTAGGCTAACAGCCTATGCCACCTTCACCAGACGCCTAGACCTTCAGCATTGGCAACAGCCTCCAACAACCTCTGTCCAGTCAGGGAAAAAATGTTATGCAAACATGACATTTTATTTTTTATGGCGTATTTCATGACACGTGAAATAAGCCATCCTTTGGTGTGCCAAGAAATGAACAAAGCAAGGATGAACAAAGGTGATCGTTTGTCACGATTCAGACAGACGAGGACCCAAGTGCGTCACATTAAAGAGAGTTTATTGATTTAAAGGGTAAAGGGATTTGGGAGAATGAGTCCAGAAGTCCCGGAGTCCAGGTGTCCAGGTGCCTGTGTGTGTGTGCCCCCCCAGTGGCGGAGAATCGTCCTTGGGAGCTGATGGAGGGGCCGGAAGTCCTGGGGGGAAACACACACACACAACAGGGCAAATTAATCAAGGCAGAAGTACCGTTCAGGGATATTCAAACGAGTAGTCGAAAAGCAGAAGGCAGATCAGGATTACCGGGGCAGGAGAGAAGAGAGTCAAGCAGGTCCGGGTCGATCACTGGAAGTCAGCAGAGCGGGTTGGGTGGATAGACAGGTGAGGGTTCAGGTGCAGGTTCTGGTAGGGGTTCGGGTTCGGGAAACAGACAGGTGGCCAGGAACGAGAACAAGACGAAGACACACACGGGTAGCAGAACTTGCAGACGATCCGACAAGGACAAACACAAAGACAGGACTAGATATACACAGAGGAATCAGGAGGGAGATGGGATACAGCTGGGAGGTGAACGAGAGACAATGAGTAGAGACAGGTGAGGACAATCAGACAGAGCAGAGACAGAACAGAGAGTAGAGAGGCAGATGATAGAAAGTACTTAAGGTAGTTAACAGGTAGAGAGAATCAGGTAGACAGAGACAACCAGATAGACAGAGAGACACAGAGACAGACACACATAACAGAGACAGACCAGACTCACAGAGAGAGACAGAACAAGACAGGCAGACCGAGATAGCAAGGCAGAGGGGCAGAGACAGAGAGACACAGAGACAGTGAGAGAGACAGGCAGGCAGAGAGAGCAAGGCAGACGGGCAGAGAGAGAGAGAGAGAGAGAGAGAGAGAGACAGAGAGACAGAGAGACGGGGTCAGAGAGAGAGAGAGAGAGAGAGAGAGCAAGAGAGACACACAGGGTCAGAGAGAGAGAGAGAGAGAGAGAGAGAGAGAGAGAGACGGGGTCAGAGAGAGAGAGAGAGAGAGAGAGAGAGAGAGAGAGAGAGAGAGAGACGGGGTCAGAGAGAGAGAGAGAGAGAGAGAGAGAGAGAGAGAGAGACGGGGTCAGAGAGAGAGAGAGACGGGGTCAGAGAGACGGGGTCAGAGAGAGAGAGACAGAGAGACAGGCAGAGAGACAGACAGAGAGACAGAGAGAGATAAGAGCCAAGAGCTCAAAGAAGGATGCCAAGGAGCGAGGTCATGACATCGTTATGCCATAGGGCCTACACATTCTCACAGAATTGAAATCCTTTTGTTGGGTTTATTTGAGCTAAGAGTGTCCCTCTTCTAGTAAAAGTTGCATTGTTTGTGTGACCTTGAAAAATGAGAAGAGGTCGCACCATGCATAGGTTTCTTTATTACACAGACACGTAATAAAGAAACCTATGCATGGTGCGACCTCTTCTCATTTTTCAGTTTTACAATATTTTGGTCAGCACCCTTAAAAGAAGAAAAAACTGTTGGGTGAAGCCTGCTCCAACCTTTATGAACTTTGTGTGACTTTGAAATCTTTTTTTAAAGGATTTAAATTATTCAGAATTCCGTGGACTGAATTTGGATTAATGTTTTCCCCTGCACCTTTGAACCAATGGGGCGGTCTCTATGGGAAAAATAAACAACAACAAAAACGTTTGTTTTTTAAAATGCAGGATACTATGGCACTCTTCTAAGATAAAACTGCTTTAATATAAAGTTAGTTAGCTAGTTCATATTTGAACTAATAGAATTAAAACTACTGCCAACATGTTTCAGTGAGCTACAGAGCCTTCATCAGGGTAAGAAGTGAACCAAGCAGTATTTCACACAAGATAGTCAAACAAACTAATCAACCAGATGATTGACACCAGGTAGAGCGCCTTGGCATCCTGCTTTTTTAAAAAAACATATATTTTCTATGTCTTGGCCAAAGTGCACCTTCAAACCACCACCTGTTTTACTACTTTAACATCCCAACCCTCCAGCCCTCCAGCCCTCTTTCTCCAACAACAAAAAAGTGTCAGCCCCTGAGGACTTTCGACCCACAGTGATGGCCAACCTGGATTCAATAGGTACAATGCATGGATTGTCTATTACAACTGGATGCCAAGCTTCTATTCTTCTCAACGGCTTTGAAGAATTTCAGACACTGTCTCCACCTGAAATTCTCAGAAGTGTATCTGGTAACACTTTATTTTAATGGTTCACTATTACAGTGTATCTACAACATTAGGTACAGTTTAATAACCAGTGTAACATTATTTAATACCACGTAATACTAGTGTAATGCCATGTACCAACCCTAACCCTAACCCTAGATGTAAGTACAAAATTGGTACATGGTATTACACTGA
>NC_085873.1:27770443-27800443 GCF_034702125.1 Engraulis encrasicolus
AGGGAATCCAAGGAAGAAGTCAAGTGACCCTTTCTTCCGTAATTACCACCGTCAGATGAAGGGAAGAGAGAGGGGTTGCAGAGATCAGGCAGAGAGTGAAGAGAGAGAGTCAGAGAAAGGGGGGAGAAGGAGAGAGCAGAGAGAGATGGACGGAGGAAGAGGGAAAGAAAGACAGAAAGAACGAGAGACAGACAGAAAGAAAGAAAGAAAGAAAGAAAGAAAGAAAGAAAGAAAGAAAGAAAGAAAGAAACAGAAAAGAGAGAGATAGAGAGATTGAGAGAAAGAGAGAGGGGGAAGGAGGTCTGGGTATGGGGAATAAAGGACAATATAATCATGTGTATAGCCAGCCCCTCTCTCCCCATCCCATTTCATCTCATCTGAACCCCATCCCACCCCTCTTCTTCTCCTCGCTGCCACTGCCACCTGCCCTGAAAGGGAAAATCATATCTAATTACTTCCCCTTTGACCCTCCTTTCTCCCTCCCCTCTCCCTCTCTCTCTCTCTCTCTCTCTCTCTCTCTCTCTCTCTCTTTTTGTCTCTCTTTCTCTCCCCGCATAGCACAGAGTGACTAAGACATGAGGCAAGACGATGACAGTGGCACAGCATGCTTCAAGTTTGTTAGCGTGTGCGTGTGTGCGTGTGTGCGTGTGTGTGTGTGCGCGCGTGTGTGTGTCATGATGGGGTGGGGGGTAAAATGAGGAAGGAGGAAGCGAAATGGCCTTTTGAGATGATTATGTTGGTGATGTCTTCTTCCTCCTTACCGTGTCTGGCAAATGCCATGGCAAGGCCGAGTGCTCGGGGAAAGTGCTTGTTTTGAGATGGTGTTGATGGACTTGGTAATGTAGGGGGGCCTCTCTCTCTTTCTCTTTCTCTCTCTCTCTCTCTCTCTCTCTCTCTCTCTCTCTCCCCCCCTCTCTCACTCTCTCTGTCGTTTTCCGTGTATGTCCTGCTCTTTATTTCCGTCTGATCTTCCTCTCTTTTCTCTTGTGTAACTTTTAATAAAGGTGAGAAGTGTTTGAAGACTTTTTCCATGACCATTTAAACTCAATAACACATATTGAGGTAGTGTCAATCGGAGAGATTAGGGACACTGTGCAGGAAATGGTCCAAAAAGGTACTGCAACTATGCTGCTCATTGAAACTGGGCTGCCTATTGCCCACTTTGATATTTACATGAAAGTTTACTAAGTAATAAAAAATGTGTTCTAGTATGGTCCAAGTAGAGTCATTTTTGCAGCTAAATTCAAAATGGTGGACCATGGAGAAGATCCCCCTTTTCATGTATGAAAGGTGCAATTTCTCCAGTCATAATGAATACTTAGAATTTGATGGTGGTGGTAAGTATTCATGAAAAAGGTAACATTCGTGAATGGGTAGCATAAATTCTGGAAATAAACAACTAAAAATCTCACACAGTGTATCTTTAAGAGAAGAAATTGTGCTATGAGCATGCATTCTGAGTTAAAAATGAAAAGCTCTCTTCCCAAATGCAATATAACCCCTTTACACATAGTTTTCAAAAATTACATTAATGGTCTTACACAGAGGATCGAGGCAAAAAATGAGAAACATGAAAAAAAATTGGGTCAAATATTGAAAATTCATATATTCCTTTTGGAAAAGAGGTCTTCAAACTATAACTAAACAGTAGGCTCATTCCTGCACTAGTAGGCTAGGTCTTGATTCTATAAAATTAGGCTACGTTACCAGAGATTCTTTAAGTGTAGAGATATGCCAACATAATAGGTTTCTATGGGCACCTAACATGACCAGGTTCCGGTCTGCCTAAAGGGGCGTGTCATAATGCTCCTAGCATTGAATAGAACAGTCCTCAGGTCTGCCTAGGTCTGCCTAAAGGGGGATTCCCCCCCCAATAATAGAACCAGGAAACAATGGGCCAATGGAACCTCTCTCTCTCTACTCTCTCTGACGTTACCTAATCTTTTTAGGACTATTATTATGGTCTTTGTGTGTGCATGTGTGCATGTGTACACTTTTTCATATGAACCCTGGACAATTGGCGCCCTACGGCAGCCTCCAGAGCTGGAGTGTGAATGTGGGAATGTGTATGTATGTGTATTTGAAAAGTGCTGTTGTATTGTATTGTATTGTGTTGTATAAATGTTGTGTTGTGTTGTATAAGTCTCTGTGCGCTGCTCCCTCACTCCCCTCATGACAGCTGTGTGCTGATTGGACGAGCATGGAGGCTTCACCATGAACTCTGCATTTTGACCGCAAACCCAAATGGCCATGACCTCGAGAGGCTCTTGCGTGGCCAAAGGCCAAATCGGTCACAGGCTTCCTTTGGTTACACACTCTGGTTTATTGTTGTTCACATACTGGGGGTGGTCGAATCCAATCCCCCTGGGAGTCATTCCATTGTGAGACGTCAAAACGACTTGTCAGTTGACCGTTGGTCATCAGTTGCTGGTTCAGTCAGCTGCTTTGTCAAATATTTTGACCGATTAGTCACAGTCAGTATTGTTGACAATCAAGAAAATCTCTTTTCAAAACTCATTTTATTATTAGTCACACATAAATGGATTGCCACTTTTGCTGTTGCTGTTACTTTTTAATAAAGACTAACATGGGAGTGCAAGTTGATGAAAGCCTTTGGTTTGCCACTGTATGGGAAACCCTAAAAGTTCTCACAAGTGCCTGGAGGTGACAAATTAGTTCTCTGAAAGTTTTCTTGAAGAGAATCTATGAACCCAAAGTTTCTTTGTTAAACTTCAGGTACTTTTACCACATACAACCCGGTTGTGTCGTGCTGTTCCTTGTCGAGGTTTTCAGATACAAAATAAGCTATCCGAAGTGGATGACGACAACGAACATTGGATAAGCAGGTGCTGACAATTCTGATTTGAAACGTGCCGGTGCTTTTGTTGGAGACTACATCCCTTCTAACATTTTTTTCTTTGTTTCCAGAACGTTCCCAGAACACTAGCTTGGTTCCGGTTACAGTACATTCCCTGAGAGTCATTTTTGGTTTTGTCGAGGTTCTTGCATGGTTGGCAGGAAAGCTGGTACCCAGAATGTTAGCCTTTTTGTTTTCCTCAATTACTTCTAGTAAGTCATTTGGTTTCCTCAATGTTACCATAATCTTATTCATATCATATTTGTTCTTTCATCATTGCCATAACCTTGTTGGTTACATGCTTGGCGTGGGGTCTAATTTTCACGACTCTTGTCATAATGCGTCATTCTGTTTTTGGAGTGTCAAGTTGACACTGTTTGGGTGTCATGACATTTGAAATACTGAATGAGTCATAAAACAGTGTCATGAACATCAATAATGTGTCATTCATGTTCCTGACATGGTTCATGTCATTTATATGACAGTTACATGACACCGTTATGTAGACCCATTCAAAGACAGCCCAAGTCAGTCCAGCTGTCCAAGTCGCTCGTTTTATCAGAGCTACTGCTAGTACTGTTACACAACTTGGGAAACGTCCCTTATAGTACTACTTCCCCCCACCCCCCTCCATGGCCCCCCAGGGTACATGTCTATGAATCATTGGCCGTCAGCAGCCGTCAGCAGCTAAAAAGGCATAGTGGGGCTCTTTGTGGCGAACAAATGACAATTAGGGATAATAACCCTCCACAAAGCATGCAGAAAAAGAAACCACAATGGGCCCAGGCTCCGTACTCCCATCCAGTCTTATTTCGAGGAGGAAGTGGACACGAGGAGGAGAGATCGTAGGGATGGTAGGGTGGAGGTTGAGGGCTGGAGGGGTTGAGGCGAAATGCAGAGAACAGACACCTCCTTTGTGGCCACCACCAGTCCTGCTGCCCCGTCTGTCTTTGTCTCTATAATTTGCAATCAGTCGATTTGAAAATGACCCCAGACATTAGCCGCGGAAATGACGGGCCCTGGGAAACACAGTTCAGGCCACACATTAATCATTTTTTGGCGGGGGTGGGTAGGTGTGGGGGATGGGGGACAGGGGACGGGGGACAGGGGGGGGGTCATTTCACAACCCACGCATCACGCTCAATTTCACGCTGAGTTAGCGACGGATGACAAAAAAGGGGGCCCGCAGTGTAAATAGTAAGTTCAATTGAAATGCCAGGAGGTTAACAGCCGGCACTAGCTACATAGAAAAAACACAGACAATTGAAAGACTTCAAAGAACACACTGGCGCACTGTCACACTCTGTACACAGACCGGGGGCCATTCTGGGGGAAAAAAGCATGTCCACCCACCGCGATAGACCGAGCCGTAAGAAAAACATCAAGGAACTGTATTGTTTGGTGGTGCAGTTGGTGTGGGGTTGAAGGTTTCAGAATGGTGAATGACTTTGAGTTGCAACAACGAAAAAAAACATCATGGTTGAATAGTGCATTTCATCGTTTGGTGGGGGGTGATGGGAGTTGGGGGGACATCATTGTAGAGGGTGGATGACTTTGACCATTTCTATTTCATGTTGAGCATTGGTCACAGCCCATACTATCCTCTTTTGTAGCCATCACCATTTGGCCGTTACGCAACCGTTAAGATGTCGTTTCCGGTCTTCCTGGCCAGCACTGGTCTGGGCCCAGAAAACGGCCCAGGCATTTTTGACCTGAATCTGCTCCTCACACAGCTTCACTTCTTTTTTACGATATTATTATTAGCTCAATCCACTGTCTACAATAAATTCAGTTTGTCGGCCGCAGGGGGAGACGAGACAATTGTCCAGGTTGGCATCCGAGAGAGGGCTGCACCACCGCAAAACTCTGTACCGCAAAACTCCGGATATAGCTAAACTTGACAATTAGCGCTATTAACATGTTATTTCCACGCTATTACCAAACTATTGTTATAATAAGATGTTATTAGCGTTTTTTATCAGATATTACTGGTGTTTTTTAACCAGGGGCAGGTGCATGATGGGAGCTGGGCGCCTGAAGAGGGGGTTCCCTGGGCTGCCAGTGATTGCAGGATCGCCACTGATCTCTAAGGGAGAAAACACATCAGCATCAGCCCCATAGTACTGTCGGCCCACCGGGAAAATGCCCTGTATGCCATATTACCAGTCCAGCCCTGTGCCTGACTCTGACTAAGCCATCAGCCACTGGGCCCATCACTCTGACTGACTCGCGCCTGCACTTCCCATTTTCTCCAATCAAATCTGGCCTGAAACTACCATCCGCCACGCCAAGATTTCTATTTCAGTTGTGTGTGCGTGCGTGCGTGTGTGTGTGTGTGTTGGGGCTATATGGGAGCACGGTGGTGGTGGTGGTGTGTGTGTGTGTGTGGTGGTGGTGGTGGTGTGTGTGTGTGTGTGTGTGTGTGTGTGTGTGTGTGTGTGTGTGTGTGTGTGTGTGTGTGTGTCTGGTGGGGCTATACTGGAGGGTGAGCGAGCGTCACTGGGAACGTCAGGAAATGGAGCCGGTCTCCTCTCGCCACAGCAGCAGAAATCAGAAATGGCTGCTGTCTTTATTGCCATATGGGCTTCCCATACATGAACATTAAACTCAGAGAGAGAGAGAGAGAGAGAGAGAGAGAGAGAGAGAGAGAGAGAGAGAGAGAGAGAGAGAGAGAGAGAGAGAGAGAGAGAGAAGGGGGAGAAAGAAGAGAGAGAGAGAGAGAGAGAGAGAGAGAGAGAGAGAGAAGAGGGAAGAAATACACCTTAAGTGAGCGAGAGAGAGAGAGAGAGAGAGAGAGAGAGAGAGAGAGAGAGAGAGAGAGAGAGAGAGAGAGAGAGAGAGAGAGAGAGAGAGAGAGAGAGAAAGGGAAGAGGGAAGGGAGAGAGAGAGAAAAAATATATCATTGGAAATGCCATTGGATCCCAAGATGAACTGCCAAGCTAACTTGGGCAATAGTAAATAAATGGGGGTGTAGGGTGGTGGTGGTGGTGTGTGTGTTGAAATGGGGGGAGATGGGGGAACGGGATAGGGATGGGGCTTGGGGGTATGTGCATGCATGGCAGACTACGTCTTGTGTGTGTGTGTGTGTGTGTGTGTGTGTGTGTGTGTGTGTGTGTGTGTGTGTGTGTGTGTGTGTGTGTGTGTGTGTGTGTGTGTGTGTGTGTGTGTGTGTGTGTGTGTGTGTGTGTGTGTATGTGTGTGTGGATGTGCGAGCATATGTGTGTGTGTGGTGGTGTGACTGCCGTGGAGTGACTGGATGCCACTGCCTCTCGTCTCTCGTCTCTCTCTCCCGTCCCCGTCCCTGTCCCCATCGCCACTCCCCGCGGTGCTCTGTGTGTGCACGGCGGTGCTGCGCGGTGTCACGGAAGACGGATGATGTATCGTATTGGGGGGGCCCACCATCGCTCAAGCGCGCACCCCTCTTTACTTCTCTCCTCCTCCCCTGTATTACCAGCAAAGCACACTCTCATTAATATCTCTTAATGCTGCCGGGCCCGGACACCTTGATTTACAGTGAGCCGCGCCTGCCAAGCAAAAGCGATAAAGAGCGTCGAGAGGCGCGAGCGCGGCACGGCAGACATTCCTCACTCAGAGGCTCTCACTCTCTCGCTCGCCGTACTCTGTCACATCTGCATGAGGGATGACGGTGGAGGCGGATGGATTCACCATCACTTCCCTTCCCCTTCCCTTCCCTTCCCTTCCCTTCCTTCCCTTCCCTTCCCTTCCCTTCCCTTCCCTTCCCTTCTCTCCTCTCCTCTCCTCTCCTCTTCTCTTCTCTTCTCTTCTCTTCTCTTCTCTTCTCTTCTCTTCTCTTCTTTTCTCTTCTCTTCCCTTCTCTTCCTTTCCTCCCTCTGCCTACACTCCAACAGCCCCTCAACCCATCCTCCAATCCCACTACCCCTTTCCCCATTGACTAGCATACACACACACACACACACACGCACGCACGCACGCTCACACACACAGCCCATACCCAACCACTCTCACACACCCACATGCACACATCCATAGCCAACTGAACCACTGTCTCACATAAACACACGCGCGCACGCACGCACACGCATGCACGCATGCACGCACGCACGCACGCACGCACGCACGCACGCACGCACGCACGCACGCACGCACACACACACACACACACACACACACACACACACACACACACACACACACACACACACACAGCCCCACTCCCCCAACCACATGATGCACATGCGCACACACACACCCACACACACATGCACACGCACATGCACACACACACAAAACCCATCCCTGGGGTTACTCTGTGGGTACGATTGACAGACTCATCTTTTTTAGTAAAAGCTGTCATCTCCACCCAAGGGAGTTTTTGTGTGTGAGTGTGTGTGTGTGTGTGTGTGTGTGTGTGTGTGTGTGCGTGCGTGCGTGTGCGTGCGTGCGTGCGTGTGTGCAATGTGTGTGTGTGTGTGTGTTCCAGGAGGGGGAAAAACAGATGAAGATGACATAGATGGAGAGACATAAAGTGTATTGTTTTGCTATTAGCTCCTGGGGCACCCTCAGGCTCTGTCTTAGAGGATTTTCTGACAGTAGTGTTGGCCAATGCCAACATGATTTATGGGTGCATGCAAGTGCCACAAAATGGCGGGAGACGTTGAGGACTGCATGATGGCACGAGTCGGTCAAAAATGTGAAATAATAAACATGCTAATGCAGACGGCCGTTCATGGTCAGGTCCACTAAGTCACTGAATCTCACACGACTGGTGTTGCCACTTCTGACAAAAAACCATGGACATTTCAAATCCTATCAACCCTTTTGCTTATAAGGGACAGCTTTCTTTATTCAGTGTCCTGGGAAAGTAGTTTCCCCTTCCTGGACAGATGATAAAAAAACGTAGACAATCAGGTAAAACGGGGACAGGTGGCATGCTAGACATGACAGATAGTGATATTGGGATCATTCGCGATGGCACAGGTCACTGTAAAATTGCAATGCACTCTGGTTAGGAATTTCTATCCAGAATTCATAAATACATAAAAATAATAATAACAATAAAATATATATATATATATATATATATATATATATATATATATATATATATATATATATTAGGTATGTATATATATCAGGGCTTTTTTGCCTTAATTTGTAACAGGACAGTGGAGCATAGACAGGACAGGAGTGGGGAGAGAGACGGGAAGGATCTGCAAATGACTCGAATCGAACCCGGGTCGCCGGCATAGTAACCCATTGCCCTACCGTTAGGCCACGGCACGGCCCCAGAATGCATTTTTTAAGTGCACACGCGCACTGCACTGACTGCTGCGTCCAAGGACAAGACTAATCCAGGGTCCAGGGGCCTAAGAGTCAAGGGAGCCCTGAAGCCCATGCCTCTATACTATATTTCCATTCCCATATTATTTTAAAAAACCCACTTTTAACAACTATATTTCTAAATGTTTTCAAAGGACTACCCCTCATACCCCCCAACAACATAGGCTCTCATATCTGGCCTAAAACCATTCATTGTTTTGTACACTAGCAGCACCCGTTGTTGTCTTTCTGGGACCCATTGTTTCCTTTCTTGTTGCCTGGCCTGGTGGCCTATGGAATCAATCATAAGCCATCCCTGGGAACATCCTGCGCCATCACGAATGGGGCCATTGGCAGTGTTGCCAGATTGGGCGGGTGCCCGCCCAATTGGGCTACTTGGGATGAGCGTCGGCGGGCAAAAACGGGAAAAATTGGCCATTTGGCGTTTTTTTGAGCCGTTTTGGGCCCATAGAAGTCAATGTAATTTGTTGAATTTGGGCGGAATTTAGCGCATTTTGGCGGTTTTTGAGAACCTTTTGGGCGGGATTTGGTCAGACACATCTGGCAACACTGGCCATTGGGCTACTGTGCAGGGTTGCCAGATGAGGCTGGTGATTTCCAGCCCAAAAATGCTCAAAACCCGCCTAGAAGCACAAAATCCCGCCCAATGCTATTGATTTCTATGGCAAAAATTGGGCAGGTTTTTCAGCTAAATGCCATTTTTTCCCCCTCACACAGCCATCCTAAGCAGCTCACTTGGGCGGGAAACAGCCCAATCTGGCAACACTGCTACTGTGAGGTTTTTTTTAACTGGCTGACTGCCTAATGCATTTTGGATTTCAATAGAAAATAGCTACATTTTCGAACACAGCCCCGTCTTACCTCAACACACTGTTACGTATCCATTTTGTGTAATGGAGCTCAGACAATACTTCCCACTAACATTTCTATTTCAAATCTCGTATACACTGGTTTAACATCAAATTAACCATGCGTGGCCCCTTTTGCAGTGGACATATGATGTATGATGTGTGGCAGCTGTCTGGTGAAGCGTGGGCCTGGTATAAGTAGGCATCATTGGCAGCTTAGAAGCAGTGTGACAGGATTTTAAAAAAATCTAAAAATGCTTTCTACTGTTGCACAATTCAGTTGAAACAACAGTGCATGCCAACTCATGTTTACTCTAATGATTAAGGTCATTTTGTTTTTAACTTGAACAGTTATGTTGAAACAACTGCAAGTGTAACATCATGTTGACTCACAACTCTGCTTTAACAGGATGCACACAACTTACAATAAATATTTTAATGAACTTTCAATTCTAAAGCAGCTGGTTAACTTACAATTTCAAGTTAAACCATGCTGATATTTGTACAGTGCACATGTGATGTTTGTGGCCCCTTTTCATCATAATCTCGAACGAATTGTGTCTCATTTCTCACGCAAACCAAAAACTGAAATTGCGTCGCATTTACGACGCATTCTCTTTGACACATGCACAGTGGTCATGCAGCGTTCCGTGACAGGTTAGGTTTAGGGAAAGTTTTGGTCAGGGCACAAATTTAAAACTCAGAAACGTGGCATTACTGACAGGTTAGGTTTAGGGATGGTTTTGGGAAGGGCACAGCTAGACCAATCAGAAGTTACCTATGTGCTCTAGACAGCAGGGAAAGCGTCGGAATATGTATGCAATCTTGGAAGTTAGTTTGCGTGAGAAATGAGACACAATTTTTCGAGATCAGGCTCCCCTTTTGCAGTGAACGTATGATGTATGATGTGTGGCAGCTGTCTATTGATAGTTTTAAATACAGAGAAAGCTGTTCTCAGATATTTTTCCAAATGAAAAATGCTTGATTGCAATATTTCAAATCTCTGGGAGTCTAATTATTTCTTTATCTATTCTTTTTTAAATTTAATTTGCTGTGTTCTAATACTTTTTTTTCTTTGTGAAGCACGAGTTATATCTGTGTATGAAATGTGCGATGCAAATAAAAAAGGCCTGCATTGTTGTTTTATTTACCTCCATTTGCAGTGCTTATTAGCTGCCCACTGCACTCCCCATCTCAATGCTTTCTGGTCAGAAAAAAAATAACATTATCATCATATGGCTATTACTGAAGGTGCACAGGACTGCTGCACTTTTATTGGGCTTTGATTAGATGCTACTTTGACACCACCTTTTCAAAAATGGCAACTTAGAAGTGAAAGAATTTCGTGAATGTTTACAAAAACAAATAGTTTCGACTATTCATGATCAATCATTTCTGCCCTAGCGGCAGCCATCATAAAGAGGCCAACACTACATAAGACTGACATGACATGACAAGAGCATAGTTATTATACATGATACATCACACCTATTATCAGGTTAATAATGCCCAAATTATAGGTCGGCTAAAATTGGGAGGCTCTAATGTCACCCTTATGTTGGCCTCGTAAATTATTAACAAAACCACCAACCACATCCAAAGCCATATGAAGAAGGTTGTAAAAGGGAGACAAAGAAGGTCAGGGAGGTGTCTCTCATCGTAGGCACGCACTAAGAATACACAAACCAATCAGGCGAATTCATCACTGCCTGCTTCGCTCGGCTCGGCTCGGCGCAGCACAGCGGTGGAGAGTCATCTGGACATTTCCCATCATCCTCGGCGTTGACAGGCGTGCTTCGAGGCCCTGGCGGCCCGGCGAGAGAGAGAGCAGATCCCTGCTGCTGTGGTATTCGCGCCGCTCCTTGGAGAATGTTTATGGGCATTAGTCAGCCGTGACAGCCCCCTCTGTCTCTGTCAGATCCACCCCTACACCCCCCTTTCCCTACATCTCCCCCACCCTGTCCGCTCTCTCTCTTGCTCTCTATTTCATTCTCTCGCTCATGCACCTGCATACTGTCTCTACTTCACCCCACCCCTCCCCTCTCTCACTCATGTACACAGTGACTCTCTGCCCCCCACCCCCTTCCTTAAATCCCTCCTGTCCATTCTCTCGCCATTTCACTCTCAATTGCTCATGCCTCAATGTATATAGGGCCGCCCAGAACAAAGTCACCCCCCTCTAAAAAAACCCAATATAATGTAGAACAACTTCTGGGCTCCTCAACTTAGTTGGCCCGGCAAAACTATAACCCTTCCCCCCCGCTGTGTTCCCAGCTCTCGACTACCATACTCCCCACTCTCTCACTCATCCACGCATCTTCCCCTCTGTTTTTCCCCCAAACATTTCTCTGTGTGTCTCTCTCTCACTGTCTATCTATAGTCCTCACCTGAGCTCATTATTACAGAGAGAGCGAGAGCGAGAGCGAGAGCGAGAGCGAGAGCGAGAGCGAGAGAGAGAGAGAGAGCATGAGAAAGGGGATGAGGGGATGAGGGGGAGGTAGTGCAATTAGCCATTTCCTCACAGCTGAGCCATTTGTCAAACCTTGACAAGAGAAACAAAATGGAGGTGTACGGTATGTATTTAAAAGCAAACCATGGTCATACTGGGATCGATTTTTGAAAAGTCTCACCAATTAAGCTCAAGGATTTAGAAAGGACAAGAGGCTTTGTCAAACACCAGGCAAACTTTCACTATGGTGACACAACATCCTACTGTGTTCACCACACACACGCAAACACGCGCGCACGCACGCACGCACACACACACGCTAGGTGGAATCACTTGTTAGCTGGTATCTCCTAATTGCACCACAACATAGATGGAGTGTTCTCAATCTATTGTGTAATGCATAGTTTGCACATGAAGAGCTAAAAAGATCATTGGAGTACCACTCCCCTCCCTGCAGGACATTTACACCACACGCCTCACCCGGAAAGCACTGATGATCATCAAAGACACAAGCCACCCTGCACACAAACTGTTCAGCCTCCTGCCCTCTGGAAAGAGGTACAGGCGCCTCCGTTCCCGCACCACCCGGCTGGCGAGCAGCACAATGCACCAAGCGATCAAGATGCTGAACACTCAACCCACTCTCCCTCCACTGTCAGCCTCTAGCCAGCAAGGCCACTGACAACCCCCCCCCCCCACTGTCAGCCTCTAGCCAGCAAGGCCACTGACAACCCCCCCCCCCCCCATCCCCCACCACCATATCTGCGACTGACTGAACATTCCACCTGCACTACTATACTTGTGACTGAACTTTCAACCTGCACTAACTCAAAACATGCACACACACACACACACACACACACACACACACACACACACACACACACAAGCACACTGCACTTTCTGCACTAAACCCAACATACACACACTGACACACACACACACACACACACACACACACACACACACACACACACACACACACCGCACCTTCTACCTGCACTAAACACACACACACACACACACACACACACACACACACACACACACACACACACACACACACACACACACACACACACACACACACACACACACACACACACTGCTGCTGGTGTACTTGACAGACCTTTTTATATTTATTTTCTTCAAAATGCTACTATTACCATATCAGAACGCTATAAAGGACTTTTTTTAGGAAAAGCACAAAAACACAACAAATACCTCTTAATGTATGTCCTCTACAAGTCTTCTGTTGTCCAGTCTTGCACTTTAAATGTCTGTATGAGCACTGTCTATGTCCATACTGTCTTAAGTCCATGTATAAGTACTGTCTATGTCTATACTGTCTATGTCCTTACCTTAATTAGTCTATGTCTGTATGGGAAAGCAAGAAATGTAATTTCAAATTCTTTGTATGACCAGTGCATGTAAAGAAATTGACAATAAAACCTACTTGACTTGACTTGACTTGAAAAGTTATCAAGTTTGAAGTGACACTGACTCTTCCATTTCCAGAAATGAGCTAATTTTACACCTCCCCTATTTAATAATTGAGTTTTTCCTTTCACCTGTTTTTCCAGTCATTCTCTGAGTTTGGTGATGTAACTTCCAAGCTAGCAATTATCATTAGTAGTATTATTAAATTAAATTATGAATTAGATTCAATTACATAGGCTTGGAGGCAGAATTTGCATTTCCAGACCCAGAGAACATCGGTAAGAACAGGAGATAGGCAGGAGAGGTGCACAATTGAGCTCATTTACAGAAATGATGGAATGTCGCTAAGTTCATTAGCCTTGTTAGGGTACGACACATCTGTAACATGCTTACAACATTGTTATTACAACTTTGAAATCTTAAACCCTCATACTTTATGGAATTCCTCTAATTAAAGCACAACAATGCAATCCTGTGCACCACAGGAGCTCCTTCCTACCTCCCATCAATTTGACAAAGTGCATACGTTTTTTTCCCCCTCAATGCATCGCCACAACACTAGTCTGGTCGTTGCATAAAGCTCGTCAACGCAGCTTGGGATGCACCTCCTACTGGCAGGAAAGTCCTGAAGAAGCTGGATCAGTGGGTGCCCATTAAATGAATGTCCTTATTAGCAAGTCAAAGCATTGATTCCAAGGACTAGTATGTTATTGGATGAAGATTTCTTTCTGGAGCAGGAATAATTGAGAGCGGGCTGGTTGGCCCGTCTGAATTGAGTGTGAAATTCAAAGGTGGTTATCATCTGTGAAATAACAGGAAGCACGCAGCTTTCACATTGGCAAATAGGCTTTAATAAGGTCAAAATGACATGTACACTATTACTACAATATTACAATCTGGAAAAAAACTTTACAATGCCCAAGTGCTCCATACTGGAACAGTTGCACAGAAGCAACTACTGACATTGCAAATATGAAAAAAAATGATGTTAATAAACTTAAAGGGTAATAACAGTGATAGTACACAGGTGTTGATCCATTATGAAAACAAACTTTTTTTTCTTGTCACAAACATTGTAAAAGACATTTTTTTTTTTATCACCGTCATGATCCTTGGAGATATAATACAGAGGTTGGGCTCTAAAATAAATGTCGTCCTCATAATATTCTTTATTAAAAACAGCAAGGGAAAAGAAGCAAAAAAACCCAAAACAAACAAAATCAAAAGGAAACAAACAAAACAAGACTTGAAGACGTAGCTACGTGAATAGCAACAGATTCACATTTGATTCACATGTTTTCTTTTTTTTTTCATTTTTAAGTTCCATGTAATACAAACATGTAAGGGGCGTGCTGTACATATCCTCAGTTTTCCCATGGAGATATTGAGCCCCGTCAATCAAAGCTCAGTTTTGCTTACTCCTAACTCCACACTCAAGGTCTTTTTTTATTAAAGGGCCGGCTGAAGCAGCAACCCCAATAAGGTCCCCTGGAGATCCTGCTGACATACAGGTCCTCAAGGCCCGTTGATAAACAGAAAAGCTGTGATTCCTTCTAGAACATTCCAGAACAGTCAGGTCACAAGGAGTTTACTGAGACGAGGGTCGAGGCGGTTAGGTGTGTTCGTTGGGGGTTTGGGGATGGGACTGGGGTGTGGTCAGGCCTGCCGACAGATGGGGACAAAGAGGTCAGTTGTCCCAGGCCCAGGGAAAGTGAAGGCCCAGAATTAAGCCCCCCAACACACCGTATGTATTGAGAAGAGGGAGGCCCTTCCAAAGCTGTCAGCGGCCCAGGGTGTTGCGATGTGTGTTTGGGTTAAAGGGGCGTGGGGCTAGAAGTCCCACCAACAGCTTTTCAATTAAGACAACTCCTGTGCCAAACGAAAAAAAAAAATCTGTAATGTCTCCACTCCGATCAGAGTACTCCAAAGGTTGTTCGAGACACGACCAGCTAAAAAAAAATGCGAATGTGCAATGCTGGAAGTCCTTGTAACAGACCTGTACCGAACGTTGATAAAAAAACAAAACAAAGGCCAACCAAATGGAGAAAAATATAATAACAATAACAAAAACAACATAACATAATACCGTTGTAGATCATCCACAGTTACAGCTTCTCTGCTGATCCATAGCATAATTATAAACAGAATATTACACGAGAGCAGGCGTGATATTCACCTGCCTTACATGATAAACATACGAGCTTAAAAACAAAACAAAAACAACCAACAAAAACCAGACAAAATAAAAGCCCTCCACGTTCATGTCATTGAGGGGCTGTCATTTTCTTTTTTTTTCCTTGCCCAGACATAAATATCCCTTCATTTTCTTGACGCGTTGCCTCGACAGCCCTTGCCCTCAAAGAGCAGTGTTTTTGCTCAGATCAAGTGTTGCAGACGTTGGGGGTGTTTCAGAGAAAGACTCCCACAACCCTCACCACAACTGAAACACTTGTTGTTCAGTGATCGGAGGGGTATTCCAAGAACGTGGTTACGTGATGAACCTGGCAAAGTTAACCCACTGTACAAGAAGCAGTTAACCACATCCTTCAGGTTAATGGTAAATGAGGACCTCAGACTCTTTTATTGAGATGATCAACCACTACCTCAAGCTTTTAAATTCAAGGTTTACTAATGAACCCGCTTCCTGGAAAACCCCCAGCCCTGATGATCAAAGGGAGAACAAGGTGTTTTAAAAAGCACCGGTACGAAAGTTTGCATCTTGAGAAGACATCAGGCGAAGGCAACAGACATCAACAGCACGTACAGACACACTGTGTGCAGCCTATGGTAAATTACATTCTGTATTAAGTATATCGGGTGTATGTGTGTACATATGTCTTTGTATGTTTGTCATCCCTAGATGCTTATTCGTCTTACACCCAATATAAATGGGATTAAAGAAAAGCTGGAAACAAACTTGATCCGCACTCACAATCTTGTTTGTGTGGGTGTGTTAAGAGAGAGAGAGAGTGTGTGTGTGTGTGTGTGTGTGTGTGTGTGTGTGTGTGTGTGTGTGTGTGTGTGTGTGTGTGTGTGTGTGTGTGTGTGTGTGTGTGTGTGTGTGTGTGTGTTTGTGTTTGTAAGCCATCAAACAAAGGTTCGGAAATGTGTGTGTGTTCTGTCTCTTGCTTTCTCGCCCTTGAACAAAGCAAACGAGCAGCTTTAATGTTGTTTTAGCTTAAAAAGATTGTGATAGCTTTTTAGAAGCTGCACATGGCAATTGTTCTCAATTAAATAAAATGAGCCGTAATAGTTAGAAATACAAGTGATTAAGTGGCCCGGCAAGGGGAAAAGGAAAAAAACCACCAACCGGCTAATTGGCAAGCAAACACCGGAGTGTAAAATAAAACCACTGGACAATATTTTCTCAAGTCCGTGTTGGTTACTGACCCTAAGAATCGTAGAAAAGAAACTAGTAGCAGTAGGCATTTACATTCTCCCGCTCATCCCCCTTCCGTCCGTGCATTCTCTCTAAAAGCACAATGCGTTCACCTCCCCATCGGCCAACAGCTTACAGTTGCGCACCGCTGCAATTGCCGGCCGGCCTCATCAATTGACGAAGCAACCGTGACACTAAAACAATAGTGGGTGGGCCGCCCCGTCCTGGAGTGTTTGTTCCCAGGTGTATCAGCACAGCAGCCTATAGCCACCGCTTCCTGCCCCAGCCCGGCCCGGCCTTGTCGGACGATGAGCTTGCACATTCCAGGTGAAAGTGGTGATCCATCTATCCGCAGTTGCCGCAGAGCTAAGTTTGGTGCTTGTTGTCCCTGTGACGTAATGGCCCAGACAGACGAAATGCCCCCTTATAAGCCTTTAGGGCACAGCACAGGTTGGGGAAAAGTCAGTCCAATGTCAAGCTCCCCCTTCAGGCTGTGTGGGTGCAGGGAAAGGAGCTGCAGCTACTGCGATGTTCCATTGGAGAGAAGTTACAAAGAGTTCCCTGGCTGCTATAACTGGTGTGCTGGAACGGAATGGCCGGGGGGCATTTTTGCAAGGGATGGTGGGAAACAACTTATGGGAGGAGGAAGCGTGTGGAGCGGGTCAGAAAGTGGGTGTAGTAACGCACTACTCTGGGACATGTGAATTAATAGGCTGGAGAGATGGACTGATTAGGAGGAGGAGGAGATGTGGCGTTGGAGAAGAAGAGGAGGAAGAGGAAGAGGGAGGAGAAGAGGAAGCAGAGGACGATAGGAGAAAAAAGACAGGAGAGAAAGAGTACAGCTTCTGCCTGACAGCTGCAGAAAGAGGAGGGTTACAGCTGAAACAGCAGACGTGGAGAAGGACTTGAGGTGGGAGGAAAGGTGTGCGTATGTAAGTGAGTGAGTAGGTGTAACAGTGAGTGTGTGTGAGCAAGTGAGTAATGTGTATGGGGAAAGGGGAGGCAGATGGAGACTGAAAACAGCCCATCCTGCTTCCGAAGGGGTTTAACCCCCCCATCACGTCAAGAGAAGGCCTCTCTCGCTTGCGCTCTCTTTCTGTCCTCAGACAGAGGTCTGATGGCAGCAGTACAAGAGGCTGCAACGGTGGATTAGTTCGGCCAACGAAAAAAGGGGGTGGGGCGGGTGAGCCCCCCAACCATCCTCTTCATAACTCATCCAGGTCTGGAGTAGAGCCGAAGACGGGTGAGGATGGTGGGGGAATAACGAGAGAAGAGAGAGAGAGCAGAAGACTCAGACGCAGGTGCCTTGGTGCGCTGGCGGGAGAGCTTTGCGGTTCTTCAGGCCCTGGTTCTTCTCTTTGAAGTCCATGGGCTTCTGCTGCGAGGTGTCAATCAGGGCGCTGGCTATGGCAATGCCTGAGGGACACACAGAACCACAAAGGAGAAACAGAGGTGTTAAAGCACTGTGGGTAGGCAAAGAAAAATATTATAATACAAAGGCAATTACTTTACATAAGTGAGAGAATAAAAACAAAAAAACATTTGCGGCTCAGCTGTTCCTGCAGAAAAAAAAACAGTTTTAATTTCAGGTTTTATAACTCTCGACACAAGACTTAAAGAGCTTTGCTTAAATAACCATGCGGAACCAACTGAGGGTCAGTTACGAAGTAAAACAAATGAGAAATCAAAGCAAGAAAATGGTCTCGGCAATAAAGGACGTGCATGGCGGGAACTTAGAAGTAGTTTAACAAAAAGGATAATCACGTTTCATCTACCTCTTGGAGCTTACTCACACAGAACAAAAAAATAAAAAATAAAACTCGCTTGTTAGCGTGGAACAAAAGAGAGGCTTTTCCAGCAAAATGTCAGACCGCAGCGAGGCTACCGTTTCACCTATGGAAATAAATCACATCTCTCTCTTCCTCTTCCTGAGTATCATGGAGAGAGACCATTTGTCACAGTGCAAGTTGTCTAGTTACTCCTGGCATGGAGATGTGCGCTTAATGAAGGACGCTTCACTTTTTTTTGCCATCGACTGCTGTTTTATCCCCCTGTAACGAGGCCTACACTAACTTTCTTGTGCAGTGTAGCCTAGCCTCATTAACAACCTCTGAAAAGAATAAGAAAAGAAAAGAAAAGAAAAAAAGAAAAGCAATCAATGCACAGGCTACATTTTTCATCCTTATCCAGCAAATTAACCGTATTAGCGGGTTAGGGTGACAACCAGTTCATCTTCGGATAACGAACTCGCTGCGCTGAACGAGAGACATAGCGTTGGTGGTGTAGAAGCACAGAAATTGGGCCTGTTAAGAGTAACACTATTCACTGTACCATTACACTCATTTTAGATTGTTTAGAGCAGGGGTGTCAAACTCAAATTGACAGAGGGCCAAAGTCAAGTCGTGGGCTAAACTCAATATTTATTAAAAAAAAACAGACACAAATCTGTTTATGAAATTTAAACATGCCTGTGCACCACTTCATAGTCATATTTAAATTTCAGAAACAGATTCCCATTATGAATCAAACATGCCTGCACATATTCTGTTGCATATGAGTATGAGCTGTTTCACTGGCATGGGCACAGCCATATGCTTTGACACACCAAATGTCATGTTCAAATCTTATTACGCTATAAAATATATACATGAACAATATTGTATCGTGAGAATTCATGGGCTTCCTGAAATCTGGTGTAAGGATGACAAAGCACGGCAAGGGACAAGAGCTTAGATTTGAGTAGGTGTAACCAGGACAGGATTGTAATAGCCAGATAAATTGGGTCGGAGCATTTCCCTGATGGCAGCCACTTTCGGGTGTTTCCAGTGTGACAGGAGTGAGGTCTGACCCAAAATCAAAATGGTTACAAAGGAGGTCGGTGGTTAAAAACAGTGACCTGGTCACGGTGCAGTGTATGCGTTTGTGCATGTGCGTCTCAAGTCTCTGTGTGAGGGTTTTGTGAGTGATGGCCTGCCCATGTGATTCCCTTACACAGAAGAGCCAAACTGCTGAAAAAACATCACTGAAAAAATAGACTTTTTAATTGAATTAAATGTACTGAATCAATACTGTAGGTGCATATAAAAACGTCTTACATTCCGCTATGCCGCATCAGACCTGTTAAATTATCCATGTTCATCCTGTTTACTTATTCAAATTTCTATAAGTAGTTAATAACTTCAGACTCAAAACAACAAATCAAATGTTTGATTTACATAATGTAGACAACATGAGACAAACATTTCACTCTTCCTGTTACCTTTGTGGACCTCACTGACATTCTGTTGAGGACCACACAAACACATCAGGCAAAAAATATTTGCCTTACCACACTGCAGAAACTTAACACGAATGGGCTAAAAAAAAAAAAACCCTAAGTGTATTGACTTGGCCTACAAACACCCCAGATTTCAATCCATGTGGGAATCTCAAATATCCGCTGATCTCACTCCATCTGTTGGGTGTTCCAGAATATAACACTTTTTTCCCATGTAGGCCCTACTGCACGACTTGGAGGATTGTTTTTAATGAGATTATTTGAGATGACTGGCTGTCCGGTTAAGGTACTATGATTACTATGATGTTTATTCACTAGACTAGAGCAGTTGTGGCCTACTGATTAGGGATCTTGTGACTGGAAAAGTCACAGATTCAAACCCTAAAACAGCAAGGATTTGAACCTACCAATAATCCATGGCTGAAGTTCATCGCCCCAGAGACTGTAACTAATAACCTATACATAATTAGATAGATTTACATTGGATAAAAGCATTAGCTAAGTGTAATGTAATGTAATTGTCAAAAAAAACCCAAAATGTCAGGTCCAGAATACATTGCTATAAGCCATCCCACTCAACCAGCCAAATGATTTCAGATAACCCCATTGCCGTTTTGGCCTCACAACACTTTCCAAAATCTTTGCAGACTATAAGAAAGACCCATGCTGTAAAGACCAATAAGAGTGCTTGTGTGTGTGTGTGTGTGTGTGTGTGTGTGTGTGTGTGTGTGTGTGTGTGTGTGTGTGTGTGTGTGTGTGTGTGTGTGTGTGTGTGTGTGTGTGTGTGTGTGTGTGTGTGTGTGTGTGTGTGTGTGTGTGTGTGTGTGTTTGTGTGTGCATTGCGGCGGGAGAACAAAGCATTGAGCAGAAAGCATGATTAAATGTAAAGGCAGTCACCACCAGTCAACGAGCGAGCCTTGCTTTAGATTTATCACCAGTGGCCGTGTTTTAATGATCTACAATACTTGAAGCCCACGCTGCAGCAATTCTCTATTCCTTCCAGTCGTTGATGCATCTCCTCATAACCAGAGCAAAGCCCCACCTCAGCAATACAAGTGGCGGCGGGCTGCGTAAAAACTGCGCTTGAAGGAGCCATCATCACAGGAGAAGCCGCCCCACATGTGGACAATTAACCGATACCCTGGGCACTGGGCGAAACTATGATGGATTCTAAAGAGCCCGAAAGAACAAGGCATAAACGAGGGAGTGGCGAAGATAAACAATGCCACACTCTCAATCCCCCGCGGGCATCCTCGTGTTTCGCTGAATCAGGCCCTGGCAAGCCAGACCAGACCCAAGGAACAGAACATCTCTCCTTCCGTCTCTCCCTCCCTCCTTCCTTCCCTCCCTCTGTCCTGAACTCTCTCTAGAGCACTACCTTCCTCCTCCTCCTACAGTCTCTCCCTGCATCTTTCTTTCCTCCGCTCTTTCCACTCTCGCTATTTCTCTTTTCCCGTTTTCACGGCACTCGCTCAGTCATGCAGGGACTTGGAGGAAGGCGAAGGGAGAGGAAGTGGGGAAGTGGAAAAGGGTTGGGGGGGGATTGGGTCGGGGGGCTTGAGCTCAGGCTCAGTCTGAGGTGCACACACATGCTGGGCAAGGTGGGGAAGCCAACGTGGGGGAAAAATGGGTTAGTTGTCCAGGGCCCAAGGAGCTGGGGGTGTGGGGTGGCTGGGGAGTGTCACAGAATTGGGTCCCCATTACATTGCATGTCATAGATGGAGGGGCCTTTCAGGTAGCCATGTCCCAGGCCCAGGTAAAAGCTGTCAGCGCCCCTGCAGGCAGGCAGGCCAGGCAGGCCAGGCAGGGAGCTCGGCATGGTGCTTCGGCCTGATGCCCAGAGGCCTTCAGGGTTCAGCTCGTCATGCCAGCCCTGCTGCCAGGAGGCTGCTGCGGCAGAGAGTCCTGCCTGTGTGTTTGGCTTGCTTTGTCGAGATGTGCTGCCAATATGTATTGCCTGACAAGGTGTGCCAATGCCAATATGCCAACTGTTAATGAAATAGAGGTTATATTTTTTGGAGTAAAAACACAGTGTGCAGACGAACTAGTTTCCTACTGCCATGATTGCCAATAATCCAACGTATCCCAAACTCAACCCCAAACCCTAACCCTAACCCATAGGGGGGTTATTGTACATGGTGCATTGTAATGGTTTAGCTAGTAGTTCAGGTCGGTGAGCAGCTCAAATTGACAAGACGCCTGAAGGTTGCTGCGGTAGAAGAGTCCTGCCTGCCCGCAGACTGCTACTCCCTGAGAGGACCATTATTCCAGAGAGATGCCCTCGCAAATCATCACGCAACCGAATGACTGGAGCAAAACGGATGGACGGATGAACGGACGGATGGATGGATGAATGGATGGAGGGGCTGGCAGAGGGTAGAGGCGGAAAGACATACACAAAGGAGGAAAAGAAGGACGAGGAGAAAGAGGAAAAGAAACAGAAGAAGAAGAAAAAAAACAGGGCAGTGTGTGGAAGTGTGAAGCAAGTAAAGGACTGAGGGAAATGAAAAGAAGAGCAAGAAACAGAAGAAGAAATGACAGGGCAAATAAGAAAAGGGTAAAATATAGAACTACTGCTGTACAACCATCAAAGTCTTTTACGCTACTGCTCGCGATGGAGTCTTGGCTCTTTTCCTTTTCAATCGCTCTGTATCATCCCTTGTTTCCTTTCCTGACTTCACCCTGATGTACACACACACGCACGCACGCACGCACGCACGCAGACCAACCACTCAGGTCTCACTCCAGCCCCCTACAACTCCTTTTGCTTTTTCAGCAATGCAATTATCTGGGCAGAACAATTCAATACTTGAGACAGGGCCGGCCGAGAGGAATTGAATTGAGGATAGGTCTGGGGATAACAGAGACGCACAGTGCAGTGTTGTGCAGTGCTGTACAGACCTGCGCTCAGGGACGTCGTCGTCGACACACACACACACACACACACACACACACACACACACACACACACACACACACACACACACACACACACACACACACACACACACACACACACACACACACACACACACACACACACACACAGGGCCAGTTGTTACGGGCCATTGGAGAGGCCCATATAATTGAGTCCCCATTACATTGTAGCTATTGAGTGGGGGGTGGTGGGGATGGTGGCTATGGTGTCTCTAATATGACTTTGTCCCGGTGCCGGCCAAAGCTGTCAGCGGCCCTGCCTGCCTGCACCGGCGCTGCTCCGCTCTCCTCACAAAGCTCCAAGGGGGCCCTGGAAGGATTTACATCCAGGGAACGAGCGAGGGAGCGCAACTGAGGACAGCAGCTCAGCCTCAGCCCCCCTCCATAGGATTTATTGCCAAGGCAGCCCTTGCTGGAAGCTGGGAGTCTGGGAGCCCAGGATCTAAGAGCTCAGTGCGGTGTGGAGCGGTGGAGCAGTGACGAGGAGAGGAGCTGAGTGCAGGTGAGCTGACAGCTTTGGCAGGGACAAAGACATCTGAAAGGGCCCCAAACCCAAACAATGCAATGTAAATGAAGACACAATTCTGGGCCCCCTTTCTCCCTGGGCCCGGGACAAGTGACCGTTTTGTCCCCCCGTCGGCTTCCCTGGCGGAGTGGAGCGGGATAGTGTTGAGGGGGTCTCAGGGAAAAGGCCGGGGGAGAGAGTGAGGGCTACACAGCATACATAAAACCCTCTTGGCTCTGGGACTGCTGGGGGATCGAGTGAAGTGTCCGTCGTCTCCCTTGGCGAGGCATCGAGCTGTAGCTTCAGCTGTGGGGACCATGATGGAGGGATGGATGGATAGAGGCAAATGGGAGAAGGAGGATGAGTAGTGAGGGATGGATGAAGGGGGAAATAGAAAATGACGATGAGGGTGGGGAAGAGGAGGGAGAGGAGGGGGATCAGGTTTGCTTGTTCTCTCTGCAAGACTTCATTATGCGGCTGATCTGCCAAGCGCCCTCAACTTGTAGTAGTATCCAGCCACCCCACTTCTTCCAATCCCACCCCCCACTTGGATGAGGAGAAGATGGCGTTATGTAAGCCCTGGAGCCTGGCCAGCATTGATTGAGTTCATTTGCGCATAGAGCTTATAGTGTTTGGGCCAGTGGAACCGTGCCAAACAGGTCTGCGTGGCGGTGGTGATGGTGGGCTGGGAAAAGTTTCGTCTCAAGATGCTTCTCAAAACCCCTTTTTTGTCCTCCTCCTCTCATCTCTCTTTCTCTTTCCAACCTTCTTCCTGTGTCGGAATCTGCTGATGGAAGACAGGTGAAAAGTCAGAATCGTCTGGTGGTGAGAAAGCGGTTCCGGGAGTATTCACAGGCTCCCGAGAGCAGGAGCTGAGGATTTAGGCTTTAGGCTAAACAAACACATTCATCCCATTAAAAAAAGATGGGGCTTCCACCTCCCGATGAAATATCCTCATCGACCGGTAGAATCACTCAACTTCTGAAGGCGGCTCGTTTGTCCACGCCGTCTGTCAGGGCCAAGGTAGGCAGAGGCAGAGACAGAGACCCAGAGACCGAGACTGAAGCAAGGAAAGTTGACGGGGTGGGGGGACAAACGCGTTAGCTGTCCCGGGCCTAGGGAAAGAGGGGTCCAAAATTGGGTCCTCATTGATGTGTATACATTGGGTGGGGGGGCCCTTTCAGATTACTTTGCCCTCGGCTGGGCCAAAACGGTCAGTTGTTCCAAAGTTCAGGGAGAGAAGGGGCCGAAAATTGGGTCCTCATTACATTGTACGGGATCTGTTGGGTGGGTGGGGTTGTTTTCAGATGATGAAATCCTTGGCCCAGCCAAAGCTGTCAATAATCAGGAGCCCAGGGGGAGAGGGGGATAACATTGGACCCTCTTTCCATTGTATGTATTGGGTGGGGGGGGCTTTCAGATGGCTTTGTCCCGGGCCCTGCAAAAGCTATCAGCAGCCCAGGCTGAGGCTGAGGCTGAGGCAGAGGCAGAGGCAGAGGCAGAGGCAGAGGCAGAGGCAGAGGCATAGGAGTACTTGCCTGCCTTTTCCAAGGGTAGCGGAACAACTGATAAGCATTTTAGCATTCAGCTGGCACCCCTTCCCCATTCCCAGAACGGGGAGAGTCAAGGTCACCTTGCCCAGAACAAAAAAACACAATGGCACTCACGCACGCACACTCCATCTCTCTTTCTCTCACTCTCTCTCTGTCTCTGTCTCTTGCATTGCGGGCGAAGGCCGGTCTGACCTCAGCCAGTGGCTCGTGACGTCCTGACCAAGGACGAGAGACAGAGAGATGGAGAGAGAGATGGAGAGAGCGAGAGAGAGCGAGGGAGTGATATGTCGCCTACATGATTGACGGTCGGGCTGTCACCTGTCCGACCTTGAGTGTCATATTAATGCAGTCAGTTACCGTTTTTTTTGTCTTTCCTTCCCAGGTGCCACAGCCAAATACATCTCCTGTATTTTTTATTTCCTTTCTCTGAATCTCATTCACAGTTTATACTTCCTTCTTTCCCTACACGCTCTGTGAGCCAATACTGGGTTTTTTCCACAGATAGTGCCCACCAAAGTGGACACTGGAGTGCCTGGTGGAGTGAGGGTGGGGGTCTTTATTTTTCCGTCCATACTGAAGAGAGGACGTGGAATTGAGAACATTGAAAAGACCACAAACCCAGGCCCTGCCGTGGCCAAGTGGTAGAGCACTCGTCTACTATGCGGCCGACTATGCGATTCGATTCCCGGCTTGGGTCCTTTGCCGGCCCTTCCCCGTCTCTCTCTCCACACTCGCTTCCTGTCACCATCTTCGTAATACTGTCATAAATAAAGTCAAAAAGAACAAAAAATATATTTTTGAAAAATGAAGAAAAGACCACAAACCTGTGTAGAGACGATCACTGAAATTTTAGCTTTGTAATTGTTGCTGCCTCTTGGCCCTGATGCCCTTGTTGGGAAAAGAGGTTTTTCATCTCAAATGGGACTACTTCCTGGTGAAATAAAAGTTGAATAATAAAAAAAAACCCAGAGAGATGAAGTGGTAGAGTAAGAGGATTGAATGGCGTTGACAGAGAGAGAGAGAACGGTGTTGGATCATTGAGCCAAACATCCTAATTCCTCCACATGGCTCGACAGAAGGTCCCATTTGTTTTCTACACGTCCTCTCCTCCCTCTGTCTGCTGGTTTGCATTTCCCTGCCTCTTAACACTGACTGATGAGAGACGTGATTCTTACGTACCATTGCCAGACACTTCATACATGAAACCCCTACTGTTCTTTTTTTTTTTATAACTCACAAACATGTACAAGAAACGCAATATGGGGAAGACTAACGGTGCGTCTGTGGTGAATGTTATTTTCAAAAGTATAAGGGGGGAACATAAGGAGTCACATCTCTCGCTGTCTCCATGGTGCTGTCTTCATCAGCATGCTCGCTTTATCTCGCACAGCAACAGTTCTCCCTGTGTAGTGCTGCTTCCTAAACCGAAGGAGACGCAAAACGTCTGATGTGCCACACGCACGCACGCACGCCTGCCCGCCTGCACGCGCGCACGCATGCTCAAAAAACTTTCCATGTTGCTTCTCTCATGTTTTTCTTCTACCTTTTTCTTCTTCTCTCCTCCACAACAAGTGCAACAAGCGGTGGCATGCAGGGAGAGCCACTCCAAAGCACTGTCGCTTGCTAAGGAAATTACAAGCGCGAGTGGAAAGAGGAGAGCGCTGGCAAATGGTGCTATCTTTGGACATAGGGGATAGAAAAAAACAAAAGCGGAAGAAGAAAAAGAAGAAGAAAAAAAAACCCCTTCCTTTTTTATTTTTTAATCCTCCCTAAACCTCTCCCCGTCTTTTATTACGGTGCTGTTGTCGAACATTCTTGCATTGTCAAGCACAAAGGTAAATTATGCAGAGAAACATGATTTCCCTGTCCCCCCCCTCTCTTTGCTTCTCTTCTCTCCTCTCCTCTTCCCACCCCTCACACACGTACTCGCACAGAAACACACACACGTACTCGCACACAAACACACACGCATGCACACACGCACAGACACACACACTCCACATCTGTCAATTTCCTGTCAGCCAAGCCACCTGGAAGAGATTAGGTATTGTGCTGCTGCCGTTTCCTGCTTCTGCTTCTATGGCGACTGACACACACACACACACGCACACGCACACGCACACGCACACGCACACACACGCGCACACACACACGCACACACACACACACACACACACACACACACACACACACACACACACACACACACACAGCCGCTAACAGCTTTGGCTGGGCCCAGGAAAAGTCCTCTGAAAGGGCCCCCCTTCATACACAGATTTAGTAATTGGGATTCGATTCTGGGCCCCCAATCTCCCTGGGCCCGGGACAACGTACCCCTTTGTCCCCTTCTGTCGGCTGCCCTGCACACACACAAATACACTATGGCGACTGGCTGCTTCTGTTGCCGTGTTGTTGTTGCTTGGCGCTTATCAACCCTCGTCTGCACTACGACGCGGCTCATCTCTTGTTTATGATTCGCACAACAAGGCACAACAGCAGCAGCAGCAACAACAACAACAACAAAAAAACGAGTTGCGATATTAGCCTTGTTCTTTTTCTATTTACGACATATCTTTTGGCAAAACGACTGATGAAGACATGAGGGCCCTAGGCTGGGTATTAAATCTGAAAAAAAAAAGTTTGGCAACGGGCCTTGGGTGGTCGCACAGGGAGTGGTGATGGAGGTAATCTGTTGTGTCAATCTACATATGAAACACATGCGTATTCAAGGCACAACAAAACCAGCAAGTTCGATATTAGCCTTCTTTCCCTTCCCTAGGGTGGTTATTAAATAAAAACAGTTTGTAGGTAATCTCTTGTCTTAATCTACCGTACGTACGGTACATATGTAGAGCGTAAGCCCCAGCTCAAAACACACGTGAGCCCCCCCATCTTGTACCATTCAAGGCATAACAAAAACCGAGGCACAATATTAGTCGCCTTCTTTTTTTTAATGATGCGTCTTTACAAGAACAAGTGATGACGGCCCTTGGCTGGGTATTAAATAAAAATGTTGGAAAAGTGCCCTGTCTGGGGGGGGGAGGGTGACAATCTCTTGTCTTAATATGTAAAATGTGAGTCCTATCTTAAAGCACGTCTTTTCAAGGCACAATAAAAAAACAAAGCGCAATATTAGCCCTTTTATGTTTTATGACAGGTGTTTTGTCAGAACAGCTGATGAAGATATGAGGGTCTTTGTCCAAGGCATTCAAGACACAACAAAAACCCAAGAGCAATATTAGCCTTCTTTTTTATGGCATGTCTTTTTCACGGCAAGGGATAAGGTATTAAATAAAAAAGTTTGGCAAATGGCCCTGGGTGGTCGCAAAATGGGTGGGACTGTAAAGTAATCTCTAAACACATGTCCATTCAAGGCACAATAAACCCCAAAGTGTACAAGTAATATTAGCCTTATATCTTGTGACATGTTTTTGTCTGAACACGTAATGAGTGCCATGAGGACCCTTGGCAGGGCATTAAATAAAATACTTGGCAAAGGGTCCTATGTGAAGGAGGTGGTGATGATTTTTGCTTTACAAAGTGAGCTCCACCTCAAAACAAATGACAATTTAAGGCACCACAAAAACCAAGCAGAATATTAGCCTTGTAATTTTTTATGACGCATCTTAGAGAGAACAGGTAATATGTGACATGAGGACCTTTGGCAAAGTATTACATAATAAATGTGGTCATTCGTGGAGGTGGTGGTAACCCCTTATCTCAATCTACATATCTAGAATGTGAGCTCCAGTTCAAAACAAAACATGGCTTGAATGGGTCAGTTGTCCCGGGTCCAGGAAGAGAGGAGGCCAATAATTGGGCCCTCATTACATTGTATGTATTGGCTGGGGGCTTTCAGATGATTTTGAGGGTCTTAGGGCCTCCACACATCGGCTCCATCAAAGTGCTGAGCACTGCTCCGCAAAAGTTCGATTCCATTGTTTTCAATAGAACCCAGCACACTGGCGCCGATGTCCGCGGACATTCGCGGATGTCGGCTAGCGATTAGAGATGAGTTCTATTTTGTCGGAGTCGCTTATTGACTAGCCATGCTATGTTCGTGTGAAATTGGTGTTGGGGGTCGGAATTGTGTCAGAAGCGAAAGTGCTCCGCAGTGCTGCCGGAGCCAATGTGCGGAGGCCCTTATCCAAGGCATTCCAGACACAACAAAAACCAAAGTGCAATATTAACCGCATTCTTTTTAATTACCTGTTTGTTAGATCAAGTTCCGTAGACAAGAAGACCCTTGGAAAGGTATTAAATAAAAAGGCAAATGGACCTGAGAGGGGTAGCGGAGGGGACGGTAATCTCTTATCACCAATCACCATCGATATAATATGTACAGCAAAAACCAAAGCACAATATGAACGGCTTCTTTTTATGACACATCTTTGTCAGAGGAAGTGATTAAGATCCTTGGCCGGGTATTACATTTTTAAAAAAGTTTGGCAAAGGGCCAGGGTTTGGAGGAGGGGGGGGATCATCTCTTGAGGCCCACCTCAGAACAAAGGCAAAACAAAGACCAAAGGGCAATATCAGCTGCCTTCTTTTTTATCTTTATCAGAACAAAAATGAAGGCCCTTCATTACTTACTGCAAGGCATTACATAAAAAGAAGGGAGGAGGCGGTACAATCTCTTGTCTTGATCTACATAGTATGTACAATGTGAGCTCCAGCTCAAAACAAATGTCCATTTAAGGTGAAACAAAAACCAAAGCGCGATATTGGTTTCCTTTTAAATGACGCGTCTCTATCAGAACTAAATAATGCTTTAATTCTTAGCAAGTTATTACATAAGAAACGTTTGTCAAAGGGCCCTGACTGTGGAGGAGGGGTGTTATCTCGTCATGATCTAATATGTAGGATGTGAGCCCCCAGCTCATATAAAGACCTGGTACTGAATCCCACTCTCAACGCCACCGTTTTATCCTCGGGCTGATATACAGTGAGGAGAATAAGTATTTGATCCCTTGCTGATTTTGTTGGTTTGCCCACTAATAAAGACATGATCAGTCTTTAATGTTAATGATAATATGTATTCTAATATGGAGAGACAGAATATCAAAAAGAAAATCCAGAAATTAACTCTAAAGAATATATAATAATTGATTTATATTTAATTGCGGGAAATAAGTATTTGATCCCCTGCCAACCATTAAGAGTTCTGATCCCGCAGATCAAATGGCACTTCCAATCAACTTGTTATCTGAATTGAACACACCTGTTAATAGTAACCTGCACAAAAGACACATTGAATTGGCAGAATCAGTCCATAGAATCAGTCAATCAATCAAACTAAACTCGCCAACATGGGACAGACCAAAAAGCTGTCAAAGGATGTCAGGGACAAGATTTTAGAACTCAATAAGGCTGAAATGGGCTCCTGGATATTAAAGAGCAAACTGTTGGTGCATTTCTTCCCAATTTTAGGAC
>NC_085873.1:27822943-27824558 GCF_034702125.1 Engraulis encrasicolus
CCCTTGCTAAAGCAAAGTCGCACACACACACAGACAGACACGCGCGCACACACACACACACACAAACATACGTCTGCACTCCATCTCTCTCTCTCTCTCTCTCTCCTTCTCTTTCTCTACCTCTCAAGAACACACAAACACACACACACACACACACACACGCACGCACGCGCACACACACACACACACACACACACACACACGCACACACACACACACACACCTTTGCATTCCTTCAATCCAGTTTCTAACCCCTCATCCAAAAACTCCCCCTTTCTATCCTCCACCTCCCGCTCCCCGTCCCCCTCTTCTCCTCCCTCCTCCCTCTCTCTCTCGCTCCCTCCTCTGCACCACCCTGAGCACCTTGATTTGTGTTTTATTTGTATTTGAGTTATTCAGTTCTCAGGCATCTCTACATCTCCTTCGGTCTCACTTCACTTCCCTCTCCTTCACTGCCTCTCTCTCTCTCTCTTTCTCTCTTCACTTCAATGTCCTTCATTGCTGCCGTCTTCTTCTTCTTCTTCTTCTTCTTCTTCTTCTTCTTCTTCATCTTCTTATTCCCTCTCTCTCTCTCTCTCTCAACCTTGCAGGCGTCTTTTTTCCTCCCCCTCTACTCCTGCTCCAGCCTGTTTCATTCGTTGTGATTTGTGTTGTGTTGAATTAATCCGTGCCTCTGTCTTTCCCTCTCCGCTCTGACCTCACTCTGTCCCTCACCTCTCTCTCTCTCTCTCTCTCTCTCTCTCTCTCTCTCTCTCTCACTCACTCTGTCGCAACATCTATTTACCTCCCTCATTTGTTTCTCTCCTCCTCCTCTATTCCCTCTCTCAGTCTCTCTCTTTCTAACTCTCCCTCTCTTTCTCTCTCTCTCTCTCTCCCCCTCCCCTTGACTTCATCTCCTGATCTCCATCATCTCTCTTGCACCCCTTCTCTCCTTTTCTTTTTGTGTCCCTCCTTCTCTGACTTCCTCTCCCTCTCTCTCGCTTTGTCATCGCTGACTTCTCCCTCGCAACATCTCTTGGCCTCCCTCATTTGTTCTCTCTAGACCAGGAGCCCAGGGGGGTGAGCCTAGTTGGGAAGGTTACCAATTTTTATGGGTACTATGATGTCTGGTATGGTCCCCAGATAGAGGAACAGCACGTCTGCCGGGTTCCCTGTGGTGGGTGTGGCCAGGGGGGCTGTAAAACTGGCACCCCAAAAATGGGCTAGATCAGTTGGTGAGGTTACCACTTGGAACCTGCTGTAAATTGTTCATCATAGTCCCCTGATAGAGAAATGACCACTGCCAGACATTTTTAGTGGTGGGTTACCCCCGGCAGACGCCCCCGTATGATGACACCCCCAAAAATGGGCTAGATCAGTTGGTGAGGTTACCACTTGGAACCTGTTGTAAATTGTTTGAGATGGTCCCCTGATTGAGGAATGGCCACTGCCAGACGTTTTTGATGGTGGGCGGGGCTTGCCAGACATCATTAACTAGGGGTTAAAAATGGGCTAGGTCAGCTGGTGAGGTTACCAATTGAAACCTATCCTGAATTGTTCGTCATATTCCCCTGATAGAGAAATGACCACTGGCAGACATTTTCAGTGGTGGGGGACCCCCGCCAGACGCCCCAAT
>NC_085873.1:27824657-27827157 GCF_034702125.1 Engraulis encrasicolus
GAACGCTCTGGACTGCTAGAAAACAGTATGAGGGGAAACAGGGTGACATTAGATAAAGTCAATTTGGGGTACAACGACCCCATAACTTGAAGACAATATGCTTCAGACAGACGATACTCTACTTCAGATGACCTGTGTCCTCATCCTGTCCCATCTTACCCTTGGGGTTTGTGGTCTCTTTCACTTTCTCTCTTTGTTTGGTTTCCTTTCTTTTTCGAGAACCAACAAAGTTTTGGGCATCCAGTAACAACATAGCAAAGTGTAATCTGCCTGTTTGGACAAATAATTCTCATGCAAAGGCGTTGGTATTATCTATTCCCCACCTCCCCCCTTCTCTCTCTCTCTCTCTCTCTCTCTCTCTCTCTCTCTCTCTCTCTCTCTCTCTCTCTCTCTCTCTCTCTCTCTCTCTCTCTCTCTCTCTCTCTCTCTCTCTCTCTCTCTCTCTCTCTCTCCCCATCTATCTCTCTCCCGCCTTCCCCTTGCCCTTGTTTGCTCTCTCTATACAGTACACTGTATTTCTCTCTCTCCTTCTATACCTCTCTCTTTCTCTCCATTTCCCCCTTTCCCTCTCTGCCTCTCGTCTTCCTCCTTCCTCGTTTCTTCCCCCTCTTCTATTCAGACCCGACAACAACAAGAGAGCCCTTAAACGGAAGGAGGAGGCTCTGCAGGTGTCTGGGTTGTAAACACAACAATCCTCTACCTCGACCAGCCGGCCGGCCATCTCTCTCTCTCTCTCCCTCCCTCTCTCTCGCTCTCTCTCTGTCTCTCGCTCTCCCCCACCCCCAGATTTACTGCAAATGGGAGGCCGAGACCCATTACTGGCCTCATGCATTTATTAAAAACTGAGGATGCTACTCTTGCCTTTCTGTTGCTTTAATTGGATCCCTGGCCTTTGCAAGGAGAGAGAGAGAGAGAGAGAGAGAGAGAGAGAGAGAGAGAGAGAGAGAGAGAGAGAGAGAGAAGGATGGAGAGAGAGAGAGAGGGAAGGATAGAGAGAGAGAGAGAGAGAGGGAAGGATAGAGAGAGAAGGATAGAAAGAGAAGGATAGAGGAAAAGGACAGAGAGAGAGAGAGGACAGAGCGCTCCGACACCTGCATCAAGCTGTGAATGTCAAAAAGAATGAATGTTCCGGCAGGTTGCGGTTCGTCCCTGGCTGCTAAGAGGAAGAAAGCACACAAAAAAAGACGGAGGGCCGGATGGTCCAAAGAAGGAGAAAAAAACAAAAAAAGAAAAGAAACTTGTTGTGGTGGTGTTGTGAGACTGCGTCGATCTGATGTTTAATGCTCGGAGAGCACACATTAAGCAGGGCTTTTATTTCACTTTTGATTTTTATGAGTCATTTGTCTTCTCAAATGTACCACGGTGGATTCTTGTGTTTTCCTTGCGCCGCATTTCTCCAGATTGCCACCCTCCTCATCCTCCCCTCTCACCCTTTTAGCCCCCTCTCCATACCTCTCCTCCTCTTCTGCTCTGTACATCTGGCCCCTGGCGAGTGCACGAGAGAGTGCGAGTGTGTGTGTGTGTGTGTGTGTGTGTGTGTGTGTGTGTGTGTGCGTGTGTGTTTACTGTTAGGGGAGATATATGCTGATGGCTTTTCTCCTGCCATCTCAGGACTGCAGAGAGGAAACAGAGACGGGAGGATCAGAGAAAGAGGGAGAGAGGAGGAGAAGAGTAAGTAGAGGAGGTGGAGGAGGAGAAAAGGAAAGGTAGATATGTTGGGAGAGGAGTGTGTTGGTCTGCCAGTAGACGAGTGAATAGAGAGAAGGGAAAGACGAGGAAAGAGAGAAGGAGGAGGATGAAGAAAAGGACAAGAGGAGAGAGAGAGAGAGAGAGAGAGAGAGAGAGAGAGAGAGAGAGAGAGAGAGAGAGAGAGAGAGAGAGAGAGAGAGAGACGAGAGAGAGAGAGAGAGAGAGAGAGAGAGAGAGAGAGAGAGAAGGGAGGTGATGAGGAGAAGAGAATGTGCAGGTGGTTGGAGGTTGTGGAGGTCTGGCCGTAAACAAGCGGAAGAGAGAGAAGGAACGGAGGGAGGGAGAGAAGAGGTTGTATGGAAGAGAAGAGGTTGTATGGAGGAGAAGAGGAAGAAGAGGAGAGATAGCAGAGGAGGGGGTGTTGAAAGTAGGGATAAGAGGATGGAGAGGTCTGGTTATAAACAAGGGAAAAGAGAAAATGGGAGAGGAGGATGAGAAGGAAGGTAGGAGGAGAGAAAAGGAGGAGAACGAGAGTGGAATGAGGAGGAGGAGGAGAGGTAGCAATGACGGAGGGAGTGGAGGCTGTAAAAGTCTGGAGAAGAGGGAGGGGGAGGAGGGAGAGAAAGAATGGGAGGAGGAGAGAAGGAGAGAGAAGAGGTTGAGGAGGAGAAGACGGGTTGTCATGATGGAGGGATGGGGAGGGGAGGAACGTGTAGGGGTCTGGTTGTGAACAACTGAGAGAGAGAGAGAGAGAGAGAGAGAGAGAGAGAGAGAGAGAGAGAGAGAGAGAGAGAGAGAGAGAGAGAGAGAG
>NC_085873.1:27839657-27842157 GCF_034702125.1 Engraulis encrasicolus
AATGTCTAAATGACTTTTCTTTTTATTCTCTTATTGTAGATGTCTATAACCAGATAATCAGTGCTCTCTCTCATCCTCCTCTACCCTGAGCATGGTACTGTCCTGCCACACTGCTCCCTTGGGGCGCCATTGGGGGCTGCCCCCTTGAACGGGTGAGGCATAAATACAATTTCGCTGTGTGCAGTGACCACTGGTTTGCTGTGGAGTGCTGTGTCACAATGACAAAGGGAGTTGGAGTATCCCAGTTGGGATTTAAATTTCACTACGCAAACACTACACTCAGTCCTCAAGGGGAAAGGGAATCACAGATGTTTGGGTGCAATGGGAATAGACACGGACGTCTGAGCACATTTGGAGTGTCTCCATTCCTGCATTGACAAAGTTGACGTCGGCGGCAGCAGCAGCAGGGTAAAGCCATCCATTTCACTATTTGAGCCCCCAGTAAGGCCACCAACTGTAGGCTGAAATAAGTTGGCATTTTAATTCCTTCACAAATAAAGCCTAACACGCACGCAGGCACGCAGGCACGCAGGCACGCAGGCACATAATTAACAACATATTTTCATTCTATTGAATGCCTCATGACTTGGAAAGTAAAACAGTCTTGCTATATAGGCTATTGCCTCTGCCTGTGCGCTCAACACAGTTGATTTCAATAATTGTCTCATATTGTACCTTGGGACCTACAGTTTCAGTGAATGGGTCTTTTTCACATGACTGACACCTTCAATTCAATGCATTTGAAACAGTTGTAATTTGCATTCGGTTGCAGAGACTTATAAAGAGGCAACGCTGTTTTTGTGCTTGGAACTTGTGGTGACTTCTGCCTACTCTGCTTCAAAATTTTACTTGTTTGACATAGCAAGAAAGGCTAATAGACAAATATCACGTTCCATTTCTGCAAACAAGGATGTCAGACTCTGCACAACACAACGTCAAAACCCAGTAGTGACAATATTGTCTTAAATGGAGGTCCGAGTGGGCTTCACTTTAGTGTAGCCTTCCAGGTTCCCCATCTCAAAACTCCCTTCAAGTTCAAGAAGATTAAAATAACTCCAAGAGCCGAACTAGCCAAATAGTCGTCCTGATAAGACCTTGCTAGTGCTAAAAACACTCAAACTCTCTTATGGGGTGAGAGGAACTTCGAAAGTTGCTTGTGTCGCACATTGCCTGGAAAGTGGAATGACTGAGCAGAGGAAGGCGACCGGTGGATGGAAAGGACGGAGGGAAAAAAAAAAACTGTTTGTCACTTTCAGATTTGCTGTACTGTTAAAAGTGCACTTGGCCCTATCTGATGTGAAATGGGTGGAAAAACGGCTCTGAAAAGGTCTCACTTGGCTCTCAACAAACGGTATAATTTAAGTGCGGGAAAAGAAGGATTATGAGGGAGAGGAAAGCAGGTGTTTTTTAACCTTCGAGGCTCTTGCACTGTTATGCCTCTCACGATCACTCCCCCCCGCCACCCCCCATCTCTAACGCCACCAATAATAGCCATGTGGCATTTGGACGGCTTGAGCACAATGAAATGTCAGCATCGACCACCGATGAGCTCGAAAAAGCAAACAGTATTTGGCGTCCGTGTATGTTTTTTCAACTTTTTTCTTTCTTTTTTCCGAGTCCACGAACAAAGTCTTCTATTTGCCGCCTGCCCGGCAACCTCCCTCCAATACGGACCTCACCAAAATCTGTGTTTGAGCAAGGACGGGTGAAAAACAAATATCCAGATGGGAGTGAAACTCAGGCATATGAATGAATAAATGAATCACTCCCTGCAAACAAAAGGCCTGTGTGATTAAGGTTTAATGGCTGTCAGCTGGGGGTGTGTTGGGTGAGTTGGGGGGGTACTAAAGGACCTGTTGTTGTCCCCCATGTGTCTCACATCTCGTCTCCACACCCCCTGCCCTTCAACTGGCCATAATGCACACAGAGTGCCACTTGGCTGCGCTCTAATGGAAGCTGGAGTGACACTCCAGTTGGTGCCTGCTGTGTGCGTGTGTTAGAGGGAAAGCGCATGCGTGCATGTCTGTATTTCAGTCTGTTTGAGTCTGTGTTTGTGTCTGTGTGTGTCTGTCTGTGTCTGTGTCTGTGTGTGCGTGCATCTGTGTGTGTGTGTGTGTGTGTGTGTGTGTGTGTGTGTGTGTGTGTGTGTGTGTGTGTGTGTGTGTGTGTGTGTGTGTGTGTGTGTGTGTGTGTGTGTCTGTGTGTGTGTCTGTGTGTGTGTGTGTCTGTGTTACCCAATTGTTTTGCAATGAATCACACCGCATTTCCACTCACCTCAGCTTTCAGCGAACAACATGCTCCTAATGTATATGGCAGATAAATGTGTTTGAATAGGTGCGCTCTTGTGTGCGTGCGTGTGTGTTCGTCTTCTTGTTTAATGTGTGTGCCGGATGGTGGACAATAGAGAGGTTCACGTGTGAGTGTGCAAAACACAAAGCACTCAACACACACATGCATTTTATGGCTATGGCTGTGACTCTCTCTCTCTCTCTCTGTGTGT
>NC_085873.1:27869657-27872157 GCF_034702125.1 Engraulis encrasicolus
GTGCTTCGGCACAACAGCAATTAGCGATAATAACAGGGAATTAGCAGGCCACCTACCAGTTTTTTTTCCCCCTGTCTTCCGTCTGTCTCCTTGTGTCTCTGTTGTGCGATTGCTCCATTTCAGGTGTTAATGGTTAAAGAGGAGGGCTTTAGTGAATGAAAGGGAGGAGGGGGTTTTCAACAACAAGAGATGAATTGAAAGAGGAAAATTATTTTCCGTGTCCTTAAGAGCTTTACATTTCATGGTTTAGTGCGACAGAAAAAAAGGCTTGACTGCAACTTGGATTTGGTCTAAAACCACACAAACCACATTGTCACTTGACTGCACAAAAATGCACTCAAGACACCTACTGTTTGTCATGTGTTTTCACTGTGCCTTATGAAAGCAACCTCTGGGTTTTCCGCCCCCACGTTAACCACACGCCCACTCCACATATAATGAACTGCATGCTGGGTAAATTCAGAAAAGAGAGCCGGCATATTCCTACTGGTATGTATTTTTTTTGTCCTCTTTCCATAAGGCGGGGAAAGGTTGTGAAGTCCAGGCTATTGTGGCCACATACTACGTAGAGAAAACGGTAGTGTTGGATGTAGGCGACAGAGATGCACAGAGGAGGGAAAAAAACCCTCAGTGCCCACTGTGTTCAGATGCTTTCTCTCTGCACAGCGCTGCCAGGTCTTGTCAAGGCACTTAAGTACCACTCGGCCATTGACAGTGCTGTGGGGGGAAAATTGCTCGACACTCTGGCCAAAATAGGGCCTTGTTGCTCTTACAGGGAGTTGAGATGTCAGTGCATGCCGTTCCTGAAGTGGGGAAGGAGAAAAAAAAAGGCTTTTGACCAGCAAGAGTGGTCAAAGTGTGTAGGGTAAGACCTTACTCTTCAGGTATACCTTTGTAATGGTCTACAAGAGAGGGCTTTCAAACCTTTCAAGCCATCTCCGGCGAATTGAGTGGCATTTGAAAGCCTGTAGGAGTACTGAGTAACGGACATGGCTCCATAGGAACGCAAGGAAAGGTCAATGACTTGAACAACCAGCTCACATCAACAGAATGTACTTGCATAAGTCAATGCAGACGACTTGAGAATGAAAACATGGGAGTATTAAGCCTGGGCCTGCCTGTACTCCTTGCAATTTGCGTAATTTCCCCTCAAGAGTCACTCTGGCTAACAATTTCATAGCTCTAATTCATTGTGGAGAAACAGAAGTAATGAAAGTGAAGGATATGTGTTCTTCATGGCTCTGCCAAATAGAACATAGAATGGCCACGTTTACATATTGTTATTGACTCCGAATGAATAACCCAATTGTTTTCAAAGCTGAGTTAAGTTTTAATCTTTGGAAGTCAGAGGCGTGCTCAGTCCCTTTAGAAAGATGAAAAAGTATTCTTGTGGGTGCTCTTTGGTTCAAGGTAGGGATGCAAACGATTAATCGATTAATCGACTTTAATCGATCAATGTGTTAGTCGATTAAAAAACATTAATCGCAATTAATCGACAAGGTGAAATGGGCATGTGAAGAGTGTGTGTGAAGAGGGATGTGAATAGTGGGAATATTTAAATCACCTTTGGATTAAAGAATTGAAATAGAATGAATTGAAATGTGGTATATCATCTCAATTTTTAATGAAATTTTTTAGATTTAGTAGGTTTTTTTCGAGAAACATTGAGATTTCGGGGGGGAAACGCCGCTTATCAATTAATCGTAAGTCGATCGATAAGGCTATCAACTAATGATTAATGAATTAATCGATAATTTGCATCCCTAGTTCAAGGTTCAATGTCCAAAGATATTTGAAAAGAAAATATCCTTTTTTTCACCAAGGCACTCCAAAAAGTACAGTTAAAAATTTCTGTATTATTATGACATGTCCATTAAGGACTTAAAAATTGTCCACGTGTAGCGGCAGATGGGCCTTCTTCAGGACATTTTTAACTGTATTTTTTTGAGTGCCTTGGTGAAGAAAAGTTTTTTTCTTTTCAAATATCTTTATTTTATTTATTTGGAATTAAATGGAGTTATTTAGGAATGAAATGGCAGCCGAAACGTCTGTCTGTCCCTGCAATGTTTGGATAAAAAGAAAAGAATAAGAAAGAAGAAAAAACTGAGTGCGATCCATTTCCTAACTACGGAATTAAATGGCAGGAAACCAAGGCCGATGCATCCTGATTTGCCCTGGTCTTTCAAATGTGAATCAGGTCAAGCTCCATCTACAAGCTTGGTCTGACCATCAGTCGACGGAGAGATCTTTTTTTTGTTTTGCTGAATTTTAAGGGTGCAAGGCTTGGATGTTGTTGTTGACATTATATAATCATGAATCCAAAAAAAGTTACCCACTTGTTCACAAACCATTGACTCACATGCATTTCCGATACAGCTGGTTTCAGCCAGGAGGTCCGTGAACTCAAGCTACCACTCATCACATACAAGTAAAAAAAAACCCTCTTTCATACAGATCACTTTTAATGACCCCCTGCAGTTACCCACAATGCAGTGGACCC
>NC_085873.1:27882157-27884657 GCF_034702125.1 Engraulis encrasicolus
TAAGAGATATTTTTTCTGACTTGGCTTCTGGCTTGCTGAAACTTCAACCATACAACCGTTCAAAAGTTTCTACCTTTTCCAAAGGTAGTGGAGGTGCCATATCTGCTATGAATTCAAGTCAAAATGGCTTCATGAATTTCCTAAGCACCAGAATTAACCTGATGGGTGACCCCACTCTCCCTGGGTTCAGGACAACCATGCGTAGGTCCCCTGTCGGCAGGCTGTTGGGGTAGCAATTCTGGCAAGACATCACACGTCACAGTTTCACGTGAGCACTCTAAAATGGCATGCATCTCTCCACTTCCATCAGTTTCTCTTTTAAAATCCTTAAGCAGCAGCATGCTTTTAGAGAGTACGGCATATTAAAAAACAGCATATCAAGAGGATGTTTTCATCACCCAACAGCCTGAGCTGCTGGTGACCATATGGCGCGGCATGCGAATACCGTCAGACTCAAATGGGTTTATTTACAGTATGCAGTAGACTCTACTCAGTGGTTCTCAACCTTTTTTGAACAAACACCCCCTTGGCCCCCTCAAAAGCATCCCAACACCCCCTTGACCTCATCATAAGCCTGACAATGCCCCCCCTCCCTTAGTATTCAAAAATTAAATGGACTAATGCCCCTCAATGGCATCTAAGCACCGCCCCCTTTCAGATGTATCCTTCTCAACATCCCCCTACAGCTTTCCAACACCCCCTGGGGGGCTGTACCGCCCCCGTTGAGAAACACAACAGCAGAGTTTGCTTTCTAGAGCACCACCACGTTTACTGTGCTTCATGTGTTTGGTTTAGTGCATTCCTTGCAATACAGCTACTACTGTCAGACTGAAATCGGATTATTTACAGAATGCAGTGGAGTCGGTTTTCCAGAGCAATGTTTCCCAACCTTTTCTGTCTTGTGTACCCCCCCCTAAACCATTCTGTCGTTCCATGAGTACCCCCACACTCATGCTCTATATCTCTTTGCCTATCCCAATGTGGCTGCTCCATGAATTTGTACATTTTTTCACGTACTCCCTGAAGTGTGCCCAAGTACCTAGTGGTACTGTGTGCGTACCCCTGGTTAGGAATCGTGGATCTAGAGCACCACGCTGCGTTTCATGTGTTTATTCGGTGCATTTCCTGGAATACTGCATTTCCCTGCAATACAGCTACTCCCACGTGGACCAGGTGATTATAACGAAGGTAGGGGGGCACTGCATCATAAAACGATGCTGCCTACAGTGAATTTTATTCTCTATCCTTATACTCTCTCACCAAGATCGAACGCTCTCTTCCTTCCAATGTTTTTTCCCTCCACCTCTTCACAAAGAGACATTGTTTCTCTCTGTGCCCGGCATATAAGCGCCTGTGAATACACACTAAAATTAAGTATATATAACACATCATACCATATGTACCATATATGTAACATGCTTATGTGTGCACGCGCTCATGCTTGTGTGCCTCCCTCCATGACCTCAGCATAACCTTGCCCCAGTAGGTGAATTTCATGGAGTTCACAGTTCAGTGGAAGTTCCTGACGTCAGATGTTTTTTTAAAAAAAAATAAGGGAAGGGGTGGGGGTGGAAGAGAGAGAGTATGGGTTGCATGCCATGCTCCGCTCGCTAGACCTGGGCTAACGGACACGGTCCTAATCAGACTGACATTTACAAGGTGCCCTTTTCCAGCTCTATGCCTCTTCTCTCACAATGAAATGTACAGATGGGGGGTGGCGGCGATGGGGAGAGGTGAGAGCAGGAGAGAGGAGAGAAGAGAAGAGAGGAGAGGAGAGGAAAGGAGAGGGGAGGAGTCGATGGGGAGAGGTGAGAGGAGAGGAGCTGGAGAGGAGAGGAGAGGAGAGGAGAGGAGAGGAGAGGAGAGGAGAGGAGAGGAGGAGAGGAGAGGAGAGGAGAGGAGAGGAGAGGAGAGAAGAGAAGAGAGGAGAGGAGAGGAAAGGAGAGGAGAGGAGAGGAGAGGAGAGGAGGCGATCGGGAGAGGTGAGAGGAGAGGAGCTGGAGAGGAGAGTGGGTTGGCGATGGGGAGAGGTGAGAGGAGAGGAGCTGGAGAGGAGAGTGGGTTGGCGATGGGGAGAGGTGAGAGGAGGGGAGTTGGAGCAGAGCTAAGGGTGAAGGTGGGGGTGAGCTGCGGGACTAGGGTTGCGTAAGAGAAACTGAAAAATTACAATGCTGTGTAAACAGCGATCCATTCATAAAAAAATGACAGCCGCAGCCACCACCGCCACTACTAGAGCCGCAAAAAGAACATCTAGATCCCACAGTACACACACAGCGTGCAGAAAAGAAGGCATTTCTGTCTGTAGTTAAAATAATAATCTCATACTGGCGCAGGAACATTTATCAAACGGCGTCAAAAGCAATGGTTTCCATGTACAGGGTTTTGTTTTTTTGTTTGTTTTAATATAAGCCTAGTGAAGTGCCCTTGGGAACGCAAGCGCAAAGGCTTGGAGGGAAATAAAAGCAGTCGCATCTGCAAATAAAGAGGGCACTGCAGTACA
>NC_085873.1:27892157-27894657 GCF_034702125.1 Engraulis encrasicolus
CGTGTGTTGCCTGCCTCTTAAAGCTCTCCAATCGGCGAAAAACCTTCACCTGTCAGTGTAGTTGCTGTGTAGCTAGAACCTCGTTTACAGAGCCAAACAAAGCTCATGACACCAGACCCTGCACCCAGACTCAGACAACCAGAGAGAAAGAGAGAGAGGGGGGGGAGAGGAGAGAGGAGATGAAAAGACAGAGAGAGGGAAGAGACATGAGAAAACAGTGAGAGAGAGAGTGAACGAGAGAGACAGAGAGTGAGAGATAGAGAGGCAGAAGGAGAAGGAGAGAGGAGAGGAGATGGAGAGGCAGAGAGAGGGAAGAGAGATGAGGAGAAAGCAAGAGAGAGAGAGAGAGAACGAGAGAACGAGAGAGAGAGAGAGAGAGAGAGAGAGAGAGAGAGAGAGAGAGAGAGAGAGAGAGAGAGAGAGAGAGAGAGAGAGAGAGAGAGAGAGACAGACAGAGACAATTGGAGAGAAACGGAGAGAAACGGAGAGAGACAGAGAGCTAGAAGATGAAGCCAGCTATGAACTGAAGCGAATCAGAGTAAAAGGATGCAAGAGCTGACGCTACTATAGGGGAGAGTGGGGTGCTGGGAAAGGCACCGGGAAGCGTATTGTATTCATGCCGCCGCTAAATAAAGACATGAAACCAAAGATACAGCACTGCATATAGCACACACTACAAGATGCAGCAGCAGCAGCACTAGCCGCATCATTAACGAAGAGCCTCGAGTGGATAGCGAGAGTTTATGAACGCATGTCAGAAATACTTACAGATACGAAAGATTTTGTGTATGGCGACCAAGATAAAAAGTGTTATGTGTTCCCAATGCAACAACGTGGGATCAACTCTGGCCTCCTAAATGGAGATGACTCATTCTTCTAGCCTCTAAGTCTTCTAAAGGGGCATCTTTTCACACGACTGTGCATATGTACCATCCCTACATTTTGTGGTCAAAACCATGCGAATGGTTGGTAATGACCTCTCGAGCGTCCTGATAGGTAGAGTAGCCATGCGAATGGTTGATAACGACCTCTCGAGCATCCTGATAGGTAGAGTAGCCATGCGAATGGTTGATAACAACTTCTCGAGACCCCTGGTAGGTAGAGTAGCCATGCGAATGGTTGGTAATGACCTCTCGAGCGTCCTGATAGGTAGAGTAGCCATGCGAATGGTTGATAACGACCTGTCGAGCCTCCTGATAGGTAGAGTAGCCATGCGAATGGTTGATAACAACCTCTCGAGTGTCCTGATAGGTAGAGTAGGCGCCTACTCTGCCATTCCTATGGGACCTCCATCAACTAATATCGCCCATTCGAACGTGTGATAACGTTCGAAGCGGGTGCATGGCAGCCCTGTAATGGCAGTTTAGAACATTGAGTCACAATGATTCCGGAAGAAACTCCTTACGGTAGGGACACATAGGAGGCGAAGCGAGCGAAGCAAAGAGAGGCGATATTCAACCGCCATCAGGTCGTTGCAGCGAATCAAATGGAATGGAACAGTTATGTTGTTGATTTGATTGGGCCGCGGCAGGCGAAATCGCACCTCATTTGCATAACATTAAACTTTCTTTAATAATTTCGCTTCGCTCCTGTTCTCTTGCTTTTGCTTGCCTTCGCCTCTCTCATAGGAATGAATGGCGAAGTTGGCTTCGCTTGGCTAAATTCGCGTCTATGTGTCCCTACCGTTATGAACGATCTCTTCCTTATCAATCACCTCTGGTACCGGTGTTTTAGTAAACTGTCCGTACAACAATCCATCCCTCTGTGACTTTAAGTGTTTAAACCAGGGATGTCAAACTTTCAAATGTATATTACATTTTGCCTACATACACCATTAATATACAGAAAATATGATTGAAGGCAAAACTTTGGGCATCACCAGAATTATGTGTGGGTCCAGGTTAGTGTAACTAATGCAACAGTCCTAGGTTCAACAGTATTCTTACTGCTAACTACCTGCTTCAAACAGATTAGTAAAATGGTGGCCATGGGACAATGCTTCAGAACCCATGGTATTGCCCAGCCAATAAGGACTCTTGAGGGAAAACAAGTGAGTTGGTTTCATCTCTCCATCTTTCCCCTTTATCCATCCATCCTTCAGTACCCCATACAGTGAGTGAGTGAGTGAAGGAGAGATGAGAGCATTTGGTACCGTTACATATGGTACAGTGCATTCCTCTCTCCTCCACACAGGGACAATGCAGTGGGCTCCACAAATGGATTCTCACCATTTACCCAAAATGCACCCTTCACACTTGCACACAGTGAATGAGTGAGTGAGTGAGCGAGCTGTGACCATTTTTGCCCATTACCACCCTGCTTCACTCCCTTCACATCCCCTCTCCAATATTTTACATCAAACCATTACTAGATGCTTCAGCACTTCCTTGAAACAACACCTCATTCTCCCTTTTCCCTCCCTGTTCTTCAGTATATCCCTCACTCCGACAGCTTTTTAGCAGGACCTGTTACGCCCTCCTCCTCTCCATATCTGTTCCTT
>NC_085873.1:27902157-27904657 GCF_034702125.1 Engraulis encrasicolus
CTTTGAACTCTGTATTGTCATGTTCCTGCCATGGTTGTCTTCTGAGGCGAAAACAAAAGAAGGGACTTAATTTAAATGAAAAAAATATGTACAATACTTCAAAGAAAGCAAACCGTGAATGTGAGGGAAACAAATGAAGAGCTTACCTAAAGAATGTCACAAAAAACTGCACAAGGTCCATAAAGTTGTTGTGCTGTGAGAAGGCGATCTGTGGGAGGGAGAGAGAGAGAGAGACAGAGAGAGAGAGAGAGACACAGAGAGAGAGAGAGAGAGAGAGAGGCAGAGAAAGAGAGAGAGAGAGAGAGACAGAGAGAGAGAGAGAGACACAGAGAGAGAGAGAGAGAGAGAGAGGCAGAGAAAGAGAGAGAGAGAGAGAGATGGTTAAACAGGGACATTTTATGTCACAGTACAGTTGAGAGTGAACGTCTGAGAGAGAGACAGTAGAAACAGTTGAAATACAATATAACATACTGTGGGAAGACAGTAAAGAGAGAACAGAGATTTAAAACTCATTTATTGGACATCACCACCAGTTCATAACATACAAAATATTTCCTACAACATCTCCCCTCTGCACACTCTCAATACAGGAAAATCATCTGGGAGAGAGAACAGAGAGAGATAGTAGAGAGAGAGATACAAAGACAGAGATAGTAGAGAGAGATACTAAGACCGAGACAGTGACCGCTTTTACATGCGAGGCATATCCTGCGTTTGAGCAGTATTCCGTGTGTGCACACAAGTTACGTCAACTCTTTATGAATTCCATTCATGACTGCATTCCAGGAATACTTTGGTAGCACACTGCTCCTCCAGACATTTAAAGAGGAATATTCCGGAACTTGTTTCTGACCGAATAGTGATAATATTCCATCTGAATCCAGAATATTCCGTAAATAAAGAGAGAAAGAAAGAAAGAAAGAAAGAAAGAAAGAAAGAAAGAAAGAAAGAAAGAAAGAAAGAAAGAAAGAAAGAAAGAAAGAAAGAAAGAAAGAAAGAAAGAAAGAAAGACAGATGGCGAGCCAGGGCAGATGTGAGAGCTCAGCGCAGGGAACACACAGACAGACGCCACACCCGAAATGTAAGAGACACCGTCTCGTGTTTGACATGGTTCCCGGAGCCAAATGGTGCAGGGGTGAGGGGTCAAGTCCAACCCTGGGGGGGACCACCGTCACCGCAGACAAATGTATGTGTGTGTGTGTGGTGTGTGTGTGTGTATGCGTGCGTGCGCATGTGTGCGTTTGTAGACGCTGCCGTCTGTGGCGTTCTGGCCACCTGCCAAAAGCCTAATTGCAGAAACTGTAAGTTTACCCTCACGTCACCCAATCACAGGTCCAGAGGTGAACTTTCCTTTCCTTTTTTTGTCAAGAGGGAGAAAAAAAACAATTTAAGCCTCGAAGGTGTGTGGCTGCCCGCACCAGTGCGTCTGTGTGTGTGTGTGTGTGTGTGTGTGTGTGTGTGTGTGTGTGTGTGTGTGTGTGTGTGTGTGTGTGTGTGTGTGTGTGTGTGTGTGTGTGTGTGTGTGAGTGTGTGTGTGTGTGTGTGTGTCTGTGTGTGTGTGTGTGTGTGTGTGTGTGTGTGTGTCTGAGTGTGTGTCTGAGTGTGTGTCTGAGTGTGTGTCTGAGTGTGTGTCTGAGTGTGTGTCTGAGTGTGTGTGTCTGTGTGTGTGTCTGTGTGTGTGTGCAAGTGTAAGTGTCTGTATGTTTATGAGTATGCCTCTGTGTGCGTGCGTGCGTGCGTGCGTGCGTGCGTGCGTGCGTGCGTGCGTGGTGTGTGTGTATGTACGGGCGCAAATTTGTGTGACATTGGATATGAAAATGCACCGCATTCTGCCCCCCGTTTTAAATGGGAGCGTACGCAACCAGAATTTGTCCACACGCAGCCAGAGGGGAGCTTTAAAGGTGATTGATGGCCCAGATCGTATGACTGGCCTATGTGAGAAGCAGAATAAGAGAGATCATTAGAGGGGAAAAAGAGGAGGAGAGAGAGGGAGCAATAGAGTGAAAGAGAAAGAGAGGTGAAGGGAATGGAAGAGAACAGAATAGATAGAGAGTGATGACAAGGGAAGGAGAGATTGAGAGAGACACGGGGGTGAGACAGACAGAGAGAGAGAGAGATAAAGAAAGGTAGAGTGAAAGAACGTAGAAAACAAATTGAAAACTTTTCTTAATGACATATTTCTGGTCTAGCCCTAAGGTTATAGCATCGTATGATTGTGGTATGTGTGTGTGTACATCTATGCATTTGAGGCATGGACATTTGAGTATGTGTGTGTTTGTGTGCAAGTGTGCGACCGCCTGTGTGTGTGTGTGAGCAAGTTACAGGGCCAAATAGTGGAGGAACACACTCAACTCACACCCTCCTTTTCAAGCAGTAGTGAGACACAAGTGCGCGCACGCACACACGCACGCACGCACACCACAGGAGCAGTAGTGGTGGGGATTATCTGGGAACATGAGCTGGTGATAAGGAGACCGCTGATGAGCTAACCTTCAGGAAA
>NC_085873.1:27907157-27909657 GCF_034702125.1 Engraulis encrasicolus
ACAGCAAGAGCGACCTAGGCTACCTGAGCGACGGAAGTCATTATTTCTCTACAGGAGGTAAGCGAATAAATCGACTGCACAGGGAGCGAAGCGACATAAGCAACCAGACCGAATTTCAGCGATTAAAGTCAAGTAATAGTATTGAGCTCGTATTGAGCTATGACGAGAAAACCTATCGGAATGTTCATATTCCTGTATGTCCTAGACTGACAAGCCAGAGCCGTTATGTGATTAGCTAAACCAAAAGTGTCAATGTCAACAAAACCACGTCCAGAGCGAATAAGGCGAATTCATAGCGGAATTTCTTCAGCGACCTCGGCTTCTGAAGTAGCGAAGGTTGTTTCTGGTGTACGCGCAGCTTTATTCATACTCTAAAGGTCAATATTTGGTGGCCTTCTCTTGTGAGAGAGTTGCAGGTTGAAACTGTGTACATGTGTGTCTTTGATGGTTACCTCGTGGGTTTCCCCAAAAGACCTGATTGCCGACAGACTGGACACTCACTCGGTCATTCATGCATCACACCTTCCTTATGTGTTTCCCCCAAGAGACCTGTTCTCACTGGCAGACCTGGTGTGTGTACGTGCGTGTGTGCGTGAGTGAGTGCATATGTATGTGTGTAAGTGCGCGCGCGTCTTCTCAACAGCCCTGGGCAGTGTGCGTGCGTGCGTGCGTGCGTGCGTGCATCTCTCAGGCCTCCCTGATCTGTCACTCTCGCCCTGTAACTGTTCCGCTGTAACAAAGCCACAGCTGTCCCAGTGGTTGAGCTGCTGCTACTTCATGTGAGAACCTGAAGTGTACATCTGTCACTTGTCTCTCTCAACTCTCTCTCTCTCTCTCTATTTCTCACACACACACACACACACACACACACACACACACACACACACACACACACACACACACACACACACACACACACACACACACACACACACAGAGAGAGAGAGAGAGAGAGAGGAGAGAGAGAGAGAGAGAGAGAGGGAGGGAGAGAGAGAGAGAGAGAGAGAGAGAGAGAGAGAAGAGAGAGAGAGAGAGAGAGAGAGAGAGAGAGAGAGAGAGAGAGAGAGAGAGAGAGAGAGAGAGAGACAGAGAGACAGAGAGAGAGAGAGAGTTTGACACACACACACACAAACAACCTCAGGTATGTTGGAACACGTGGGAACACGCGGGAACACGTGCGCACACGCACACCCACACGCGCACGCACACACACACCTGGGCAACGGCAACTATACTGCTACATCAAAGGCTCCCAAACAAGGTGCTGATGCGGCGCTTGTCCAACAATGCTGGATCAAAGTCAAGCCGCTGATTGATTTCATTATATAAAAATGCTGCTCACTTTTTAAAAAGTCTGAACTGGGTCTCTCTCTCTTTCTCTCTCCCTCTCCCTCTCCGTCTCTCTCTCTCTCTCCGTCTCTCTCTCCATCTCTCTCTCTCTCTCTTTCGCGCTCTCTCAGCAGACAATCAATTGTCTGGGCACGGAAATAAGTACAGTACTCTCAACAGCAAATTAAGACTGTTGGTGAAAAAAATCTGCAGCAACGGCAAATGGAAGTTGCCTTTTTAAAAGGAACACTAAGGATGCTCACATTTCAATCTTGAAATCATTTTTAGCAGCACAATCATTTCTGAGTTTTATCAACTAGTGGAATGTAATGGGTGACAAGAACTTTTGATTTTGCTTTGTCAACCTCTAGGGCAGGGGTCCCCAACCTTTCTGGGTCTGAGGGCTACTAAGGGCTACTCGAGGGCTACCAAGGGCTACTCGAGAGCTACTGAGGGCTACCCGAGGGCTACTTGTTTGTTAAAAATCCTCTACTGATGTCTTGACATCCTTCCTAATCACACTATGATTTAATGATAATTTGCTTATAGGTTATAAAGAAATAATCTAAATTAAATTAGGAAAAACATTAACTGTGACTAAAATCTTGTAGTCGTCACTGTTTACTAACATCCTTGGTGGGCACATCAGAAGCTCCTGGAGGGCTATTTGGCGCCCACGGGCACCACGTTGGTGACGCCTGCTCTAGGGGCTACCAATGGAGTACGTTCAGATTCAGAAAGCTTTAATTGTAATTAAGTTTGACAGTCAAGGTCTCAATAAGTATGATAAATAAAAATAAATAGTAAGTAAACACTGCAAATGCATAAATCAGTTAAAATATACGTGAAGATTCTCATTCATCAAAGTCACCTTAGTCAAAGCAGTTCAGCTGTGAGCAAATGGAAATCTTGCTGGAGTTTGAAGACATTTTGAGACATTTCACCTCTCGAGAGTGACTATTGATTCCTATTCTGCTCATTTCTAATACCCACTTCGAAGGCAAAGCACCTTTTAAGATCTAGAAAAAAATGAGTTGCTTACAATTCAACTCTCAAGTACCTTTGCAGGAGTATGGCATCCATAAAGTCACCTACAACCTCTACCATCGCCACTGCTACTGCTGTCAAGGCTGCGTTTGACATGGTGCACATCATACATTTCTTTTCAATA
>NC_085873.1:27922157-27932157 GCF_034702125.1 Engraulis encrasicolus
CACTTGCATCACCCCTATCACTGCAGTTAGAGAATAATGAGTGACAAATAATCAATTCTATTCTGAGCATCTGTTGGCCATCAAGAAAACATGCCAGACGCAGAGGCACCAACACCAAATTAGATAGTGATTTTCTGTGTTGTTTTAAAACACAGTATGTTTCATTTGAGCAATTACAAGTGAAGCACAGCTCATCCGAAATTGAATTTAACCGCAACTTCCACTACAAGTGTTTTGACATATTGGCCACTTCTACGTTAAGTCTGTACACAAGATCTTTAGTTGGCGTTTTCTGTGAATAATTATGCCATGCTGCTTATGAATGTCTAGGCTGTGTAGAGATACTATATTTACAATCACATTCTCTTGTGTCAATCACATTTGTTGTGTGTTTATTATATTGTTTTTTATTTGCTCATTTATTGTTTTTTTTGGTGGGCGTGTATACAATTTATAATGATAATGGCGAAGTACGTACAACCATTGGACTGCTTTTTTGTGTGAAGATGTTATGTAGAGTAGAGTACTTGTAGAGTAGAGTAAAATAGAACAGAGTTGAGTAGAGAGAGACTTTCCCGAAATTATTATCCAAAAGATAAGGGAGAGATGTTGAAGTATGTTACCTGGCTTTTGATTGGCCACCAGTACTCGCCGCCACAGACATGAGTGACCGACATTGACTCTTACCTGGATTTTGATTGGCCAAGAGAAGTTGCTGACGTAGACGTAGAAGGTGATGTTGGGGTTGCTGCGGAAGCTGAACTTCTCGGAGGAGAAGGTGTCCCGGTACTCCTTGATGTTCGTCTTCGACACGATGGGCACCTCCTCACCAGAGATGGTCCCCGCTGAGAGGGGAAACAGGAAACAACAGGCCATGCACATCACACATCAACATCCACGTGATCAGAATTGTATAAAGTAGAAGTAGAAGTACTCTTACAGATGTAATTACAACACTAGTGGTATGATATCACACGGTTTCAACTGAATACTATTGTAATATCATATTACTAATGTTATCTACTTTATGTACTGTATCTACTTTATACAGCACTGCGACGTGACCCTCTGATGTAGATCTATGTCTTATGCAAAAACAAAACGAATGACTACAAGGCATCAACAAGGAGGCATAATGAAGGTGATACAGTTAAGAAACAACAGGACTTTAATGGTTCTCAGAACATTAGTACTGGGTACGACTGATGAAAAACTCAGAAACTAGTGTATGTTAAAACCAGTTGGAGTTGCACTGGGGAGACATTAAGGTTGCAATCCCAAGGAGAAAATGCTCCTCAAAGTACGTAATAGATTAAAAGTATACAGCAGCTCACCAAATTACAGTGCAGCTCATACGTTTACATACCCTAGCAGAATGTTTAGTTTTGTGGTTATTTTTCAGAGAATGTGAATGATTCAGACGAATCCAAAACAAAATCTTGGATTCGGTACGTCCCTACTTTAAAAGCCAGGAAATAAAACCTGAAAAATCTGAACTTTTGTTTCAAACAGATCTTTTCGTCTCAAACCCTTAGGCCTTCAGTTGAACAACAAAAACAACAGAATTTGGCTTGCTCCTTCAAGACTTTTGGAGGGCCATGCGAAAGCCTGCAGCCAATCACGACCAATGAGTGAAAACACTGGTTGTGCATTACCGTTCATATTCTCTGAAAATCACCAAGAAAGCATACATTCTGCCAGGGTATGAACACAGCAGCACTGTGCCTCACCAAATTGCTCACTGTCGATGAGCATCAGGAAATTAATGACACAAAACGTAAGCTCCTAACACGAGCCATCAGCGCAAGAAAACAACTTAACATTGGTTTTGCCGATAGAGTCTTCCCAACATGTTTGTTTAACGGGGTAATCAAGCTTAAAACACAAATAAGACCCCCGGAAAACAGCCCCTTTCCAAACATTAGTCGTAGAGGCATTTCGACGGAAGGAGAATCCCCACGAATAAGAACTTTGTAACTTTATCAAGACCCTAAAAACGTGTGGTGGGAAAGGAGGAATAGTAAAAGGAACAAGGCTGAGGGAAGAGGCACACCATTTGTTTTGTTTTTTTGTTCTCTCTCTCTCACACACACACACACACACACACACACACACACACACACACACACACACACACACACACACACACACACACACACACACACACACACACACACACACACACACATATATGCGCGCGCACACCCGCACGTGCCACCTTGCCCATCATCATTCTGTGCAGCCAGCCACACCCGTGAAACAAAAGCGGGGCGCGGAGGGGCGGGAGGGGCGCGGAGGGGCGCGGAGGGGCGCGGAGGGGCGGGAGGGGCGGGGGCAGGGGGGGTCTAAGGAAATGACACAGCGAGCGAGGCCGCTATGTGGGCCCCTTTATCTTAATTGAAATCTTTCCGACGGCCAAGACACCTCAGCCCCAGAATTCCGATCCGCCGCGCAGACAATCCCCACGTGGCCCCGCTCCGAGAGGGCAGCTGGGTGGCTGGCCGGGTATAGGCAGGGGTGGGAGTGGGGGTGGGGGTGCAGGGGACACAGGGGGCACAGGGGACGAGGACGCCAAATATTAATACAGCTATAGCGTTGGTGGGGGAGGCTGAAGGTACAAGAAGGGAAGAGAGGCATAAGGTTAACCTGTTTTGCCCGTGAACGAGGGAGAGGAAAAACAATACAATGAAAAGGACAAAAAAATCATAGAGGAGGCGCGATAGAAAAAAAATGTCAATGTCACTCATGGGGACGAGACTGGCATGTTTTTCCTTATTTTCCTCCCTTTTCCACCCATTTCTCTATCATTTTTCTTTTTTTTTGTCAAATGAAGGGAAACAAAAGAATGGAGATAAATAATGGACTGTGAGATCATGGAGAGCGTGGAGTGTCCTTGGCGCTGCCTTCCCCTACTCTCCTCTTGGTTATTTCTTCTTTTTGTGTGCGCGCGCGTGTGTGTGTGTGTGTGTGTGTGTGTGTGTGTGTGCGTGTGCGTGTGCGTGTGCGTGTGCGTGTGCGTGTGCGTGTGCGTGTGCGTGTAAGACGCATGAGACCGTACACTCCGCCGGCATAGCAACACGGACACATGTATGCGTGAACGAGACAAGGCCCATTTCTCACTCCCCTTATGCGACCGTAACTACACACGGCACGCTGTATACCGTACGGACACGGCACCTTGGGGCTACAAAATACATGATGTGATTACAATTACTCTTTATTACTACTGCTAGTAAAACACGAGTGGTGTATCAATAAATCATTTACCGCACAATACACACACTGGCACGCACACACACACACACAAATGTGTGCACACGCACACACGCAAGCACACACACACACACACAGCAGCTGCAGTGCGAACAGTGAAATCATAAACAGCCTGCGGGCAATGACATCTTCAGAAAAACACATTACCTGTTGATCCAACCGACCAGGTGATGTTGAGGTTGAAATTATTGGAGGCATTGATAGACATGTCCAGGTTCTTGTTGGTCTACACAAAGGACAAAGACAAAAACATAAACAAACATACAGAAACACTGTTGACTGCCTTTTACTTCCTGAGACAGATTGCTACTTTATTTTCATTAAAAACAAGTCAACCTTTAGGTAGTATGGTAGGTTTGTACATGTGTTACATTCACCAATACATGCATTTTTTTTTTTCGTTCCCTAGATGTTTGAGTGAGTTTCGAGGATTTCAAGTGTGTGGACCTTTCACTCAAAAATCTATAACAGCCTTTGTCCAGCACCCTGACCAGGAATGTGTACAATCTCCCTTCACAACTTTTTCCCCTTTCCCTACTGCTGCTGGTTTTAACGCATTATAATGATTTATTTCGAACCACATGCAGGTCTTGTACAGTCTTCTGTAAGTTGTGTGATACTGTCTTGTGTTTTTTGATGTGAGTATGTACTGTATGAGGGCACGTAACAGGAAAATAAATGGACAAAGAACATAGTGAACAGGTTGCAGAGTTTTCTATGATGTCTGCTGTTTCAGTTCCTGATTAATTCCTGATTAGTCATGGAGACGTTTACATGTAATATCGTCAACAGGCACGTTAAGTACAAAATTCCGATAACAGTGTGGCAATCAATGTGTTATATGACTTGACTTGACCGACCTCTTCTGGGTGCACCGTTAAGAATTTTCAACTATATGTACGTCTCTGGTTCTTAATTTTAGTAAGTGTGATGCATTGTATGTTGTCTTCTTCACAGTCTAATGTCTGTGGTATTATGTAAAAGTATTTGAATATGTATAGCATGTAACATGCCCCACGGCATTACAGTAAACAGCGGTGAGTTGGCTGACCTCAACCCACCTGTTCTGGCTGCATCATGAAGGTCATTACATGATGTTCATACATGATACACATTATGTAACATGTCCACTGGCGTAGCTACTAACGAAACAATCCGCCATTTTGGAAATACGCTCATTTTACACTTCCCCTCAAGTTAAACAACTGAGTTTTACTTTCCTGCTGCTCTTCCAGTTGTTGTCCTAGACTGGTGATCTTTACACGTACCATTGAACCAGATCGTACCAAAAAACTGAATGGTACTAACCAGTCCCATTCGGTTCAATGATGCTTGCTAAGATGTACCATCACCAGAATCAGACAAAGGCTGGAAGAAGAGTAGAAAAGTAAAAACTTGATGATTTAACCCAAGAGGAATTAGTCAAATGGGCACATTCCGAAAAATGGTGGACTGTTCCTTTCCCTTGCTTGGCTTGGTCTGACTCACCTAGTCAGGCTGTGCCCTCCTAGTCACACAACACCTTCAGCGCTGCTTCTAGTCAGGCCAAGAGCAATGCAAATATCGTCTCTGAGCTTCCAAAAAAATCTTGAACGCCACCCACTTTGTCAGGAAGCAAACAATCATTAGCAAGCCAAGGGAGGCAGGTCGACCATGCCGTTTGAGAAATGTTAATTGTTATGCTCTTGGTCAGACCAAGTCTCGGAAGGGATTTGAAAGTCGATGATAATCAAGCTATGAGTCACCTGTTCCGGTTGAGCCATGAAGTTGATGGCGGTGTAGTGGTGGTCATCCTCCTGCAGCAGGCTAAAGGTGAACTGGTAGTCGATCAGCAGGTTATCTGTTCAACATCGAGATAAAAACAAATAATAATTTAAAAACAACAACAATAACTTATAAAGCTCACAAACAAGATTGTGGGAGTGCTGCTTAGATGTTGAATAATGTGTTTTTTGGCCCTCCATCAGTATGGAGATCCAGCCTGATCTCCAAAAAATCTGTGCTCCTGGACACGGATGTTAAGGACACGAAATCTGTGTCCTGGAGCACGGATTTTGCCAAAATTCCGTGCTCCTGGACACGGAATTGTTTTCCGTGCTCCTGGACACGGAATGGTTTTCTGTGATGGACACACGGAAGTGCTTTCTATAGGCTATTACCACAGCACTGTGTAACTCTATCATTAGAAAAATAGATACCAAATGCTAATCCTAAACAAAATAATGCTATAGCAATTTAAGTTGTGCCCTGACCAAAACATTCCCTAACCTTAACCTGTCATTAAAGACATATTTTTGAGAAATACTGTACCTTTTCCAGTTGGTTGCTAGGCTATCAAATTCATGTAATGAATGAAAGAAATCTAGCTGTGCCCAGACCAAAACAATCCCTAACCTTAACCTGTCAGTAGGACATTTTTTAGAAAAAATATTTGAAATAATAAAAATCCTGAGAAAACACAAGACTGTGGAAACATACAGCTGTGGGAGTAGCCTATAGAGAGAGCACTTCTCTGTGTCCATCACGGAAAACAATTCCGTGTCCAGGAGCACGGAAAACAATTCCGTGTCCAGGAGCACAGAATTTTGGCAAAATCCGTGCTCCTGGACACGGATTTTGTGCCCTTACCATCCGTGTCCAGGAGCACAGAATTTTTGGAGATCATGTTGGGAGATCCAGTGTATTTTCAAAGAAGAGCCTGTCTTGCTGGCCGCAACATATAGGCATGGTTTTAAGTCATAGCCCAATATGAATAACAGCTTTTAATAGTAACGGCCCCCTAGACTGCCCCAGGACTGTCTCTTCTTTGAAAATATATTTGGTTAAAATCTGTGACACTGTAGACGCACAGTATATTACTGTCCCTATTACAATTTTCCACAGCATTATAAAGTATGTAACAGCATGTAACATGAGGCACTTTCATTGTATTTTAAGGTTGTGGTTTGGCATGTACGGTGTAAGTACACAGAATAACATCACATGTTGATATAGGTAGAACAGATACGGTAGAAAAGAAACTGAAAATGAAGTGTTATCTCTGCATCAGTATAACCCTGGTGGTCACAGTCAGTCAATATACTCAGCTGGCAAAAGGAGATCACACACATTTCCATCTTCAGAGAATTTTCTTCAGAAGTGTGAAAATTGAGATAAAATTGCAATATTTGCATTTATTGTATGGGGTGTTGAGCCAAATGTTGCTTTCATCTTTCTTCACGTTTTTTTGTGAGTGTGTTGTTGACTCCAAACAAAAGCTTTGTTGTTTCGGTCTTTTTGGAGACAAAAAGCACCACATAGCCAACATCCATCCCACCCCCACCCCCATCCCAAACAGAGAAAGACAGACACACAGACACACAGACACACACAGACACACACAGACACACACAGACACACACAGACACACACAGACACACACACACACACACAGACAGACAGACACACACGTCATTCAAATGCTCGTGCACGCACACACACGCGTGTGCGCGTGTGCAAACACACACACGCACACACACTAACACACGCACACACACTAACACACACACACACACAGACACACACACACACAGACAGACAGACACACACGTCATTCAAATGCTCGTGCACGCACACACACGCGTGTGCGCGTGTGCAAACACAAACACGCACACACACTAACACACGCACACACACTAACACACACACACACACACCACTCCACACCTCAGAGTGAATGCAATGCACTGAAATGGCAGAGGCCCGCCATGAAAATGCGTCAGAGCCACCATATAATTAGCCCCCTATCTGGCTTAGTCATGCAAATAAGCTGTTAGCCCCTGCCACAGCTACAACGCACACTGGCTGGCAGGCTGGCTGGCTGGCTGGCGCTTTGGTGAAGTGCAGGAAAAGTGCATCCGAGACGCTGGCGCGCCGCTCACCCCATGACACCTACTCTACATTCAAAGGGGGGTTAAGAAAATATAATCGCAGCTAAGCAACGCTACGTGATGAGGAAACCGTACGTCTGTCTGTCATTCCTGAATAGGCAAAGGGTTTCAATTATAGTGTCTCATACAAAGACCATGATGATGATGATGATGATGATGATGATGATGATGATGATGATGAAAAACATGAAAGTACCTCATCAGCCAACTCTGACTAAATCACAGAAGAGGCACTTACATTAGCAAGGAAAACATTGAGCATATGAGTAAGAAACACTTGTCTGGGGCTGATAATGGCAGATATGATTAAACGGGGTAAACTTAGGTCACAAAGCTGCTGTCTTGTCTGCTGGTTTGGGTGACAAGGCTGCTTGCAGCCTTTCACCTTGCCTCTGTTTAATTAAAAAAAGTGTAGTGTAGATGTTTATGAATAGCTAACTGAATCAAATTTGTGCATAAGCAATTCATTCGTAACATTGTAAACATTTCAAACAAAGAAAAACCCAAAAATGCATGTGTACTGTACATCTTTCCTGACTTCTGAATTTTCTGACATCCTGTACTTTTCTTGTGACTACTACATTAACTTCTTTGGCGATACTTGCCTCCCACCCTCAACAGGGATGGGGATACACAGTGGACATCGCACTGCATCGACCTTGGAGAGAAAGGCTGCTGAGATACTGGCCAAGAAAAAAGACACTAGCACAGCCAAATAATAAAAAGTTGCACCCAGAGAAAATGATGCCACTGTAGACATGGCATGAGCCAGCAGGGCTGCTGACCTTGGCATGGTCGATTCATGGACTGAATTTGGAACTGGAGCGGGACAACTTGGGTGTAGTTTGTGAGGTGGCTGTGCGTTGTGCGCGTGTGTGTGTGTGTGTGTGTGTGTGTGTGTGTGTGTGACAGTGTGTGTGTGTGTGTGTGTGTGTGTGTGTGTGTGTGTGTGTGTGTGTGTGTGTGTGTGTGTGTGTGTGTGTGTGTGTGTGTGTGTGTGTGTGTGTGTGTGTGTGTGTGTGTGTGAGTATGTGTGTGAGGCTGTGAGCGTATATGTGTGTGTGACAGTGTGTGTCTGTGTGACAGTGTGTGTGTGTCTGTGTGACAGTGTGTGTGTGTGTGAGTGTGTGTCTGTGTGTGTGTGAGTGTGTGTCTGTGTGTGTGTGTGCGCGCGCGTGTGCGTGTGTGTGTGTGTGTGTGTGTGTGCGTATTTATGTCTACGTGTATGAGGCAACAAAATCTGGAAGTGGGGGGCTGTGCCACACTGTGACTTTTACACTCCTCTATTTCTTTCTATATTTCCTCTCTACTCGTCTTCCTCTTTATTTCCTTGTCTGGGAGCGCTCCATAAATCACTGCTTGGCCCTGGCCCTGCACTGTCTTCTGCAGCCATGCGGCACAGCCATGACAACACCAGAGTCCACAGCCAGGCAGGGTGGTCAACAACAACAACAACAACAACAACAACAACAACAACAACAACAACAACAACAACATGATCCCTTCTCGCCCCTGACTGCACCAGATAATCTGGCATTAAGGTATGTATATATTGACATGGGTTAAGGGTGAGTGTGTGCGCGAGAGAGAGAGAGAGAGAGAGAGAGAGAGAGAGAGAGAGAGAGAGAGAGAGAGAGAGAGTCTCTCTGTGTCTGCCTGTCCATGTGCCTGACTACCTGTTTGTTTGCCTGAATGTCTGTCTGTCTGTCTGCCTGCCTGCCTGCCTGCCTGCCTGTCTGCCTGTCTGCCTGTCTGCCTGTCTGCCTGTCTGCCTGTCTGCCTGTCTGCCTGTCTGCCTGTCTGCCTGCCTGTCTGCCTGCTTGCTTGACTGTGCATCGCTCTGCCTGCTTGTCTGCGTTCACTGGAGCGAGAGTTTCATCAAGTTATGCTTGTGAGTGAAACATCTCCGGCTTTATTAAAAGCCTTTCAAAAACATTTGTTTGCGTTTATTTTCCCCTCAAATGCAAGCAAATACAGCTGTTCTGAAACCAATTAGATCCATAAACACATGCATCTTGTTTAACAAACAATCACGTTATTTCAAGAGACATGTTCAATTGAGCTTAGTGGGAGAAAAGAGCAGGGCATTCTGATAAACGGCACAAGAACATTTTGATACAAAATGGGATTTTAAAAACATGTGCGTGAGAAAAAAATGCCGGGAAAATTTACTCAGACAAAGCAGATTGAGCTTTGAGGGGAAACAGACCAGAGCATTCTGATAAACGCCACAAGAACATCTTGATACAAAATGTGATGTGAAAAAATGTATGTAAGAAAAAAATGTTGGGACAATTTACTCAGACAATGCAGGCCAATAGTAGCCAGGCTGTGCCCTATTAGTGATGCAACAGTTTCAGCGTTGCAACTAGTCAGGTCAAGAGCAAGGCAACTACTTTCTGAGTTGCCGTAACAACGGGAACTCCTCCCACTTTGTCGATGAGCAAACAACCATAAGCAAACCAAGGGAGGAAGGTCAACCATGCCGTTTGGGAAGCCCTAATTCTTATGCTCATGGTCAGACCAAGTCTCAAAGAGATTTGAGCGTCGATGATAATCAGGCTAGGCCAATAGTGCCAGCCAAACGGCCCTGGCATATGTCAAACGTTGAATTTTAATTATCGCAAACCTACATGAGGCAGATGTCGCAGTCTTACAGTCAGCTCCATCAGTTAAACATTACCGACCATTGCGGTGCGGCGCGGTGCAATGAATTGTGACTTAAGAGCGCCTTTTAAGAAAAAATCCCTTCCACCACTTTAGATCTATTCCCGTTGCACTATTTCACGCTTGAATGC
>NC_085873.1:27949657-27969657 GCF_034702125.1 Engraulis encrasicolus
GAGAGAGAGAGAGAGAGAGAGAGAGAGAAAGGTGGAGAGATTTAAGTGCCTTGAGCAGCCATCAACTTAACTGCTTTTAAACTAATTGTGTGAGAGAGAGAGAGAGAGAGAGAGAGAGAGAGAGAGAGAGAGAGAGAGAGAGAGAGAGAGAGAGATAGAGAGAGAGAGAGAGGGAGGGAGGAGAGAGAGAGTTGTGCGAGTGCGAGCTAAAGCAAGCAAACGTGAAACCCACGGGGGGAGTTGAGCGCGGGGACAGAGGACAGCAGGCCTTGATTTCTGCCGCCGCTAATTGAGTGCTTTCGGTGACCCAAGACCTCCTCCTTTTTAAAAAAGAAAAAAGAGAAGAGAATAAAGTGGGAGAAAAAGAGAGCTGGAGGTTCTTTCAGGTTATGTTGTGTCACCACTTTGGGGAGTGTGTGTGTGTGTGTGTGTGTGTGTGTGTGTGTGTGTGTGTGTGTGTGTGTGTGTGTGTGTGTGTGTGTGTGTGTGTGTGTGTGTGTGTGTGTGCGCGTGTGCGTGTGCGTGTGTGTGACCCAGACAGACAGACAGACAGACAGACAGACAGAGGAAAAGACACACAGCAGAGAGACAGAGATACAGTATGTGTTTGCATATGTGTGATTGGTTTTGTATACGGTGGTGTGTGTGTGTGTGTGTGTGTGTGTGTGTGTGTGTGTGTGTGTGTGTGTGTGTGTGTGTGTGTGTGTGTGTGTGTGTGTGTGTGTGTGTGTGTGTGTGTGTGTGTGTGTGTGTGTGTGTGTGTGTGTGTGTGTGTGTGTGTGTGTGATGAGAGAGGTGCCACATGTTAAGATGCTACAAGAGCATTAGATAAATTAAAAGTAATTTCCTGAAGAAGCAGCCTGGTGGCTGCCCAAGCACAATCACACACACGCACACGCACACAAGCTAATTTGCTAAAGAAACCCCAGCGTTGCTGCTGGTGTAGAAACACTGTTGTGTCTGCCAGTCAAGACGGTTCCACACTGTTAGGGCTAATGAAACACACACAGACACACACACAGAAACACTCACACACACACACACGCAGCTTATGAGTAGTGCTTTATTTTGTGCCCTTACGTGGGTCAATGCCAGAATGCCTCACAACTGTCCAAAAAAGCTGAGACACAGATGAGCGCACAAACACATGCATGCACGCATGGTCTCACACACACACACACACGCACACACATGCATACACACACAAACACCAAGCCTCAACAATGTCAAAAATCCGACAAACAGCATACAAACATACAAACAAAGACACACAAGCACATCTTCACCACAAATCCACAAGAACAAGAGGGGAAAAAGAGGGGGAAACACAAACAGCGAAGTAGAAATGAGCAGGGTACAAAATATCAAGATAAGAGTGGAAAAAGTGCAAGGGTAAAGGGGGGGGGGGGGTATGACTTGCGGTCGCTCAAGATGGAGACTAAGTATTTGCAAGGTGGGTAGCGAGAGAGGCATTTAAGTGCATTTGTGAGGAGTTTACAAAAAATAGGCTGAAATTCTAGAAATTTAGTAAACTTACTGATCAGTCTCTCTCATTGTGTTTGGGCTTGACCTGTCGTAATAGCATTTAAGTGGTCTTCATGATTGAAATCATTTGAAGAATATACTTGGAGTAGAGTGGGGTAAGTGTTGCCAGTTTTTACTTAGACTGACTTTTTTTTTAAGCTTTTGCACAACATTTACTTAAATGGGCATTGTGCCCACATACTTCTATCATCAAGTGGCCTATCATCAAGTGGATGGTACCATTTGAAAAGCAGATACTCTGTAGAATCCACAGGAAGTGGCAAAAATATTTTGTGCTGAGCAGTCAAGGAGCTACAGGGGCTAGAATATTTTTTTCTCATAAGCAGTTATCAGAATCCCTGGAAATTATCACATTTCAACATTTAGTTGACATAGGGCAGGGGGCCAGTTTGACATTTGATGACGATTATAATTATAATGACGATTATAAACAGTAAAAACACATTTCCTCACTACAATGTGCTTACCTCTCAAACAACAGGGCTCCATATTTTTTCTGGATGAGTGCAATAGAAAACTCGGTAACACTTTCTATGAAGCCCATATCTACGTATAGCGCATTATGAGCGCATTTATAACAAATTATTATGCACATTATAATTACTTACAACACATTAAGACTACACCGATGATGTTTCATGATGCTTTATGTTAACAGTAATGAATAACCACGAATCTAGCTTATAATACTTTATAAATCCAAGGGTATTATGAGTGCTCATGACTGGATATGAACTACAGGCTGCCTGATGGGGCTTACAGTACATTATGATGCATTATAGATGTGCATTATACAGTGCATTATAGATGCATCCATATGAACTTCACTTTACTTAGAGCACACATTGACGACTTGTGATGTCACATGAAACATTATAGCATCATATGAGCCCTTATGACAGTTTATCATCCAGGTCTGTGCATAGAGGGGTATAGGTGCTCATAATGTACTATAAGCCCCATCACGCAGCCTGTAGTTTATAGCCAGTCATGAGCACTCATGACACCCTTGGATTTATAAAGCATTATCAGCTAGATTCATAGTTATTCATAACTGTTAATATAAAGCATCATGAAGCATTATGAGTGTAGTCATAATACGTTGTAAGTAATTATAATGTGCATTATAATTTGTTATAAATGTGCTTATAATGTTGGCTTTAAGTAAAGTGTTACCGAAAACTCCCCAAAATATGTGGTCATATGACCTCCCTGTATAACTTTGGTTAACTATATACAGGGGGAGGCACAACTTACCCTTTGGCACTATAGTACTTACCCCACTCGCACAATATAAAAATGAATCTAAACCGACTATTGTAATGGCTTTACTCTTTGTAATGGTTTTGGACTCTTCAACTACTGAGGTTCTCTATGATGGTGACCTCGGCAGGTAAGTATGGGAGGGTTGAGAAAGTCGGGCAGAGCCAGAACAAGACAGACGAACAGAGAGACAGACAGAGGAAGAAAAGAGCAACAGAGAGAAAGACAGAGAAGAACAGCAGATTGTGTGTGGTCGTGAGTTAGGCCGGTACTGTATGTGGTGAACAGAGCAAGAACTTAACAGACAGAGGAAGAACAAGAGATACAAGACACGTTGTGTGTGGTCGGAGAGGTAGCCATGCTGGCAGGTGGTGAGTGAGTGAGGTGTGAGCAAGCGAGGTTAAGCTGCCCTTGGGTCAAACAGTTAGAGAGAGAGAGAGAGAGAGAGAGAGAGAGAGAGAGAGAGAGAGAGAGAGAGAGAGAGAGAGAGAGAGAGAGAGAGAGAGAGAGAGAGAGAGAGCTGCCAGACCATAACATCTTATAGAAAGACACACACACACACACACACACACACACACACACACACACACACACACACACACACGCACACACACACGCACGCACGCACGCGCGCATACAAATAAAATATAACAATACAGCATTGCATTAGCGAGCTCTTCTGCACCAGCTAGCGAGCAAATAAATAAATAAATAAAACATTTGACCTTCACCTCCACGGTCATGGAAGACACAGAGAGAGCAAAATGAACATCAGAAACATACATAAACAGATGGAGAGAAGCAGAGGGAGTGAGACAGAGAGAAAAAATAACTACTGCACACGCACACACACACACACAATGCCCTGGGCTCTCACTTGCCCCAAAGGTTTGCATGTGAATGCAGGAGCTAGTCATTATTATATAAGCAGTGCACAACTTAGTTGCATATTTTTTCACACGCACACACGCGCACGCACTCACACAGACACGCACGCCAGGCCTGTGTCTGAGCATCATGTCCTCTGGAGGTGGGGTGGAATCCAATTTGTGGCTGAGTGTGTACGTGCATGCATGCCTGGAAAAGGAGAGAAGAGACAGACAAATACACAAGGACATAGACAGGCAGAGACAGAGAGAGAGAGAGAGAGAGAGAGAGAGAGAGAGAGAGAGAAAGAAAGAGAGAGAGAGAGAGAGAGAGAGAAAGAAAGAGAGAGAGAGAGAGAGAGAGAGAGAGAGAGAGAGAGAGAGAGAGAGAGACAGAGACAGAGACAGAGACAGAGAGACAGAGAGACGGAGAGACGGAGACAGAGAGGCAGAGAGTTGCCGCTGCATTTTTTTTGTCTCTCGTTCGGACACGGACAACATAATCGTCACCCAGGGCACACGTGGATCCCATTTCAAAGAACATCCAGCTAGCAGCTCCCTCGCTCCTGCTTTAGAGGATAACATTCCCACATCACAACATCACTAATCACCTCTCTACACCCAAATTACGCCCTACCACCTATACCAACTACCAGGGGCCAAAGCACACATGCGCGCACACACGTACACAAGCGTCGCGCAAGTTCGCAGACACGCACATAAACAATCACACATACGTGTGTGTGTGTGCTCACACTTGGACATGCACAGTTTAACACTCACTATAGGAACAGACAGGCTTCCGGTGTGTTGCCAAGCTTTTATCAGGATGAAAATCCATTTTGAATTCAGCAATAAGTGGCAGAATGTGTGTGCGTAATCATATTTTTATAAAAAGGGTGGGTGGCAATTTCTCGAAATCTGCTCTTCAGAGACAATGGACACCTGCCAGCTTAGTGTGGCAGCAAAATAGTTCAAATGAAGTCCCTGCGGTGAGGGGTCATTGACCCCGGCCGGGCTAATGGAGTTTTCTTTCTCTCCCGAGTCCCTTCCGATCACTCCATCCATCCTCATCCTTCTCTAATGCTTGCTTTCTTTCTCTCGCTCCACCTCTCCCATTCCCTTTATTCACTTTCTGTCATCTTGCATGCTCTCTCTCTCTTCCCTCTTTCTTCCTTTCAAATGATCATCATCAATAATGATAATAATAATAATAATAATAACAATAATAATAATAATAATAATAACAATAATTACTCTTATTTGTTACATGGCACCTTTCAGAAAACAAAAAAAGCTCACCCATCTCTCTGCCCGCTCACGCTCTTAAGTGCTTGTCTTTCCACCTCTACATGAGTGGGTCTGTTCAGACCAGGGGACTCAGCCAGAGAGAGTAGAGAGAGAGAGGTTCCATTGGCCCATTGTTTCCGGGTTCTATTATTGCAAGGGGGGGTGGGGGGTGGGGGATCCCCCTTTAGGCAGACCTAGGCAGACCTAAGGACTGTTCTATTCAATGCTAGGAGCATTATGACACGCCTCTTTAGGCAGACCGGAACCTGGTCATGTTAGGTGCCCATAGCAATCTATTACATTGGCATATCTCTATATAATTAAAGAATCTCTGACTCAGCAGCAGTGCCTGCTCTGTGCTCCTCCTCTAATGGCTGCAAATGTCCTGGTTAGGGGACCTCCTCTGTTTGAGGTGCAAAAGCTAAACTGGCAAACTAAACACATAAATGTCTACATGACAAACTTATTCAATTAATAATGTGCCTTCCTGGGGGGCGCTGTGGCGCAGCGCGCTAAGCCCCCCCCCCACATTTGGGCTTGCATGCCCACCCACGGGGACCCCGGTTCGAGTCCGGCCAGGGTCATTTCCCGATCCTCCCCTGTCTCTCTGTCCCATTCGCTTCCTGTCACCATCTTTGACTGTCCTGTCAAAGAAAGGCATAGAAGCCAATAATGTGCCTTCCTGCCAGTCCTGAGATCCTCTAGGATGCCTCCAGGATGACGAGGCAAGCAATCGGTACTCTCTATTCATTCTCTTTGTCTCTTTGAAATCACTCGTGCCTCACAATCTCCTCATGTCCTATTCTCTCTCTCTCTCTCTCTCTCTCTCTCTCTCTCTCTCTCTCTCTCTCTCTCTCTCTCTCTCTCTCTCATTTCAAAGTATGACATGTCAAGTAGATGGGCCCAGGCGTTTTGAGTGCGTGCGTGCGTGCGTGCGTGCGTGCGTGCGTGCGTGCGTGCGTGCGTGCGTGCGTGCGTGCGTGCGTGCGTGCGGCTTTGGGAGGAGGAGGAGTAAATGCTTGACACAGAATCCCTGGCTACTTGTCTGCCCAGACAGAGCTGCACTGCGCTTTCCTCATGCAAAACAAAATGCCCTTAAACCAGGTGACGTCAGGAAGAGGAAAAAAAAAAACCCACATATACTCACTTTCTCTCGCATACCACAAATAGCGACCGATTGCACACACAAAAAACCACACACAGAAGGCCTTACAGCTACTGTATAGAGAGGAAGGGTTGAGACCGTCATGTCATGTTTTAGGTGATGAACAATCCACTGTAGGGGTCATAAGTGTTACTTGTACAAAATTGCAAACACAGACCCTTTTTTCCCACAAAAAGAAGCAAATGTTCAATAAAACGATCTTTTTTCTCCGTTTTTTGTAAATGCATGACTTGACTTGTCCTGATCTCCTTTAGATATTTCCGCAGTGACCACCAGAAAGTAATAATGGTGTCCCGGATCCGTGGCCCCTTTTTGTGGCTATTGCAGCAGGTATATTTTTTGCTATTCATCCGTACGAGTACACTAATGCATCACCCACTGACAAGAGCAGTGTACAGTTGCATTTCTGTTGTTATGAATGTGTGTGTGTGTGTGTGTGTGTGTGTGTGTGCGTGTGTGTGTGTGCGTGCGTGTGTGTGCGTGCGTGTGTGCGTGTGTGTGTGCGTGTGTGCGTGTGTGTGTGTGTCGTGTGGTGTGTGTGTACAATCAACTATCACTGCAAGCACAGGGCGTTTGTTTTTGTCATATCACAGTCTACGCCTTTTGTATTATGTAGCATCACTGAACAGCCGCGTGCGTTTGTTTTGTCACATGCATTTATGCAGATATAAATGCACAACAACTACTAAATATATAATAACAACTACTGTATGCGTACAAAACACACCACAATGGAAATAGCTACTGTGAGCTTCTCTCATATCATCCTCATATCTCATATCATCCTTCTGGTATCAACGTACAAAGACTTGGATGCCGTAACTCCAGTGGCACGCAGTAACAGACTTTGAAAAGTTAACTACCATAGTACTACAATACTATGACATAACACAGGGCCTTAAGTTATGCACTACGACTTGGTCATTGCCATTCTGGTAACAGTAAATTTATAATGTTGTGTCTTAACGAGTTAATGGATTCAGTTTAGAACGGAAATATACTAGTGCATTAAACGAATAATGAAAATACTTCAATAAAGTCAATACGTCAATACGTCAATAAAGATCTTCTATCTATCAATCTTGGGCTTTGTTGAGAAAAAGACGGGTGCCCTTGAAGCATGACATATGGCAGAGATATTGTGCTTGCCTAAGCGTGTGATGGTTAACAGGCACATCTGTTCACCTGCTATAGAGCTAATGTTAGCATGCGTCTATTATGTGAATTGCTAATATAGGTGATAAAAGCGTAAAGGTGTTAATAAAGCTGATTTAGACTGCAAGTTGACTGAAAGTTTCAGAAATTTCACTTACACACACACGCACGTATGCACAGACGCACGTGCATACACACAGACACACAGATACACAGAAAATAGACATACACACTTTTATTCTTAGGTTAACACCCTCAAACATAAGTAAATGCGTATTCAGACTGCTTCGAGGAAGTACATCATGCTTTTATCAGAGAGAGTACAGAGATATACTTAGAGAATCTCTGCTTTTATCAGAAGTACTCAGATGTACATAGCACAAGTGATTCTGGAATGTAATGCAGTGGAATGCTCGGGCATTGATTTTTGGTTTGTTTGTGTTTGATTGTTTGTTTGTTTGTTTCTTTGATTGTTTACTATTAAAAAAAACATTTGGTGGGAAATGGAAAGGGAGGGGATGGGGATCTAACAAGTTTGAAAAGAATGGGGAGAGACATCAGGCAGACCGTGTGCAGTATCAACACCTTACTAAAGAAAGATACTTTTGGAATCTGCTGCAAGCTACTTTTCCCCACCTGGTCTTGATATCCCCAAAAGATTTCACATTTTCACACATACAGGTACGAACACACACATGCACAAAAGCACGCATGCATACACGCACACACACACACCTTTGTTCAGACTTCTATGACAGAGAGTGAGCCTCGTATATATGCTGCACTTGTCGAAACACCGCCAAAAATGCATTCCCTAGGAATGAAGCAGCGGTAGCACCTCTGATGGCACTAGCCATGTGATACTTTTACATTTCTCGCTATATACAGTGGCTAGAAGGCTAGTGGTAGCGACGGGTAAGAGTTACGCAGTAAACATGTCGAGGATCTACAGTTCAAAGGAGGAGGCGCTTGCGTGCTAGCGTGGGTGCTAGCGTGCGTGCGTGCCCATACATTGGTACTCTACTCTGCACAATACATGCATACAATGTAACCAATGGCAATGTAGAAGAATTTACATCAGCGTAATCAATGCCCAAATAAACACAAGGTCCAAGCTCACAAACACATTATTGAATATACACTTTTAGAAAAGAATAAAAATAAAAATAATAATAATAATAATAATAATAATAATAATAATAATAACAATTATCATAATATTATTCTTTTTCATTGACTCATTCATTTGGGTTTGTATGGGTTGCTTTAAATATACATTTGTATTGAAGGCCCGTTGGGCAGAGCTGAGCCAGCTGTGAACGCTCATTATTCCCCTCAGCGTGACGGAGACCTGTGATGTCCAAGAAGAGGCCCAAGTGGGAGAGATTGAAATTGGATGGGTCAGACACACGGTCACACACAAGCGCACACCCGTGCGCACCCACACACAAAAAACACAATGCAAAATCACAAACAGCGCACACCAACAGGAACATGCACACACACACACAAAAAAACCCTCCCTGCAAACACACAGACAGACATGCACGCACATATGTGTACACAAGCACAAACACACACACAAAGGTCCGGCTGTGCTGTGCTGTGCTGTGCTGTGCTGTGCTGTGCTGTGCTGTGCTGTGCTGTGCTGTGCTGTGCTGTGCTGTGCTGTGCTGTGCTGTGCTGTGCTGTGCTGTGCTGTGCTGTGCTGTGCTGTGCTGTGCTGTCTGCACTGTAGTGATGGCTGTTAGTCTGGCTGTCCCCTGGAAAGGGCCCGGAGCAAAAAGCCAAGCAGCACAGGCTCCAATCTGCTACCCGACTGGGTACCACTCCTTAATTACAGACACTAGCACTCATCAGCAGACACTGGGGCCAAGAAAGGGGAGAGGAGGAGGAGAGGAGGGGAGAGGATAGGAGGGGAGAGGAGAGAAGAGGGGAGATGAGGAGAAATGGGAGAGGAGGAGGAGTGGTGAGGAGAGGTGAGGAGAGGAGGGGAGAGGAGGGGATAGGAGGGGAGAGGATAGGAGGGGAGAAGAGAGGAGAGGAGAGGAGAGGAGGGGAGAGGAGGGGAGAGGAGGGGAGAGGAGAGGAGAGGAGCAAATAAAAGACATCAGGAAGGGAAGGAGAGCAGTAGAGAGAAGTGTAGAAGGGAAAAGTCCAGAACACTGCCCAGCGCTTTGCCAAGGAGAGTTAGTTCTGGTTAACCTGGCTGGCTTTCTCACATGTGTGGTGTGTGCATGCCCTCTCTGCACGTGTCTATTTAAAACAGACCTGTACTGAGCAGTGCGAGATGAAATGCATTTTTCTGACTTGTGAACCTTTGGGGCTCAAATGCACACTTGCCCTCTCTCTTCCACACACACACACAGGCAAGCACACACACACACACACATACACAAACACCACAGTGTCTCTCTTACTCACACTTGCACTCTCACACTAAAGCTTGGGGGGTTTAATCTCACCTACAGCAGCGCACGTGTCTGCTCGCCTCACCTGCAACCTATCCCCTCCAGTGTTTGTGTGCGTTTGTGTGCGTGCGTGTGCGTGTGCGTGTGCGTGTGCGTGTGCGTGTGCGTGCGCGCGTGTGTGTGTGTGTGTGTGTGTGTGTGTGTGTGTGTGTGTGTGTGTGTGTGTGTGTGTGTGTGTGTGTGCGTGCGTGCGCGTGCGCGTGTGTGTGTGTGTGTGTGTGTGTGTGTGTGTGTGCGCGTGCGCGTCTGCCCGTTTTTGTATGTCTTCCAGAATGTGTGCTTTTTGTCTGCAAGTGTGAATACAAGAGGGACTAAGAGTTCAGGTCTTCAGAAAAAAAACATGAAAATAGAAGAAAAAGAAAAATTCAAAATAAAAATCTATGTGTCATCAGTGCCCCCTCTTGGCGGAGATGGTATATAGCACTGTAATGGACCACAGCACTTTGGCTTATGGCACTATTTTTTTTCTGACTCCCGCTGCTTTCGGACAGCTAAATAATTTGGCATGTCTTAAAATGTACCAACCCTGTGGTTCTGTCAACCTATTAAAGGGCTACTAGGCAACAATTTGAAGTTAACCACCTCCACAAGTCATCCGACATTTTAATGAGTCTTTAACATACTTCAATGAGTCATTAAAGATGGCACTTCTGACCGATTCCACAGTTCATGGGCAGCAAATCCCACTAGCAAATTCTGACGGACAGCCAACGAGCAAACATGAAATAAACTTGCCATAAGAAAATCTAACTATTTGCACTACATTATCAAGTCTTAATTTCCTGTTGGCACCAAGATGAAAGTAATTCAAGGCATGGGAGGAAAAAATCTTTCGATTTTCAAGAAGGCATCTCCGCAGGCACAACCAGAACTTTCCAGTATCATTTGGAGTGTTTTGATCTACATATTCTGTGCTACTCAAACTAAGTTAATATTTGTATCATTATTTTTGCCTTGCAATGCTCATCACGTGCATTATGTGTAAGCTACTTGACACCTTCATTTCCCTCAGTGATCAATAATAACTGCACTAATCATCATCATGGTAAATGGTAAATGCATTTATATAGCGCCTTTCCACTCCTTCGAGCACTCAAAGCGCTTACATTGTATGCCTCACATTCACCCATTCACACTCAAATTCACACACCGGTGGCAGTGGCTGCCACGCAGGGTACCACCTTGCCAACAGGAGCAACTTGGGGTGAAGCATCTTGCTCAAGGACGCATCGATGGGGTCAGGCAGAGCAGGCCTCGAGCCTGGTTGCCGAACGGCTCCTCTAACACCTGAGCCACCACGGCCCCTATCATGATCGGCGTCATCGTCACCACTACTCACCTTGGCACTTCCCTCCGTTGGTGGGGTCTCCGTGGTAGCCAGGCATGCAGGTGTCACACTGGGCGCCCGTGGTCAGGTTACGGCACTGCTCGCACACGCTGCCGTTCACACACGTGCTGTGGCCGTTACACTGGCAAGCTGGAGAGAGAGAGAGGGAGAGAGAGGGAGAGAGAGAGAGAGAGAGAGAGAGAGAGAGATGTAAGAATGTGCACATAGACAGACAGTCAGACAGACCGACAGGGGAACAGATGAACACACAGGTACAAACACACACGCGCGCGCGCAGAGAGAGAGAGAGAGAGAGAGAGAGAGAGAGAGAGAGAGAGAGAGAGAGAGAGAGAGAGAGAGAGAGAGAGAGAGAGAGAGAGAGAGAAACACACAGAAAGAGAGCGAGAGAGATAGACACGCACGCAAACACAGACGTGCACACACACACACACACACACACACACACACACACACACACACACACACACACACACACACACACACACACACACACACACACACACACACACACACACACACACACAAACACAGACACAGACACAGACACACACGCAGACACATACACACACGCACACACACAGACACACACAGACACACACTCCTCCTTCATTTTAGCGTTCCTGATGAAACAAAAGCTTCTGTGGTAGACTGATAAAAGGCCCGGTGCTGACAAATTGCATACCCTATCTCTGTAATTTCATCACAAAACAGGCCTGCTGTCTCCGCTTTAATGTCTGCGGCGGAGCTCACCACGTTCATTTGTGAAACAAAATATTTTGTGTTATGCTGCATTAACTACACATATCTGTATATCTGCTGTCCACCTGATTCCAATACCACCAGACAAACAACTCACAAAATCAGCTGCAGTGTATTTGTCGTTATAAAACCTCAAAACATCTCAGTAATGCAGTGTGACTTTACATTTTACCAACATCTGTAACGTGAGTGTTACTACAATTTAGTGTCCCAGTTTGGGAAAGAACGAAGCTAGACGGATGTTTTTGAGTTATGCATTTGTAGGAGCAATGGCTTACAGTGTGACTTTAATCAGTATTCAGTTTAGAGAAGTAAAGAGTGAAGTTCCTCCGTTTGGAGGTTCTGCTCTAGCATTTTCTCTGAAAAGGCCCTGTTCAATGTGTATTTCCATATCATTAAGTCAAAGTCAAAGTGAAAGTCAAGCACAAAGTCAAGTTTCTTCAAATAAATAACTTGCACAGTACTTAATGGTTAAGTTGCCTGGTTGCAGTCCATGTAAGTACTGTACAGGCACAGTGTAAGTACATAACAGCATACACAGTGTAATTATATCATTGCATGAAAACATTAAAAGTTTGTTCTATCGACTGCTATGCATATCCAAAGAGAGTGACAAGTTCTTAATCAGCGTGCCTTTTTGTAAGAATAGTTCAATACATGGCATATCAGGTCAGACAAATCATATCCTGTATGAATGTGTACGTGACCAGCAACTACCAGGTTTCACCAGGGCCAATAGATGAAAGCCCGCTTAAAGCAATTCCATATAAATATATTATAAGCACAAAAAAAAAAAAAACAACAAACTGATTTGTCTTCTCTTTGGTCACCATTTACAGTCAATGTAATCCACCTTGAAATGGTTAACTTCCACTGTTATGCAACATTTTGCAGTAACATTGCCATTAAATTGACTGTATGTAATCCTTGGACCAGAATAAGTTTGACAGTACACTACAGCTGTATATCTTACCAGGGCACTGGATGAAGGCCCACTCATATCCCTTGTCCCGGGGACAGAGGGCCGGCTCCAGCACCATGTCCCGGCTCTGCGAGAGGAGCGTGTGGCCCTGCTGCCCCTGCCCTTGCCCCTGGGCCTGGGCCTGGTTCAGCTTGGCCGGGCTCCGCACGGGCCCCCGGTACGAACCCTCCATGCACTGGCCCCGGCCCGTGTTGCTGGGGTCCCCGCACCAGCCGCACTCCGGCTGCTCCAGGCACTTGCTGCAGGTCCGCAGGCCCGAACAGTTTTGAGCTGTTCGTAAAAAAAAAGAAAAGAAAGGAGAGGGGGAGCAGAGAGGAGAGGGGAGAGAGAGAGAGAAAGAGACACAGATTTAACACTCAATTAGAATATCTTGATATGATATGAATGGTGTCATATGATATCTTGGTTATACGGAGTGGTACCCAAGCTGTTTGAGCTGTGTGAAACAGATGGCAGGAGGGAAAGAGAGAAACAGAGGGAGATTTAGCACCCAATTGTTTTATCTTGACAAAAAAATGTTAAATATATATATTATGTCATATCATATTAACTGGTGTCAATTTTGAGCTGTGTATTGAGGTGGGAGGGGAGTGGGGGTGCAATATATTTAACACCCAATTGTTGGGTATTATTATAATTTATAATATCTTTAGAACATGTCATGCTATCATATGGAATGGTTCTGAGCAGAGAGGAAGGGGAGGGGGAGATTTAATACTCATTTATAATATCTTTGCAATATGCCGTGATATGAATTCGTGCCTGAGCAGCAGTTTGGGTTTTTATATATTTGAGAGAGAGAGAGAGAGAGAGAGAGAGAGAGAGAGACAGAGACAGAGAGAGAGAGAGAGAGAGAGACAGAGACAGAGACAGAGACAAAGAGAGTAAAGTAAAGAGAAAAGAAGGCCCGGGCAGTTTTAACAAGTGAAAGAAATGTAAGGGGGGTTAGAGACAGCGACAGAGATTTAAAACTCATTGATGATACCTCTACAATACGTTGTGATATGAAATGGTACCCGAGTAGTTTTCTGCTGTTCTTGTCATAATGACTGAAAAATAAGATATTTTTGAACCACACCACGTGAACATGGAGGATGGTGCAAACACTTGAAATTGATTGTGGTGGGTAAATATTCATTAAAAAAAAAGAACAAGGTTGAGAGAAGGCAAGACAAATTCTGTTGAAGAACATTTCAAAATATGACACTTTGGACCTTGAGGACTTTGATGATAAAATATTGTGAACTTTTAACCACCATATCAATCATTTCTGTTTTAGAACATCTGACATGAAACAGAGCAGAGCAACTTGCGAAAGTCAATTTCCTTCAAGATGGAAAGATACCGTGACGTGACATGATGCCACAACTGAGGGGTGGTTTAAAAGATTAAATAGAAGTCCTTGACTCTACTCAACTCTAACCATTTCCAGAACTTGAGAGAAGATGTGAAAGCAGTGGATACAAAGACCAGAAAGAAGACAAGTCCAAAAGGTGAACGGATGGAGTGATGTAGAGAGGGGGAGAAAAAGAAAACTTAGAAAGGAGATAAAAAAAGGAGGTGGAATGTCAGATCAAATCTGCCCACGTCGATCCAAAGGGGACCAATCAACCTTTGGTGCCACCTTGCAATTCAACACACACACACACACACACACAGGCACACAAACACACGCACACACACACACACGTAAGCGTGCACGCACGCGCACGCACACACGCACACGCGCACACGCACACGCACACACACACACACACACACACAAACACACACACGCACACGCACACGCACACGCACACGCACACGCACACACACGCCTTCCTTTGCAATTAAAGCCTCACAGATGCACCAAAAGACCTGCAGCCACACTGAACAAACCTCCTTCCTTCCCTCCATCCTCCAACACATCCCACCTCACTCCACCCCACACCCTTCCACCCCACCACACACACACACAAATCTTTAACACACAAACTCACAGTTTTAACGGCACACTGACACACACTTCTACATATACACACAGACCATTCTAGACACAGACAGACAGACTGACAGACAGACAGACAGACAGACAGACAGACAGACAGACAGACAGACAGACAGACAGACACACACACACACACACACACACACTCGCACTCCTCCTTCTCCTCCTCCTTCCCCTCCTCCTTGGGCAGCCTCCAGCATTCAGCACATCTGTTCAGGGTCTCGCATCTCCCCACCTGTGACTGATCTTACCTCCGTGATCACTCACACACCACAGGCAAGCACACGCACACACACAGACGCGAACACGCACACAGACATACACACACAGACACAGACACACACAACATGCTTGCGCGCGCACACGCACGCACGCACATGTTCGCACCCGCACGCGCGCACACACACACACACACACACACACCCCATGCTTGCACACGCACACGCGTGCACGCACACACACACCACAGGCACCTGCTAACATTTTTACCTGACCAGGAGGAGCAAGGCATCCAGCACGCTCTATTTAACCTTGTCTCAGGCCTGAACGAACAAGCGGGCGACGAGAAAGAAAGAAAGAAAGAAAGAAAGAAAGAAAGAAAGAAAGAAAGAAAGAAAGAAAGAAAGAAAGAAAGAAAGAAAGAGAAAAGGAAAGAAAGACTATAACTCTTGAGTGATTCGGGTATTTGGTTAAGGATGAACGAGAGACTGGCAAGGGTGAAAAAAGGTCTGTGACTTTTAAAGACCCTTTAGCTGTTGTTTAAGTGGAAACATCTTCTGGTTGTGAGTGATGGGGGATGCGGGGAGCGTTGCTAGGACCAATCAAAATTAAAGCCCTATCTCATCCCGACTGTCAGCCAGGAGGGGAACTCCCTTATGGGAACAACAGTGTTTCACAAGGAGACAGAGAGAAAGAGGGAGCAGGAGGAAAAGGGGTGGAGATAGAGGAAAGAGAGAGAGCGAGAGAGAGAGAGAGAGAGAGAGAGAGAGAGAGAGAGAGAGAGAGAGAGAGAGAGAGAGAGAGAGAGAGAGAGAGAGAGAGAGAGAGAGAGAGAGAGAGAGAGACAGACAGACAGACAGACAGACAGACGGAAAGAAAGGAGGAATGGACTGTAAGAAAAGAACAGTGAAATTAAAGAAAGAGTGAAGGAAGGAATAGACACGAAAGCCTACACACACACACACACACACACACACACACACACACACACACACACACACACACACACACACACACACACACACACACACACACACACACACACACACACACACACACACACACACACACACACACACACACCAAGTGACTTTCTGTACTTTCGACTGCTGCATGGTAACCGTTTGCAACCATGACAACGGAGGAATGCACCAGGCCAAGCTAACAGCAGGCAGATGCAGCAACCACAGATTTACACCCAGCAGAGAGAGAGAGAGAGAGAGAGAGAGAAACTAATGAGAGAGAAAATGAGTGAAGAAACTAAGGGGAAGAGGGAGGGAGAATAGAGAGGTACAGATGTTTTAATGGTGGGAGAGAGAGACGAGAAAGGAGAGAGAGAGAAATGGGAGAGAGCAACATGAGGGAGAGAGAGAGAGAGAGAGAGAGAGGGAGAGGGGGATAGAGAGGGATAGAGAGGGATAGAGGGGGGGAGGGATAGAGAGAGAGAGGGATAGAGAGAGAGAGAGGGATAGAGAGAGAGAGGGATAGAGAGAGAGAGAGAGAGAGAGAGAGAGAGAGAGAGAGAGAGAGAGAGAGAGAAAGAGAGATGACGGTGCATTGCTGCCTAGGGTCGGCCCCCTGCTGATAAACAAGTCGGAGGGTGCGACGGCTAGTAGATCAATGCCAATTTAGCTGCCCCGACAGCACTCTAATGAAATGCCTGCTACAGCTGCTACTCGCTCACCCCACACCCCCCACACCCCCCTACCAACACACACCAACTACACCAGTGTTTCCCATACATTGAGGAAACTATGGCGGCCCGCCATAGTTTAAATTTGGCCGCCATAGTTTACGAAAATGTAAAAAAAAAAAAAAAAAATTTTTTTTTTTTTTTACGATATCCGTTTTTGTTAAAAACGATTTGAATTACGATTTTGAATTTCCTTCGCATTTTCCTCCTGGAGTAAATACAACCTATAGACTCTGTATTGGTTGGATAAGTAGTCCCACGGTAACACAGAATGAGGGGAAAGCATTAGGAAGTAACCGTAAGGATATTACAGTTGATTCATGTGTGCACACGTGTAACATCTTGTTTATGCCCTGTTTTGAAGCACGGTCTGCGCGATGTCATTCCACGCTGAAACTGCCTTCAATACAAAGAGTAAACTAGACGTGTCGGTTGTTTTTTAGCATCACAGACTCGACGAGAATGAAAATGAAACATTAAATCTTTATATCACGTGCATGTTTGATCGCACTGGCAGCCACAGTAGTAGTTTGGAACAAAGAAGTGGCTCATTTGTCGAGGACGAAGCGGAATGTTTCCTCGACCTCGGAACCACTGTTCAACTGTCCAAATAACTTCAGCGTCGTAACTTGCAAGCGCATGTGTTGTCTTCGGTTCGTGTAAAATAAATCAAACAACAAAACACGGGCAACTTATTTAATGAAGAGCTCACAGTCCGTAGACCGACGAAGGTTAGAACAAGGAAGTAGCGCTTGTTCTCGACTCGAGGACAGAGCAGGCTGGTCGAGAGGACCAATCAGAGACCTATTTTCGCCCTTTCACGCCGTCGCTCCCTGCGTCGAGACACAATTTTGGGGAGGTGCCCCAGAGTACCTGCGTGATGGGGGGGGCTTCACTACGTTAACTGCGGCGGCTCACTGCATCATGATGCAGTGACGCTGATCTCGAGGCATAAACCACCCTTAACAGAACAGGTGCGCAACGATGCGTTATGACACGCCGATATGCGAGGATCTTCGTCCAAATCGCTAGTCGCATGCATCATCGCTAACTGCGTTTACATCGCGTGCCGCGTGTAAGGGAAATGTTAGTTGTTGACATGTATGGAATTCACTTCAATTTGTGCTGTTTCTTGCTTCAGTTGTGGACAAAACGATTGGCCAAACTCACAATAGAAAGCCTTTGCTGTGCTACTGTCCCAGAGAGCTGAAAAAAAAAACCTTCATAGAAGAAGTCACACTTAACAGGGGTGTTAACCAATCCAATGAGTTCTCTCTCTCTCTCTCTCTCTCTCTCTCTCTCTCTCTCTCTCTCTCTCGCTCTCTCTCTCGCTCTCTCTCTCTCTCTCTCATAGTAGCCTACTATTTACCCATAACAAATGGTGAATTTCTGAGCCCTTTTTAGTTTGTAGCCTATACCGCTGAAGGCATGATAATGCTTCATCATATTTTAGAAATAGGGCCTATGTGCCTTTTATATACCAAATGTTTATCATTTTGAAATTGTTTCAGTTGTTTATGACTTGTGTATGACTGAAATTATCTCTGCATACTATCAGTGCTGCATTGCTTTGTAAAGATAGGCTATTCAACACACTTTAAAAACACACTGAAAAGATACGGCCATAGTAGCCTACTGAAAACATTTTGTTCATAATAATGGTGATTATGGTGGTCTTAAATTTTCATACTGACTTGAATTTGACTTGGTAGATCACGGCAGACCATCAACTTCAAAAGTAGATCTTGGTTAAAAAAAAGGTTGGGCACCCCTGCTATAGAGAGAACCACAAGTGCTTGAAAGACAGGGATCAAAAGCCTAGTCAAGTTGTTGTAGTTTACTTGGGTAATATAAAAAACCTTCAGAGAAGGGACAGTTGGGATGAGTTTACTAACACTCCCTAGGCTTTGTTTTACAGTTGTAATGAGTTTGGTGACAGACCTTCATTGACACAGCAGAGGAGACATCGGGCTGCATATAGAAATTAATGTGTAATGAATGTGAATATAGACATAAATGTGTAATATGTTGTTCAGCCCTTTTAATGGGAGGAATTTGGAAAAAACTGGCCCTGTGACCAGCACCCCTCATGTAGAATGTGTACGCCTACAGATATGTGTGGGGGAAAAGGCATAGCCTACCCTCTAAGACCCTTTTTGTCTATGCGTTAACAATTTCACAGTGCTCTTAAATTCTTATCTCTGCTCCTATTTTGTTTTATTATTGTTTCCCAGACCCCTGCATGAGGGACGAATGAAACTGTGTTGTAAACAGAAATTATTCACTGTACTGCATTTTTTGACAATGACAATGTACTACTATTATACAAGTCATGGGTAAAATCTTATGTAGCCTTATTTCTCAAAATATAAATGGCTGAAATATAGGCCCAGGCCTACAGTTTCTCCATGCGCCAATGTCATACTGTAGTCATTGTTTTGCCGTTTTGCATTTACACTGCAGGAATACCCCAACCCCCCCCCCCCCCCCCAAAAGGCGCGTGTGAGAAGACGCCCCCCCCCCCCCCCCCCCCCCCCCCCCCCCCGGACAAAATAAACCCCGGCTGCCCCCATAGTTTCCAAAATTTCTGTGGGAAACACTGTACACCACCCCATATGTGCCCCCCACCCCCCGACACGCACACACTCTTACCCTCACACGCAAACCGCATTCAACACACAACCTTCACTTCCATACCCGAACCACACTCGCACCAAAATACCACTTTACCCACACACACGCACGCGCGCGCACACCCATCTTCTGCACTCCCACCCCAAACACACGCACGCAGGTACTGCTGTGGCCGCTGCGCTTGTTCGCATTCATCCACACGACTGTCCTAAATCAGCCGACCTCGGGAAAGCGTCGCTAAATCACCTCGCTGCAGTTAGTTCAGCGGGGAAGTACAAATTACGACGCTCGTTTTTTCATTCCTTCCCTTCCTTCCTTTTCCCTCCCTCCCTTCCTTCTCATCTCCTCCTCTCCCGCTCTGTCGTTTCCTGTTATCACTTCTCACGTTTAAGAGCTCAATTAGTCACCGCGGAGATTGCTTAACACCGTAACGGAGGTGTGTATGACTGGCCTGACCGGAGGGAAGTGGAATGGTTGCAGCCAATGCTTGAAATGGGGGGGGGACTCAGGGGAACTCAGTTCCCCTTCCTCATCATTTTCATCATCAGAGTTCCAGCAGAACTCATCTCGTGCGCTGCTTTTTATATAAGTGGCGAGAGAGAAAAAAACTGGAAAGGTTCCTG
>NC_085873.1:27984657-28009657 GCF_034702125.1 Engraulis encrasicolus
AGAGAGAGAGAGAGAGAAAGAAAGAGACATTTAGTGATGTCTAGAGGAATAAAAGAATCTCACGGCTGTCGTTGATACACAGGCAGACTTCACCCACGTAGCTGCAGCCCTCGTTGCACAGCTGGGCTGCTCAAAGTGGGGATAAAGGGACGAAAGACAAGACGGATAGAGGGATGATGGGAGAGAATATTTAGAAGGAATATATAAAGATAAACAGCTCTCCAGACAGGCAGACAGATAGCCAGATAGATAGCCAGATAGATAGATAGATAGATAGATAGATAGATAGATAGATAGATAGATAGATAGATAGATAGATAGATAGATAGATAGATAGATAGATAGATAGATAGATAGATAGCCAGATAGATAGATAGCCAGATAGATAGATAGCCAGATAGATAGATAGCCAGATAGATAGATAGCCAGATAGATAGATAGCCAGATAGATAGATAGCCAGATAGATAGATAGCCAGATAGATAGATAGCCAGATAGATAGATAGCCAGATAGATAGATAGCCAGATAGATAGATAGCCAGATAGATAGATAGCCAGATAGATAGATAGCCAGATAGATAGATAGCCAGATAGATAGATAGCCAGATAGATAGATAGCCAGATAGATAGATAGCCAGATAGATAGATAGCCAGATAGATAGATAGCCAGATAGATAGATAGACAGATAGATAGCCAGATAGCCAGATAGATAGATAGATAGATAGATAGATAGATAGATAGATAGATAGCCAGATAGATAGATAGATAGATAGATAGATAGATAGATAGATAGATAGATAGATAGATAGATAGATAGATAGATAGATAGATAGATAGATAGATAGATAGATAGATAGATCGATCGATCGATCGATCGATCGATCGATCGATCGATCGATCGATCGATCGATCGATCGATAGATAGATAGATAGATAGATAGATAGATAGATAGATAGATAGATAGATAGATAGATAGATAGATAGATAGATAGATAGATAGATAGATAGATAGATAGATAGATAGATAGATAGATAGATAGATAGATAGATAGATAGATCGATCGATCGATCGATCGATCGATCGATAGATAGATAGATAGATAGATAGATAGATCGATAGCTAGATCGATCGATCGATCGAGTTGATGGCAGGATCCCTTTTGGATGGCTAGAGTGAGATTCCTTTACAAAATATGTCATATTTCATGTGAAGCTGTATAACTTTAAAATTATATCGGGGTAAAACGGGATAAAACGGCCTCAAGGGATGAGATAGAGGGATGAGGGGAGGGAGAGAGAGAGAGAGAGAGAGAGAGAGAGAGAGAGAGAGAGAGAGAGAGAGAAATAAATGAAAAAAAGAGAGAAGAAATATTTAGTTATAAATGGTGAAATACAAAAATAATAGACTCCAATCCTTGTGACCTTTGGATCAACATCTGCCATCGTGTGTGTGCATGCGAAAGCCACTCCAACCAACCAGAGAGAACCAAACAGAGAAAAAGATAGACTGACAGACGTATGTAAACATGTGTAAATGAACGCATGAATACACAAACAAACACGCGCCACTCTGGTCCAGGGTTCAGCTCAGCCCAACACAACACTCAAGATTCACACAGCATGGAGAGATTCATTTGAAAATAAACAAACAAATAAATATATAAATACGTAAATAAGTGTGCGTGTGATTTTTTTTTTCCAGAGAGCGCGTTCTCCATTAAAAACCAAACCCCACTGGCTGGCGTCTCGGTGGCCTATAAAAAATGCATTTGCATAGCAGCGCTAACGGCCGCGAGCAATACAAACAAACTCCTGTGATTTTCATCTTATGAGTGAGGGGAGGCCTGCTGAGGAGTGTGTGTGTGTGTGTGTGTGTGTGTGTGTGTGTGTGTGTGTGTGTGTGTGTGTGTGTGTGTGTGTGTGTGTGTGTGTGTGTGTGTGTGTGTGTGTTTTCCATGGGTCATGAATATACTTAAGCAGAATTTTTTTAAGAGGTGTGGTTTGTGTGTGCGTGAGTGTGTGAGCACACGCTTGTGTGCGTGTGTGTGAGCATACGCTTCTGTGCGTGCGTGTGAGCATGTGCATGAGTGTAATGTGTGTGTGTGTTCCATGGGTCGTTAATATACTTATGCGGATGTTTTAAAAGGTGTTGTTTATGTGTGTGTGTGTGTGTGTGCTTTTCAAGAGGCACATTTGGATGATGTTTGTGTACTTGTAAGATTGTGGCGTGCGTGCGTGCGTGCGTGCGTGCGTGCGTGCGTGCGTGCGTGCGTGCGTGCGTGCGTGCGTGCGTGCTTCTCAAGACATGGATGCTGCGCATATGGATGCCGTCTCGCTGTGTGTTTACAACGGCGTATGAATCTGTGTGCATGTTAATTGAGTGCAGTGAATGTACTGTACATCATGTCAATGTTTATGTGTGTGGCCTGTGCTCTTTATACTGTGTGTCCATGTGTGTGCATGTGTCTTTTGATTGTATGAGTGGGGGTGATCTGTGGGAGTTGAACGCTGTATGCAGCAAAGTCTGTTTCCATGTGTGTATGTATGGCAGGAGGGTGGGCGGGGGGTAAGATAAAAATGAAGACTGGGCAAGTGCTGAAATGAAAGCTAGGGGAAAGCCGGGAATAATAAACCAAAAAAGGCAAAATACTAGCCTGATTATCATCGACTTAAATCTCTTTTAGACTTGGTCTGACCAAGAGCATAACAATTAACATTTCCCAAACGGTATGGTTGGCCGACCTCCTTTAGTCTGCTAATGGTTGTTTGCTCCCTGACAAGGTGGGAGGAGTTCCTGTTTTTTCGGGAGCTCAGAATCGTGTATGTATTGTTTTTGGCCTTACTAGAGGCAACACTGAAGGTGTGGCGTCACTAGGAGGGCACAGCCTGGCAAGCAAAATAATTCTTCAAAGGGTCATCCCCATCTCAACGCCACACAAAAAGACATCCTCGGACATCATCATCATTTGAGAGCACTCCACTCTTGTCAGAAATTCGCACTCTTGACTGGGGTACCATTTTGCCTTGATGCTGAAAGGGAAACAATTCTACCTGACCCACTTCCATCTTTGTTGACGGCAGACGAGAGAGAGAGAGAGAGAGAGAGAGAGAGAGAGTGAGAGAGAGAGAATGAGAGAGAGAGAGAGAGAGAGAGAGAGAGAGAGAGAGAGAGAGAGTGAGAGAGAGAGAGAGAAAGAGTGTGTGTGTGTGCGTGTGTGTGTGTAGCCTCTGTCACGAGCATCAAAAATAGATCACACGCGAAGGGCCGGAAATCTAGCTCTGAGTAGCCACGCCGCCTCGAGGGGTAGGGAGTGATTCACGAATTGAATTATGGATGGCGCGTTGGCATCCTTTGCTAAATCTCTCAAAGACACACACGCGCACGCACACACACGCATACAGTTAGACACACACAAACGCCTGCGCGCACACACACACACACACACACACACACACACACACGCGCGCGCGCACACACGAGCGCGCACACACACACAATAGTTGTGAGGCCTCACAGGTGTATGTGTTTGCTTGTAACACAAGCCAAAAATGCAAAAAGGGATGGAGACGAGGCAAAAAAACCAAAAAAAAACAACAGAGGCAATCAAAGTTGAGCAGCACAGACTGAAAACTTTCAAGAAAAATGACAGACACAAGCTGTGAGAAGATAAACAGGCTGTGATGACGGGCGAGACAGGAGGATCTCACAAGATGGCCGTTTACTCAATACCAGTCAAATCAAACATCAATTCACAACTGGCCCTCTTCTCTCTCTCCTTTCACGTCGTCCCTGACTGCCTGCTTGTCAGGACTTTTTGGCACGGTCTTATTTCATTTTATTTTCTGTGTGACGGTTTTTGGCTGCTGTGGCTTGTCAGCTTTGACACGCAGATCAGATGCCATCAGTCAGAAGAAATGTAGAAATATATGAAAGGAGAAAATGACAGAAAAGGGCTGTCACCACGGGTGAAAACTCACATCTGTCTCTCCTTAGCCCTTCAAGAAAAGATTTAAATAACATCAGGTTTACCAGATGCTTTTTTTCATTTAAAGAGGTTTATAATTATTTAGGTTACAGGATATTGGTTACAATCCCTGAAGCTGTGTGGAGGTTGCCGATACATCCACATTGTTTTTGTTGATACGGGATTCGAACCGATAAGAAGTCCAGTCTCAAGACTCCTAAGGCCACCGTCACCTACTCCTTAACCATTCGACTGTATTGCCTACAGATCTGATTGGCAGGATTGAGGGCAAATGGCGTCGCTGAACTGACCTGGGAGGTCGTTCCCCATACCTCTGGTTTGCTAAGATTGGTGGGATGTCGAGCCAATGACTTCACTCAACTGACCTGGGAGGGCGTACACTCATATGGCACCAACAAATTTGTCTCCTTAGCCTTTCCACACGTCTAACTTGCGAACGTGGGTGTGACTGACAGGATCGAGGCCCAATAGGATCGCTCAGCTGACACTGGCAGAGCATAGCACTCGATTAAGATGCTATCAATCAGAAACAAGAGGAGGCTGCTACTGCTATGGTTAAAAAATCATCACACCTGTCTCCTCAGCGTTTCAATTAACTTGCTAACGCTGGCATGATTGACAGGATGAAGGGCCAATGGCATTGCTCGTCTCACCTGGTAGGGCGTGGCACTCCTGCTGCTGGGCGTCCCATTGGCAGTTGCGGTTGAGGGAGCAGCTCTTGCAGTTGACCAGCTTGGCGCAGATCTGTTCGTTGCGAACCGTACAACGGGTGAAGTTCTTCACAGGCTGAGAGAACAAAAATAGACATAAGACATGATTGACAATATGGACAACTCTAAGCCATCTTTCTCACGAAAACATTGCATGTCAACTGTTAAGGACGGTATATTGTGTTGGTCCTCAGTTATCGAGATCAGGTGAAGTATTTCTAGTGACAATGATGACATTTGTGAATAGGCAACATCACCTCTAGAAATGAACTAAAAATGAAAATACACACGGCACCTTTGAGAACCGGGGAAAAGCAGAATTCGAAATATGGGTGGAAGTTACATTACACTGTGTTACATTAAATGTAGTAATTTACAGGGTATTTGTTACATGTCTTACAGTGTTACATGTGGGGTTTAGGTGCATTTGCTCAAGGGCACTTCAGCCAAGTGTAGGTGGGATTCGAACTGGCAACCCTCAGATCTTAACACCTTCTCCAAAACCATTACGTCATGCCTACCCCCCATCAGGCCACGGCTGCCCACAGTTGAATTACAATAAGAACATAGAAGTTGTAAAAAACATATTTTACGTCTCCAATTCTGAACAGGGTTATACAGGTTATTGAGGTTAAGACTCACCGAGGTGCAGTTGCTTCCGGCCGAGATGCACTTCTTGTCGTCGCACCACTGGCAGCCATTGGTGTTGGACGTGCAGCTGGCGCAGTCAGAGAAGCGATAGCAGCGCTCGTCTATGGGAGCTGAGAGAGAGAGAGAGAGAGAGAGAGAGAGAGAGAGAGAGAGAGAGAGAGAGAGAGAGAGAGAGAGAGAGAGAGAGAGAGAGAGAGAGAGAGAGAGAGAGAGAGAGAGGAGACAAAGGGGTAGGGATGAGGGCCACAAAGAGGAAAAAATATGATTTTATTAGGGATTTTAACCGGAAGAAAAACAAAATATACACAAACAGAGGGGTGACTCTAATCTACATAATCAACATGTTGCCCATCCAAGAGGAGCAAGCTCCTGAGGTGAACAATTAAAAACAATTAAATATTCTGTTGTTTGCTCTCTAGCTGCATTTCTATTAAAAAGATCCACATATTTCTCAGAATTCTCTTTTGATTGTTCTCCCTTTAGTTCATTCATTTATTTGGCAGGACAACTTTTCGCCTTTGTGATCTTGCTCAGATTTTTTTTCATCTGAGGCATTGCCCTACAATCCTTAAAGATCTGGGCACAGCACAAGACATCATTTAACACAAGCATAACCGACGCTTACCTGAAAACATTTCAGTCAAATGAAAAGGAAAATTTGGTAACACATAACGAATGGGTTAAATAGGAAACCCATAATGAAATCAGGCTCATTGGTTAACAGGGTCAAGGCTATGAATGGCATTCGCTCTATGCCTATGTTGTGTTGCAGGCACGCACGCGCATGCAGGCACGCACGCGCACACATGCACACACACACACGCAGACACACACACACACAAAACTATTAGAAGACAACAAGGTGCAAAGCTGATTACAACTCATGACCTGAACACAAACCCACCCAAGGCCATAATTCATTTCATTCAAATTGAATCAAGGCAAAAAAGAAAATCAGCCAACCAAATGCCCAAACAGAGGCTAACAGAATTTGACAGAAGAAAATGGCCCTTATTGAATTGTGTTGTGTGTGTGTCAGGGCGTGTGTGTGTGTGTGTGTGTGTGTGTGTGTGTGTGTGTGTGTGTGTGTGTGTGTGTGTGTGTGTGTGTGTGTGTGTGTGGGCGCGCGCGCGCGCGCGCGTGTGTGTGTGTAGGTGTGTGTAGGTGTGTGTGTGTGTGTGTGTGTGTGTGTGTGTGTGTGTGTGTGTGTGTGTGTGTGTGTGTGTAGGTGTAGGTGTGTAGGTGTAGGTGTGTAGGTGTGTGTGTGTAGGTGTGTGTGTAGGTGTGTGTAGGTGTGTGTGTGTGTGTGTGTGTGTGTGTGTGTGTGTGTGTGTGTGTGTGTGTGTGTGTAGGTGTGTGTGTGTGTGTGTGTAGGTGTGTAGGTGTGTAGGTGTGTGTGTGTGTGTGTGTGTGTGTGTGTGTGTGTGTGTGTGTGTGTGTGTGTGTGCGTGTGTGTGTGTGTGTGTGTGTGTGTGCGTGCGTGCGTGCGTGTGTGTGCGTGTACTGTACGTGTGTGTGCGCGTGCGTGTATAAACATCATCATCATGAGGGTCTGCATGCACACATCAGCAAAGTGCCCTATTCAACACAAAGGCAAAACATACAGCATTTAGCCACTCTGCTCAGACTGTAAAAATAACTTGGGACTATGACGAGCTTAAATTAATCCAACATAGTCATCTGCCTCAAGGTGCGGTTGCTATGGAAAGAACAGCATACAGTATTTGCTTCAAATAGACATAACTTACAAGTACAAACTTAGTTACAAGTACCGTGTGTACACACACAACACATGTGCAAGGAAATAACGTTCCTTTCTTGTCACACAGCCTACATCGATTGTGTGTTGGTGTGTACATTTGTTTAATACACAGGTATGCCTGTGGTCAACTGTGGTCAACTGTGGTCATGTCCATTCAGTTTAATTTTGTTGATTTATATTCTGGATTGGTTTTGCTAAGTACTGTGCCAATTGCCTATCATAACCGGGACAGGCCTTGTGTTATGGTCGGTATGTACTGGTCTAAGCGTGCATGTGTGAGTGTGTAAGTGCGTGTGTGCATGGATTTGATTCAAGATTTCTACCGAACGAAAAGCAAAATGTACACAGAGACTCTACACAGTCAACATGCTACCTATCCAGGAAAAGCAACAAAAAAAAAACTTTTATGTTGCAAATATATTGAGTTTTAAGTGAGCATATGCATCAGGCTTGAATATTCTCCTCCCCTCTTTATAAGAAGCCAATCACGCCAGGGAAGGTGTGTGTGTGTGTGTGTGTGTGTGTGTGTGTGTGTGTGTGTGTGTGTGTGTGTGTGTGTGTGTGTGTGTGTGTGTGTGTGTGTGTGTGTGTGTGTGTGTGTGTGTGTGTGTGTGTGTGTGTGTGTGTGTGTGTGTGTGTGTGTGTTGTGTGTTTTGTGTGCTTTAAAAAAAAAAAAAAAGTAGGGCGGTAAGATGGAAATGGGTTTGCCCTGTGAATCCTCTCCCTCATGCCAGTTTACCACTAATCAAGACAACTTCAAAGGAAAAGGGGAGTTACGCAGGGAACCGGTGTGCCCTCCCACTCCAAAACTGATGAAAAAATGCCACTTTATTCAATAATTAACCTGTCTTTTTCTTTCTCCTTCTCTGTCTCTGCCTCTTTCTCATTCTCTGTCTCTTTCTCATTCTCTGTCTCTTTCTCATTCTCTGTCTCTTTCTCCTTCTCTGTCTCTTTCTCCTTCTCTGTCTCTTTCTCCTTTTCTCTCCTTCTCTCTCCTTTTCTCTCCTTCTCTCTCTCTCTCTCTCTCTCCTTTTATCCTTCACTTCTCTGTGATGCTACATTTTTGCCTTCTCTGCAGTTTCTTTCACATAGATGGAAGGGTATCATTCTTTTTTCAGCCAAAACTTCTTCTCTATTGTTTTCTATTATGAACATTGGTATGTGCACATATGCACAACCACACGCACGCACGCACGCACGCACGCACGCAAACACACACCTATGGTAATGAGATACAACTCTGCCTTGCAGTTAGAATTTGTGAAATCCTATAATTCGGATGCTTTAGGGTTTTTTCCTCACACAGTGTAAATGACGTATACACACATGAACACAATAGATGGCACATGAAGAGCAGGGGTCTACTCTTAGTGTGTGTGTGTGTGTGTGTGTGTGTGTGTGTGTGTGTGTGTGTGTGTGTGTGTGTGTGTGTGTGTGTGTGTGTGTGTGTGTGTGTGTGTGTGTGTGTGTGTGTGTGTGTGTGTGTGTGTGTGTGTGTGTGTGTGTGTGTGTGTTGTATGTGCACTGTATGTGTGTGTGCGTGCATGCATGCATGTCTGTCTGTATCTACACGCAGGTGTATGTGTGTGCACACATTTGTGCATGAAAAAAAACGTTCACACTACACACAACATTAGCGCTTGCCTAGCGTTTTCCCTTTCCCCGCTGCCGTGTTTTGAAAGGCGGGCGAAGATCAAACAGGGTCTGGCCATGCCCAGCAGGGCACACAACACAACGCCAACTTGTTGGGGAAGCCTGCCCACACACCTCCCCTCCTCCTCCCCAAACACACAGAGAATAGGAGAGAGAGAGAGAGAGAGAGAGAGAGAGAGAGAGAGAGAGAGAGAGAGAGAGAGAGAGAGAGAGAGAGAGAGAGAGAGAGAGAGAGAGAGAATGAGTAGATAGAGAGTGAGGAAAAGATGGAGAGAGAAACAAAGAAAAAAGAAAGAATGAAAGAAAGAACAAAAGACAGAAAGAAGGAAAGAAAGAAAGATGAAAGAATGTGAAAAAATAAATAGAGGGTAAGAAAGACAAAAGAAGGAAAAAAAAACTTCTGAGGAAGAGAGAGAGAGAGAGAGAGAGAGAGAGAGAGAGAGAGAGAGAGAGAGAGAGAGAGAGAGAGAGAGAGAGAGAGAGAGAGAGAGAGAGAGAGAGAGAGAGGGAGAGAGAGAGAGAGCGAGAGAGACTTGTTGGGCACAGTAAATGTTCCTTTATATAATTAATTCGATGCTCATTGTCTCATATCAGAACACTGCATGCTCAGTTGCATTCTGTGCTCACATATCCTCTGCCACAGTCCTACCCTCCCTGTCAAAAACAGACCTCAGTTGAAAGTATCTCATCTACTGCTGTGCATTCAGTTTGATCAACACCTGCAAAGTCTCTGTGAAGCTTTAATCATATCTGTAATACATAACGTATACAGTAAATGTACACCAGAAAGTCCACATCTGACAGACCCCTTAGTAAAATTAACCTTTTTAAACATATATTGTACAATTGGAATCCTAAGTAGAGCTGAATTTACTATACTATTGCACATAGATTCACATTGCTGCAGGGCTTGAAAAGTGTGCAATTAAAAAAACAAAAACAAAAAGATCGCTCTCTGTCCTATGTCCACAAACAGCGTCATGGTGACTTAGGTGGGAGAAAAAAACATTTGATTTCTACTAATTAACAAAAGCCCATGAACAGAGTGCATCATTATTTTGATTAATTTATTGGGTTCAAAAAACCACAACGCTTCCAAGTCACGGATCACAGAGCCTTGTGAAAACTATCTCTCTGTCTGCCTTACCCTCCCTGCCTTGCCCTGTCTGCAGCCTGGAAAGCCAACGAGTATTTTAGCTGTGTTTATTCATGACCTGCTACACTGAAACTGCAAACTGCTGGGGGGAGAGAGAGAGAGAGAGAGAGAGAGAGAGAGAGAGAGAGAGAGAGAGAGAGAGAGAGAGAGAGAGAGAGAGAGAGAGAGAGAGAGAGAGAGAGAGAGAGAGATTAACGTCCAACAACCTCCTGCGCTGCTGTGTGAGTGTGTGAGTGTGTGAGTGTGTGAGTGTGTGTGTGTCTGTGTGTGTCTGTGTGTGTCTGTGTGTGTCTGTGTGTGTCTGTGTGTGTCTGTGTGTGTCTGTGTGTGAGTGAGTGAGTGAGTGAGTGAGTGAGTGAGTGAGTGAGTGAGTGAGTGAGTGAGTGAGTGAGTGAGTGAGTGAGTGAGTGTGTGTGTGTGTGTGTGTGTGTGTGTGTGTGTGTGTGTGTGTGAGTGTGTGAGTGTGTGAGTGTTTGAGTGGGGGTGGATGTGAGGGGGATAGATAGAGAGAGCGACAGAAAGAGAGTGAGAGAGAGGGATGGGGTAGACATAAATAGATAGATAGACAGACAGACACAGACAGACAGACAGACAGACAGACAGACAGAGACAGACAGAGACAGACAGACAGACAGACAGACAGACAGACAGACAGACAGACAGACAGACAGATAGAGAAGAGAAGAGAAGAGAAGAGAGAGAGAGAGAGAGAGAGAGAGAGAGAGAGAGAGAGAGAGAGAGAGAGAGAGTGAGCGAGCGAGCACACGAGAGAGAGAGAGAGAGAGAGAGAGAGAGAGAGAGAGAGAGAGTGTGAGCGAGCGAGCACATGAGAGAGCGAGAGACAGAGAGAGAGAGAGAGAGAGAGAGAGAGAGAGAGAGAGAGAGAGAGAGAGAGAGAGAGAGAGAGAGAGAGAGAGAGAGAGAGAGGGAAAGAAGCAGAGAGAACAAGAGAGTCCCGGCCTCCTCCTGTGCTGCTGTTCCAGATGACTTGGTACATCCTTTGTTACTGGAGTGCCTCCACCTGCTCCTCACCACTGGGGAATGTATGCTAACGAGGGGGGTGGGGGGGCAGTGGTGAGGGCGGTGGGGGAGCAGGGAGCTGGGGATGGGGGGAGCAGGGAGCTGGGGATGGGGGGGAGCTGAGGAGGGCGGATCCGTCACCTTCCTTGGCATATGCTGAGTGCCATCCGCAACAACTTTGTGCGTTGACAGATATTTAGGTCATGGCAAAGACGTTGGCAGCACTCATTATTGAAACAAGGGGGGGAGCCGCCGGAATATTCAGTCTTCAATGTTTTAAGTGCATCCTTTTTTTTCTCTCGGTAATTCATATATTCCAATATCAGCCAATATTCAACCAAATATCTTATTGATGATGACTGATAAACTGTATGTACAATGGCACTTCATTGACAGAAAAGCGTTTTTCTATTGTATTGTATGACTGCCCTGAGACACTGCACTGGATATTGGTATTGTATGGCTGAGACATGCATAGCGTGCTTCTTAGGAGTGCCATGGCCGTGTCTACACGCTAACCCCTCAGACACGACATTCGTCACAAGGCACAGTTGTTATCCAGCAAACTAAAATGCAATCAACTGTGCTCAAAGTGACTGAGTCACTTCAGGCCATGAAGGTCTGAGTCATGAAGGTGGCATAGGCGTAGCCAAGGGTGGGCCGGGGTGGGCCTGGGCCCACCCACTTGACATCCAGGCCCTCCCCATTCACACTTGACAGTCAAGTGTTGCCTCATTGAACTATAGTTAATGGCATAGCACTGAGCGATAATTAATCATTTTGTCAAAAGTCTGATTCATCTTCTGTGATTTCTATGATTTCAATGTCAAAGTATCATTTTTGAGCGCGGTATTATAATATCTACCTACACGCTTTCGGATTGGGCCCATCCAATTTTTTCTGGGCCCACCTGTTTATTATTTTTGCCTACGCCCCTGGAAGGTGGTACAGTAAAAGTGGATGTAGGGTGAGCAACGCACACTTGATAATATCTACAGCAAAGCCATAGGCAAAGGATCAATTTGCATTGTGTTGTTAAAGCAAGGTGCCATACATTTGTTAGAAATCTAAGTCATGCCACTGCAACCTATTTGCTATTGGTATACCCTAAAGTTTTAGGCCTAAACATCAGGCTTTGACCAAACGATAGTGGCTTCAATTGTTTGGCTTCCTGACATGTCCTATACAGGATGACCAAAAAAAAAAACATTTACTGTATATAAGCTGCAAAATGGGACTCCAAACCTGGCTTCGTACTGTTGAAAGGCAGGGTGAACAACTGAATTCTGAAATGCATCCATACCTGGTTGTAAGGCCAGAAGGCAATGGGACAGGTGCGGTTGGTATGGAAAAAAACAATGACTAAGCCTATTCATTGGCTCCAAAGCGGACTGCAAAACCGACTCAACAACTACTGGATTCTGAAATGCATCCATACCTGGCTTGAAGGGGCAGAAGGGTGCGGGCGAGGTGCCGTTGAAAGGCCCCGGCTCCCAGGAGACGCAGCGGCCCTTGCTCCAGACGCAGCGGACCCCGGGGCCCGCGCGCACACACCGCTTCTCGTCGGCGAACGCCTCGCAGTTGGGCGGCCGGTAGACCAGCACGTCGTTCAGGAGCACGCTGGAGAAGCCGCCAAACACATACATGGACCTGCACAGAGGAAGCACGAAGTATTTAGTACATGTTAGAAGACTGTTGTAAACACTGCATAGCATTTCTTTGAGTCATATCAGCTCCATTCAGGAGCATGCTGTTGGGCGCTTTTTTGTTGGGAGGCTGGTCAACACAAATGTGGTCAGGTAAAGGTTGTGGCAACATTGGTATTGCGTTTAGCATTGGTCTTCCTCTGACAGTTCGAGTTCGGAACCTCTGACAGCTCGGTGGGTATACATTTTTTCTGGTTTCCTGTCGACACAGCCTACCTGTTGACCACAGCTACAAAACTGCTCCTGGGTCAGAGATTAAGGGGTTATTGCTAAGCCATTGTTAGCGTTCATCACTTTGATGAAGCAGCCCATTTCGGCAGACCACGGGCTTCATTTTAGAGTGCTATAACAACTATTCCAGGTTAATAAGGGCACACAAATCTTCCAGTGTCAGGTGTCTCCAGTCCAGAGCACGTTTTTCTCCCTCGAAATATAAGTGGGAAGGTGCATTCCCATCTGTTCTAAAGCATAGTTCGATTGTAATCTCTTTTTTTCTTTTTTTTTAAGGATTTTTGGGGCCGTTTGGCCTTAATCATTACAGGATAGTATGAGATTGAACAGGAAATGGTTGGGAGAGAGACATGGGGAACTGGGGTCCCCGTGGGCACGCAAGCCCAAATGTGGGGGGCTTAGCACGCTGCGATTGTAATAATTCAACTATCCTCCCTAGTTTATGCGGCTCTCTCTGGACATACACGATAAGGTGGCCTCATTCAAAGCATACCGTGGCTAATTGTCAGGTGAGGACATTGCATCAAGTCCCATTTTCTAGTAGAATATTTTACAATGCAAAGCATGTGCCTGCCATATATTTGCATTCACTTAGCATGGCAAAAAAAGGAAGCACAGATGTCCATGAGCGAAGTCCAGCACTAACTAAAGGTTTGATATCAGTTCCACGCTCAAAAACAAATTTGTCTCAGATCAGTCTTAATCCTTGTCTGGGCAAAGAGCCCTAACCAGATTAAATTAAAGACTTACTTTCACTTTTTTTGTTTTTTTCGAGGTCATTTCTCAAGGAACTACAAGTCGGGTGTATTCTCTCTTCCGGCATTAAGACAATTGATTCTATTAATCAGTGAGACACAGCGGAGGGCTTTAACAATTGATCCCATTAATCTCAGACTTAATGATTAGTTGATCATGATGATTGGTTGGCGTGCTTTGGAGGAACCGTCCGACTCTCATTAAAAAAAAAACCTTGCGCTCTGTTTTCAGACTGCATACAAAGAAACGTGAGGAGTTTTTAAAAAAAAATATTTAGCTTTGTTTTGGTTTCAGGACCATTTCTTTTTTCTCTCTCTCTCTAGGAACAATGCAGTCTAATTAACAGCAATGTCTCTGTGCCACACTGAGACAAAAGGCTCATTTTCAATTGCACTCCCTGGGAGGAGTGATAAAGAATTAAAATAATACGGAAAATTATCATCAAAATGACGGCAGACACAAAAAGGCAGCAGGCGGCAACTTATAATTTCAGTGTCTCGAGAAATAAGCACTAATGAGTGACAGACAGGGAGTACAACGTGTGTACCTGTGCGTGTGTACCTGTGCGTGTGTACCTGTGCGTGTGTCCGTGTGTGTGTGTCCCCGTGTGTGTGTGTGTCCGTGTGTTTCAAAAAAACAACTTACCCGTTGCTGGTTACGGCAGTGTGTCCAAATCGGTTGACGTCGCGGTGCAGGCTGGGTTTGGGAAGCACTTTCCACTCATCACAGGCTGAGAAAATAAACGAAAGGGGGAGAAAAGAAAAGAAAAGAGACACAGTGTGAAAAATAACTTCCTGTAAAAAAAGAAAAGAAGCTCCATCAACAAGAGGAAGAAGAAAAGGAATAAAGAGTTTGCCAGTGGCAGGTGAATACAAAAGCTTCTGTCTAATGCCGCCTCTGTGCATTACAAAGCCACAGATAAAGGCCTGGAATTGAATCCCCTTTTATTGTTTACCATTAAACCCCCCACCACCCCCTACCCCCTACCCACTACCCACTAGCACTCCCTCTCCCTCCCTGAACACATACACTCCTTTGTACAAAATGTCATGAATTCACCAAAGCGAAGGCTAAATTTGCCCAATAAACAGGACACGAGTCGAGTCAACAAGAGCCTGCGCTAGAACATCACAGATAAAATTACAGGACATCATTCATAGCAAATGCCAGGCGACGGAAAAAAAACCCACTCCATTCTCTTCGCACAAACCTACACTCCATGCTCTTTCTACTTCTATTGCTGTCCTGACAGGGACAGACACAGTTTCTTCTTTATATATTATATTACCATGCATTCATTATTATTTCATTACATTGCCGTGCATTCATATTTTTGGATCTTCAGCAGATAGTACTAATCCACCGGTACACGAAGCTCCAATCATCTGATTGCAAATATGAAGATTCTAGGTCTAGGTGAATGTGCATTCCCAGATTTCAAGTACTAGGCTCCTTTTATCCCAACTATAAAACTATAAAACCAACAAATTATAAAACTGTGCTTATATGACTATTTGTATAGCAAGTAGGCCAAATGGGTGAGTGTAGACTAGGGTACTTTGGTCCAAAGCCACTTCAAATTCCTCATGTAGTGCACAGTACTGGTGCTACAGACTGCCACACAGATTCAGACAAACAGAGCAAAAAAAGCCAAGCAAAAACTGTATATCTCTAGCAAGACTTTGTGGTGCAAATGGTCCATTTTAATGCATTAATGCACTTTTCCACCCTGCATGTTTATCATGTTTATTGTATAGGGGGGGTCGTCCACTGTAACAGGCCGTTTCCACCAGCACTGTTAAAAACTGATATTTTGAGGGGGCAGGGGGTGCTGTGGCACAGCGCGCTAAGCCCCCCATATTTGGGCTTACGTTGCCCATGGGGACCCCGGTTCGAATCCGGCCGGGGTCATTTCCCGGCAATGCCCCTTCTCTCTCTCCCAATCGTTTCCTCTCTACTCTCCTGTAATAATAAAGGCCAAAAAGCCCCAAAGAAAACACTTTAAAAAAAAACTGATATTTTCACATTAGGCTACATGCACCGAGATTTCCCAGCCTTCCATCTGGCCTACTGAACACCAACTAGCTGCCAACAGCCAATCAAAATTCAAGGGCTAATGTATATGCTTGCACAAGTGTCCAATCCTAATGAAATTCTGCAGCTTTATTAATAATGGCTTTGAGAGGCTATTTATCTCATTTCAAACATATCAAGAGACGTTTTCATTATGTACGTAGCTCCAAAAAAAAAAAAACCTCAGTCTATTCTTGCCAGAAATTCAATCACTTAGCATATTAGACTTTGCTTGAAATGAAAAATGCATTCTTGTTTCATGCATATCTTCAGGACTGCCTCACTTAATGCCGACTGTATATTACGCCACTGCTATGCGGTAAATCTAGTTTGAAACCAAACTCTCCTCCATCACTTCCCCAAGGTTGCATGACAAACACCAAGCTGTTCTCCTTGCTTTTAAACGGCTGCAAAACAGATGTTTTTCAACAGAACACCCACTCATTTAAGCTTAGCTGTAAGATGATACGGGCACTCGCTTGGACGACCTTGATGCCAGCTTGACAATACGACAAACAAACATTTTGCAGAGGAAGACAGGGTGGGAGTCTGTCTGTGTGCCTCTGTGTCTGCATCATGCATGCATAAGTGTGTGTGTGTGCATGCGTGGGTGTGTGCATGAGACAGACAGATAGAGAGAGACGGAGAGAGAGAGAGAAAGAGAGAGAGAGAGAGAGAGAGAGAGAGAGAGAGAGAGAGAGAGAGAGAGAGAGAGAGAGAGAGAGAGAGAGAGAGAGAGAGAGAGAGAGAGAAGAAAAAAGAGAGTGAGAGAGAAAGAGTGAGAGGGAAATAGGGAGCAATATATATAGAGAGACCCAGAAAGAGATAGAGATATATGCAAGGAGATGGGGACAGACAGAGAAAGCGACAGGGTGAGAGACCTGTAGACCACCCACTGGATTTGACAGGAGAGTCTAAGGAAGATGACCGCGACAAAGCTGAGAGTCGCAGAGAGTCCAGCCTTGACGTGGCCAACCGACAGGGCTCTCATCTGCCATGCGGCCAACCCGGGTTCGATTCCCGGCCCGGGTCATTTGCCGACCACTCCCCAATCTCTCTCCCCATTCGCTTCCTGTCCACCTCTCCATACTATCCTGTCATCAATAAAGTCGAAAAAGACCCCAAAAAAATGTTTTTAGAAAGAGTTGCAGAGAGTCATACGAGTCCCAGGGTTCTCTCCAATATCCTGACTCCCGTCCTCGACATGTGCATGTGGCCTCGCACTTGACGTGGCGTCCCGCCTCCGTGGAGAAAACAATAAAGTTTTACCCTTTCAGCATACTGATTGGAAATGAGAAAATGACCTTGCAATTGCGCTTTTGTGAAGCATTGAATTAAACTTCGGTCGTCAATGACGTCTTGTGACATCATCACGAGGCCAAAAGCATTTAGCAGCCGTGGCCTAATGGTCAGGGAGGCGGACTTAAGATCAGAAGGTTGCAAGTTTGAATCCATGGCTGAAGTGCCCTTGAGAAAGGCACCTAACCCCACACTGCTCCAGGGACTGTAACCAATACCCTGTTAAATAACTCAGTCGCTTTTGGATAAAAAGTGTCAGCTAAGTGTAATGTAATGTAATTTGGGGAAGACAGGATGGGAGTAAGGGTATTGGAAGCAACCCGCTGTGGCACGAGAGGCATACCGATGTCATAGGCCAGGAAGTCCGTGGAGAAGCACTTGGCCCCGTTGCTGAGGGACGTGTCGTTGTGGGTGTTCCCGCCAAAGATGAGGAGTGTTCCGCCCAGCAGCACCGACGAGTGCAGGTAGCGTGGATACAAGCTCTCCTTCAGGATCGTCCTAGAACCGGCCAGAAAGGAGAAAAAAAATGTTTATTATCAGGTTTTACAGCAATGCAGGTAGAACAGATACAATCTCTCCTTAACCCATTTTGTCCAAGGCTCTTTTTGGGAAAGGGTGCCCTCTGCCTATTAAATCCTAAATATCTCAGCCTCCGAAGCACATACAAACTTGACATGAGTTGCATTTAAAAGCTAGGACCCTCGTTTTGCCTTAGATAGTGTTCATTCAGTTCAAACTTACCCACAGTTTTAATAAAACAGCTCAAATCTCAAGAACCTGAATGCAGCTTATGTGTGTCTCCAGGACACAATGGGTTAAAAATCATCCTAGAGTATGCCGAAAAGAAAGGAAAGAAAACTAATCTTGACATGAGGCTATAAAACAGTGGTACTGTAAAGTGTTGGGGAGTATACTTTGGAATCATCCGAGAATATGCCGGAAAGAGGACAAGGGGGAAAAAAAACAAGCAAAAGAAGAGACACCCCCTAAAGAAGGATAGCAACCCCCTATTTCAGGTTTTAAAATAGTATTGGAGCTAGCGTGGGTTTAAGCATTCATTTGAGTCATCCTAAAAATATCCAAGAAAGAGGAAGAGAAGGGAAAAGCACAAAGCTGAGGAGCAACCCCCTATTACAGCTCTTAACAATGACGTGCAGGTAGCATAGCTAGAGGCTCTCCTTTAGAACACGCCGGAAAGGGGAATGGAGATTGGGGGGGGGCTGAATAGAAACCCACTATTTCAAGCTGTAAAAAAACAATGCATTGCAAGGTAGCAGGCTTACGTATAAGCTCTCCTTTACAATTACCCTAGAATGTGCCGGAAAGGTGGAAGGGGGGAAAAAGGGACAAAATAAACCAACGAAATAACAAAACGTGAACGCCAAGAGAATTACCTCCAATTATGGGTCCTAATACAATACACAACATAATCACTGTTGACCCTTGCTTTCGTGAGTCAAACGTTTTGGAGAAAGAAATTACAGTGGGGCACTTGTCTTTACGCTAGCTCACAAAATATTTCCATTCCCAACGCTGAGCTTGTTTTATGCAGCGTGTCTTTACCAAACATGATATTTTGGGTGCGTTTTTGTCTCTATTTGTACTGTTATTGCTGTGTATACAGTGTGTGTCGTGGAGCAGCTTGCAGTCAGACAGCGTGCGCATCTGTGTGTCTGCAGCAACACCATATGTAATTTTGTCGTGTGTGCATCTTTCTTGTCAAGAGTGTGTGTTTTTGGGTAATTGCTGAGTTCAATGTCTGAGGGAGCGTTTTGAGAACGTGTCCATGTCTATCCGTGTCCTGTGTATGCCAAATCTCCATATGTGCGCTCTTCTGTTTGTTTGCTTAATGACATGCAGTTTCGGCTGTGTGTGTTGTGTTGTTGTGGCATGTGCTTGTGTTAGTGTGTGTCCGTGTGGGTTTTCGTGTGTGAAGCAGGCCTGTGTGTGTGCGTGCGCATGTGTTGCGAGAGTGTGTGCGTGTGCATGCGTGTGCGACTGTGCGGAGTGTGTGCGTTCGTGCGCATTTACAAAATAAGCATGTGCCTGCCTATATAGTGCTGCCAACGGAAGCAGTCCATCTGTCCTGTCTGTCTTTCCTGTCTCGTCTCACCATGTGTGCGTGTTGACTTTGCAGCGATAGAGATCATCCACCACTCTGTACTGTATTTCTGTAGCGTGTGCGTATGCTTGTACGGATCCCTCAATGCTCACCATGTGTGCGTGGAGACTTCTGTAGCGATACAGATTGTCCATCAGGCCTGTGTGCGTGCATGTGCTTTCACTGGTCTTACCATGGGCGCGTGGGGCCTTTGTAACAGTACAGGTCGACCAGTAGGCCATACCTGTGGTTTGTGTGTGTGTGTGTGTGTGTGTCTGTGTGCGTGTGTGCATGCGTGTGTGCGTCCTCTGCTCTCACCATGTTTGTGGGCACTTCTTGTGTGTGTGTGTGTGTGTGTGTGTGTGTGTGTGTGTGTGTGTGTGTGTGTGTGTGTGTGTGTGTGTGTGTGTGTGTGTGTGTCTGTGTGTGTGTCTGTGTGTGTGTCTGTGTGTGTGTCCTCTGCCCACATGTGCGCGTGGGCACTTCGTAGCGGTACAGGTCGTCCACTAGGCCATACTTGTTGTACTGTGTGTGTGTGTGTGAGAGTGTGCGTGTGCGTGTGCGTGTGCGCCCTCTGCTCTCACCATGTGCGCGTGGGCACTTCGTAGCTGTACAGGTCGTGTGTGTGCGTGCGTGCGTGCGTGCGTGCGTGCGTGCGTGCGTGCGTGCGTGGATGCGTGCGGTCTCTGCTCTCACCATGTGCGCGTGGGCACTTCGTAGCGGTACAGGTCGTCCACCAGTCCGTACTTGTTGTTGTTCTTGTTGGGCAGGGACTTGTAGCCGCCGTGGATGAACACACACTTGCTGCCCGGGTCATACACGCTGCTGTGGCCGTAGCCACCCAGGGCAATGGCACCACGCGTCTCCGGAATGTGCCACTCATTGGTCCCTGAGGAGGATAAGAGGGGAGCGGTGGATGGATGGATGGATGGACAGAAAGGGGGAGGAGAGAGTGGGGGGAGAAGGAAGAAAGAAAGAAAGAAAGAAAGAAAGAAAGAAAGAAAGAAAGAAAGAAAGAAAGAAAGAAAGAAAGAAAGAAAGAAAGAAAGAAAGACAGGAGCGAGGAGGAATAGATAGGGTGAGGGAGAGGGGGAAAAGGAAGTGAGTTAGGGGGAAAAAAAAGAGTGAGAGGGCGTTAAGATGGATGGAGCCATCCATTTCCACCCAATACCGTGCCCCATAGGTGCACTGTAGCGTACACAAACAGACCAGTCATCATTTAGAGCAGTGTGACAACCAGCACAGCCAAGCACAATCAAGGTCTCACAACAAATAATTCACGTCAAAAATCAGAGCTCTTACCACCCGTTTCATGGACACAAAACACCCAGGCAAAAAATACATCTTCAAAAACCTTGGGGGCATTCCAAGAACCTGGCTGAGTAGACCTAAAGGAGTTGGTAAACCTGCGATAAGATAACCCACAGGTGCCATTTTGGTTCAGAAAATGAGGACTCAATGGTCTTCAATTAATCCATTGATGCCTAAAGAACCAGCTAAAAACACCTGCTGAATGCCTAGGCCCTTATTGGGAAAGTTGCCCTCAGCCTATAAAAACCTAAATATCTTAGCCTCTGATGCACATAAAAAAGATTAAATCAGTTGCATTCAAACCCAAAGACCCTCATCTTGCATTATAATGTGAAATTTTAGAAAGCTGAAATCTCAAGGGCTTGAATGCATCGTATATGTGTCTCCAGGCACTAAAGGTCAAACAACATTATACAAGTCATCAGGCTAAAATGGGTAAGATGATTTAACCTGGTTTACTAAAGACCCAGGCTCCTGGACTGCTCCTCCTTGGCCCTTGTATGTTTTTCGAAGTTTGTTTTGTAAAGCCGGCCATTTTATACACTACAGTAGCCCTCACACATACAGTAGCTAGCCCTACCACACATCACCACTGTAAATAACCACGAGGGCTTATATGATATTAGCAGTTACAGTCCAACTTGCCCTCCAGAGCTTACAGATTGGTTCCACATTTCTAACCATAGGGATTGAAAGCCTCCGGACCCACTTGTAGGCCACCATGTAATAGCAACGTTGCCACACCATAGCTAAAAAGAGATTTCATAACCTTCTTCAGAAAAAAATAAATAAATGAATAGAAGGGAAAAAACAGACATGCGTTGCAGTCCTCCACTAAAATGGACTTTGCTTTTAAAAAGTCATTATTTACATAAGCGCATGAGTCCTATGTGTGTGACTCATGCGAAACGGGAGCGAGCCGACAAGGGAAAGAGGCTGCCAGTGTGTGAGAGCTAAGGAGACGAAAACGAAGCATGAGAGCAACAAAAAAAAAGGAGTTGAAAAAAAGAGTGACAGAGAGAGAGAGAAAGAAAGGAAAGAGAGAGAAAAAAGATGAGAGGCAAGCAATCACAGCGAGGTCCAGAGATCGCTGGCTGAAGGTTAAAAACAATCCCTCCTGACAGCCACTTCAACTTGGCCCTGCTTTTAATTGACCGCTCACCCCTCCACTCGCTCCCCATCCCCTTACCCCCCAACTCCCCATCTACCCAAACCCCAAAAGCAGAGCACAGCACTGGGCTTTTTTTGACAACTGGACTTGACACATGGGTCTAGATATGATATTTAGACTTTATCGCCATCTAGTGTTCAGGAAAAAAAAACAGGCGGTCACAGAAATCTTCACTTTGTAGTATGAGATATCAGTCTACCAGGTGGAAAAATATAGCAAAAAAACAGAAGTTACACATGTAACTATGTTCAATGAGTTTCGGATGACTGCCAAACCTAAGCATCACTCAAAATACAGACAAGAAAATTGGCAAGAATTCACTTCAGGGGTGAGCGTGCCTTAAATTCTTTGTCAGAAACGCCTGTTACCCCTGTCACAGGTGACTTTGTTGGCATCAATTAGATCCTCAACTTGCATAGGAGCATGTGATGAACATTCAGTGCTGAAAACACCACCTGTCGGTCAGAAAAAACAAAATGGAAACAGTCCCAGTTGCAGAACGAGCTCAGCTTACACGAGCTGTGATCGGAATGAATGTGTGTGGCTCGGCGAGTATTATTTTGGCTCGTGTAGCACGAGATAAATTAGAAATTGTGCAAAGGTGACATGCTAAAAAGGTTTCCCCTTATCCCCAATCCATCACCACAGCAGATGGCGAAAACGCGCCGCATCAGCACCGCGGCTCACTCTAAGTGCAAAAAATTGCAGAGGCATGTTAAAAAAATCTGCGACCATGCCAGTGTAAGCTGGCTGTGGACAGACTGCTGAGGATTCATGTGGGCCTGAACGTGCCTGCCTGCCTGCTCTCACTCATCCGATCCGCGGAAGAGCTCCCAACAACCGATGGCTGGAAATAATTAGTACCTAACATCATTAAAATGTTGCAAAGCAAAGATGTTATGGATATGATACCAAATGTAACCCTACTGTTTAGCCTACTTTACCCCAATGTGCCATGTCTGATTTCAGGCACCTTGAACTATGAACACTTTCAGGCTCCAGGTAGAAAGTAGGAAATAATTCTACGCCGTATAATAATCAAAATGATTCTGACACCTTTCACTGTATGTACTTCATATCCTACTTATTACCTAAAATAATGACGGATTCTTGATAACCACCATGACGGGCATAAGGTCTTTCATCCGTAAACACTACTCAGCGGCAAAGCTAACCCAACAATTTGAAGGGTTGTAGGATTGAATCCCTTATCAGTAGGAAGAATGTGGATGGCTTCCTACATCCTTGAACAAAGCAACTAACCGCAACATTGCTCCAGGGATGGTAACCAATATCCTACACCTAAACAGCTCTACGTTACCCTTATTAAAACTTGAAGTGTCCCACAACTCACCCACCTAACCAAATCCCACACTGCTCCAGGGTCTGTATCCAATAACCTATTTATATATTTATATATATATATGAAGAGCTCTTTTCCAAAACGCTATATACACCATTTTTGACTTTTTGCATTTTAATATTGGAATTGACGGTTAAGTAGTCCTATAATCTATGTGTGAATTCTTGCCATTCAAATGTTTTGGGAACATACTTTTTTAACCTCTGTAAAATGCATTTTGCAATGCAATTCAATGGAATGCCCAATACAAAAATGTCAATTTCCCAACATTCTATAAAATGGATATATCTCATTTTGGAAAAGAGCTCTTCATATATATATATATATATATATATATATATATATATATATAAATAAAATAGGTGGATAGGAAAATGTGGATAGGAAAATGTACTATTATGACATCACGTTTGGGGTTCCGCAGGCTCATAGGAGTCTATGTAGAACCTTAGAATCCTGGTGGAGCTCCCCCAACGTGATGTCATACCTGCAACCCCACCTTTAAATAACTCACATCTGCTACGTGTAACATAATAATGGAAGGTCACTTACGGATGTTGTACTCCTGTATGTTGCTCATGTAGCTGTACACAGACGAATATCCGAAGATGACCACCATGACGGGGTCTCCGTTGTCCAGCTCGGCCACGTGCGCTGAGTGGCCCTCCACGGCGAACACCTGGCTGGTGTGCGACTGCGTGGCCGGCGTGCGCTGGGACCAGGCCCGGCCCGGGATGTTGAAGACCCACAGCTCGTCCGTCACGTTGCCCGAGCCCATCTCCAGCTTGCCGCCAAACATGTAGATGTCGTCCTAGAGGAAGGGATGGAGAGAGGGAGAAGTTGGGGGAGAGATTTGAGATTTTTAAAAGTTCTTTATTTACAATAAGGTTGTTATACAATCATTCCATGGTGGCTAGCCAGGGTCAAGCAATACATACATTAATCAACAAATCTACAGGAGATGGCTCAAGTCAATACAGAGCACAAAGCATTTTTGTAACACCAGAGAGAGAGAGAGAGAGAGGGGAAAAAAGAAAGAGTTACAAAGAGAGTGAGAGAGAAATAGGGAGCAATATATATAGAGTGAGTGAGTGAGTGAGTGAGTGAGTGAGTGAGTGAGTGAGTGAGTGAGTGAGTGAGTGAGTGAGTGAGTGAGTGAGTGAGTGAGTGAGTGAGTGAGTGAGTGAGTGAGTGAGTGAGTGAGTGAGTGAGTGAGTGAGTGAGAGAGAGAGAGAGAGAGAGAGAACGAAGGCGAAACAGAAACCGATGGAGAGGGGGGGAGACAAGGAGAGGGAAAGTGGAAGGGGAGGGGAGTGAGAAAAAAACATTATACAGTACGAAGTAAATTAATATGTAAAGGTGTTTAACAGCAGTTGGAAAGGCAGAAGAGGAGAAATGGAGATTTTGTCGGGTCATGGTCATGTAGAACAGAAGTAGAGAATGCAGATTAACACAAAGTGAGAGAACAGGAAACGGATGTTGAGAGGAAGAGAGGGATTGAAAGGAAGGATGAGGATGGATGAGGGAGGTATAGGACGAGAGAGAGAGGGAGAGAGGGAGAGAGAGAGAGAGAGAGAGAGAGAGAGAGAGAGAGAGAGAACAGGAAAGAAGATTTGCCTAATTATGTTGTGTGCTGACTGGCAATGACAACACAGGAGCGTTAAAAAGGGCTTGCATTAATTGTCCTCGGGGCTTTGTAGGCCCACATTGGCTTCAAAAACAAGGGTGACCCGACTTTGGCGGGGAGAAAAAAAAAACAACAACTGAGAGAACTGGGTCTCATGACCGAGCGTTATACAGTCAATTAAACATTGATTGAACTGCCGCATGAATATGAAAAACTTTAGCATGTTTGCTGCGGCGGCTCGGCTGCACTCAAGAGTGCGCTTTCATGAATATTTATAGACATCTGAAAGACAGACAAGAATAGCCGAATGACAACGGAGCAGGATGCCATTCCAGGGCCAGATTAAGATGTCCTGGGGCCCCTAGGTTACAGGTTACTGTGGGCCCCCTGGAAGGTAAATTCCACAACAAATGTACACACACA
>NC_085873.1:28019657-28042157 GCF_034702125.1 Engraulis encrasicolus
AGGAAAGTTTTGGGAGGAGAAAATAGAAATGAAAACTTCCAACTCTTCTCATTTCCTCTGCTCTCCTCCTCCCTCCATCATCTATCCATCAACTCCGCCTGCTGCTAAATAGTCCTCGGAGGAAATAGAAATTAATGAGACGTCCTACTGCGCACTTGTACTCCTCCCCTCTCCTCTTCCTCACATATACTCATCTCCTCTCCTTTTTCCCTCATTTTCTCTCCTCTCCTCTCATCCCCTCCCCTCCCTTCCCCTCCCTTATACTCCTCTCCTCTTCTCTTCTCTTCTCTTCTCTTCGCTTCGCTTCTCTTCCCCACTTATACTCCCTCGCCTCTCCTCTCCTCTCCTTTTCTTTCCTCTCCTCTGCTCTCTTCTCCTCTCCTTCTGCTGGTGCTTTGGCAGAACGTTTTCAGAAGCGAATTTGAAAAGAAAAAGGGGGATCTCCTTGCGTTCCCTCCACCCCCCAACCCCATGCTGCATGGCAGGCCTCCTCCTTCTTCACCTCCCTCTGTTCTCCCTCCTTCCTCACCTCTTCCTATTCCCCTCCCTCTTCCTGCTGCTGAATAATCCACAGAGGAGACTACTAGTCTTCCTCACTTTTACCTCTCCTCCTCTCTTCCTCTTCCTCCCCCTCTTTTCCCTCCTCCATCTTCCTCTTCTCTTCTAATGAAATTTCCCTCCTCCTCCCTCCTCTCCCCTCCTCCTCCTCTTCTCCTCCCTCCTCTCCCCTCCTCCTCCTCTTCTCCTCCCCGTCCCACTCTTTTCCTCTACTGTACTTTTCCTCTTGTCTTTCTCTTCTCTTGTCTTTCTCTTCTCTTGTTCTTCTCCTCCTCAGTCTTCTCCTCCTCCTTTGTTCTCCCTCTCCTTCTCTTTTTCTCTCCCACCCTTCTCCTGCTGCTATACTCCTCACCCATGACCATCTGGCCCTCCTGAAGAACACACCTCCTGGGCGGCGGGAAAGAAGCTAATGAGTCAAACCAGATGTGTGAGGATGAGTGAGTTGGACTGTGTGTGTGTGCGTGTGTGCGTGTGTGCGTGTGCGCGTGTGCGCGCGTGCGTGTGTGCGTGTGTGCGTGTGTGCGTGTGTGCGTGTGTGCGTGTGTGCGTGTGTGCGTGCGTGCGCGTGTGCGTTGCTAGCCGGGCATATGCGGGGTGGGCCACGGTAAGGCAGGAGGAGAGAAGGAGGGAGGGAAGGTGAAAATGTGAAACACTTCAGTTTCCTGTGAGCCTGACGCTGAGGACTTGTTGAATCACATTTCTTATCTTTCTTTAGAGACGTAGCATCAAGGACTGATAAGCCACACAAAACACAAATAACATTAAATTGAAACGTTCAGACTAGGTTCTGTGATTTCCAGACTACCACAATAGCTTCCCAAAGAGCTGTGTACACTCATGCCATATCTACAGTATGTGCCTAATCTATCGGTATATACATTTCATATATTTATGATTGTCGATGTATGCTTCTGGACAGCTTAATTTCCTTTGGGATACGTATTTCCTCTCTGTTGTAATCCTACTTTGAGATGCTGGTAGGAAGATTAGCAAGGGGATTAAGTCTTGGGCTGATGTGCTTTTTTCCCCACACACAGGGCAGAGGTCACCTACCAGGTCGCATGAAGTTGACACTGATGCTACAGAATAGATAGCTTGACCTACATTTTTATGCAATCAGTGGAAATATGTAGATGTGTGACCTCTTGCAATGGCGTCGCCCCACCTCCGTGGAAAAAAATAATCAGCCTAGGCAGGGCAACTTATGGGGGGCCTGTTTAAATTGAAAATAAAATAACAACCTTTGAATTTTGATTTTAAAATATATTGTCAATTAGAATAAAGCTGCAATCCATGTGTGTGTGTGTGTGTGTGTGTGTTTGCTAGTTTGACCACCACCGCAAGTGGCAGGGAGAAACTACAATTGGTTTGTATATTTAGTGCATAAGGTAGGTATAGTTTCACACTATATGCAAAAAAATAAGTAACATAAGGTACAGCAGGTCAACTTCACACATCCGTGAGCAAAGGCCATGTGAGAATTCAGCCAGAGGCATCAAAACGGACAAAAAAAAGAATAATTTACCATACACACATGCTCTACTGACCTTATAACATATTTTAGGTATAGTGTTACAAAGTGTGAAGCATCAAGTAATATGTGGTATTCCATTGGGTTGATGTAGTGAATTTAGTACAATGTAACTTATACCGGACGATTCTCATTAACCCAGGACCTGGTGGTGAACAGAGCAGAGAGCTACAAGGTACAAAGTTCATTCCTTAGATTATGTAAGTGCATAATGTTACATGATGGGCGGAAAAGCGACGTTGTAAACAACCGGACTTTATGATCCGAAAAGAAGTCCAGTTTCTCACAATGTACACCTTCTGACTAACGTGGTGACCTACAATGCAACGAAAATCTTAACAGACAATACTACACGTTGTTAGATTGAGACACAACGTGCACCATAAAAGATAGTGTTACAACCCCACAATGGTCTCAAGCTTGAAACTACATCCACATTCGTCATGCAAAAGTTTTAAATAGCTTTACTAAATAGCTTTAACCTTCTCGCACCCTCAGGCCTTGCATCACTTGTACACATCAATTGACTGACATCGCTCAGTGATGTCTGTGGATGTAGCGATGGGTTAACATTGTGTGTGCACTGTGTGTGTGTGTGTGTGTGTGTGTGTGTGTGTGTGTGTGCACTGTGTGTGTGTGTGCACTGTGTGTGTGTGTGTGTGTGTGTGTGTGTGTGTGTGTGTGTGTGTGTGTGTGTGTGTGTGTGTGTGTGTGTGTACTGTGTGTGTGTGTGTGTGTACTGTGTGTGTGTGTGTGCGTGTGCGTGTGCGTGTGCGTGTGTGCGTGTGTGTGTGTGTGTAATCTGGTTTGTGAACACACATCATCCGCACAACATCTCCCATGCACATCTCTCCGTCACAGTCTCCACATCTGTTTTGTCTGTCCCACAACTCCTTTTCTCTCCACCTCATTTCTGTGTGTGCGTGCGTGCGTGTGTGCGTGTGTGCGTGCGTGCGTGCGTGCGTGCACTCACTTGAGGATCATCTGGAAGGAGCTGTAGTTGAAGGTGTACCCGCCCACCACCCACATGACCTTCTCCTGCACCACGGCCCGGTGCGAGGCCCGGCCCAGAGACGTCCCGAACGGCTTCACGCTCGGCATGAACCAGTACGACTCCGTAGAAGGCACCGTCAGAGAACAGTCCGGACCTGTGGAGAGAGAGAGAGGGGGAGAGAGAGAGAGAGAGAGAGAGAGAGAGAGAGAGAGAGAGAGGAGGAGAGGGAATGAGAGAAGGAGGAAAGAGAGACATATTTTTATCATGATATGTTCGAAATAATATAAACACACAGATGGGAGTGAAGGGAGTAAGAGAGAGAGAGAGAGACAGAGAGAGAGAGAGAGAGAGAGAGAGAGAGAGAGGGAGAGAGACTGACTGAGACAAAAGAGCGAGAGGGAGAGAGTGTCAATGAAAAAGGTAGAAAAAGCGAAGAAAAAAGAGAAGGATAAAAACGAGAAAGGAAGTTATTAGTTAAAAAAGAAAGAAAGAAAGAACGAACTAAAGAAATGGGGGCAGGAGATGAAAACAAATGGGTACAAAATGACCATCAGTTGTGCAGCGTTACATGGGAACATCCATCAGTGGAGCATTGCAGAGCCAAAAAAGACAGAGTGGACGAGCAGGGGGATAAGGGATTACCAAAATAAAAGCACCGAAGGACGAGAGGAGAGAGTGCAGAGACAACGAGATAGAGAGAGGGGGGGGGGGTAGGAGAGCAATGCAAATGGAGAGGTGAAGACATAGTGAGGATCAGAGGAGAGGAGAGAGATTGAAAGAGAAAGACGGGAAGAGGAAAGTGTGAGAAAAAGAGAAAGATTTAAAGACAGAAATAGTATTAGAGTGTGAAAAGAAGGGATAGAGAGCGAGAGAAATGTACTCCTGAGAGAGAGAGAGAGAGAGAGAGAGAGGGTGTGTGAGTGTGTGAGTGTGTGAGTGTGTGAGTGAGTGAGTGAGTGAGTGAGTGAGTGAGTGAGTGAGTGAGTGAGTGAGTGAGTGAGTGAGTGAGAGAGAGAGAGAGAGGGAGGGGAGAGAGAGAGAGAGTAGAAGACACAGACAGAAAGACTGACTGCAAGAGCAAGAGCTGCACAGAGGGAGCCTAGATGAGTGAGTGATATTTTATTCTGGGTGATTCATGGGTGTACTGAGTGACCTCGTGTTGCCACAACCCCCCACCGCCACCCCCACCCCCCATCAGCCTCCTGGTGACGCAGGGACCAAGTTAATGACAGCGCCTCGCTTGAAGTTGCCACCCTCCGCTCATCGCCTTGACAACACCGACAAAACTCACGCATGGCACGTAATTGACTGCATTTCATCGGGCATGTTCCGCACACAAGCATGCACACACACGCACGCACACACAGTCTCACATTCACACACACAAAAACACACACCCACACACACACACAAACACGCGCATATGCAAGCACGTACACACACAGTAATGGACACATACCAAACCATCGTCTGTCAACGTGACCGTACAGTGCAGTGGTGTCAGAACCTCAAGCGAAGGCTAATTGGTGTGTCAACACAGTCAGTTTGGCCCTCAGGCTTACCATGGCACTTTAACGTTCATGGCAGGCGCCGTGCTCCAGTTTCACCAGCAGATGGCGACAGCACGCACACTTTCAAGGCATTATGATACGCAACCAGTGATAGGAAATCCGAACTCATTACAATCCAGTGCCACATATTCCAAATGATCTGGTTTTACCTGTCCAATTCAAGAAGGTGATTTGCTGGTTCAATGATCAGCTGATTGAATGGGGCCGGTAACATCAGGTCATGTGGAATGTGAGGCACTGGATTGTGACTATAGTTATTTAACTTAACTTAAAACTCATTTCTACATATTGGCCTTTGCTCCCTAGTTTCATCTTTTTTTTCTTTTTTCCCCCTTATTTTTATTTACTTATTTTCCTTTATCCATGTAATTTTATCTTATTCACTGTGTGAAGGCCTTTTGTATCTTATGTGTTTTATTCTTACTGCTGACTTTGTCTTGTTTTTAATCAAATTCTTAGTATTGCTTAATTTTAGTATTTTAGTCTGACACTGTACAGCACTTTGGTCAGTTCCTGCTGTTTAAATGTGCTCTATGAATTAAACTTACTTACTTACTTACTTACTATAGTTATTCTAGATCTCTGGAGCAACGTTCAAGAGTTCAAGTCCATGCACAGCAGCCACTTGAACCACAGAAGAGCGTGTTGGAGACCACCCACAATTTACGCAATTTACACAATTGTGGTGAGATTTCAGCTATGTTTACATAGTGACACTGACGATCAAAACAGAAGACGCAAAAGTGGTGTCTTATCTTCAAATTTCCAATGCCTTTTACTCAAGGATGATTGCGAGTGTAAACGATATAACATTTCATCTGAAGTGTCTTTCGTTTACACAGCAACGGGGACAGATTTTGATCCCCATTTCTTGAGTGCGGAGGGGCCGTTTGTGGCCCGACCAAAGCAGAGCAGCATGATGTCAGAACGCCAAGTCCACAGCACACAAAGCCTTGAGCATAGAGATTCACCACTGAAGACGTGTTGGATACAGCTTGGGGGTGAGGTGTCAAAACTGACGCTGGTAGAACACACAGGTGGGATACGATGCAGTGAGGGAGGGATGATGTGAGCGACTGACACAGAGCGACAGGTTGCGAAGGAGAGGAGAGAGGAGAGAAGATGGACAGAATGAGAGCGACGGAGAGACAAAGATGGATAACAAGATGTGAAGAAGAGAGGCGGGAGGAGGAGACGGGGTTGAGAACAAACGAACAGGTGTAAAGACAGATGGGAGGGAGGCTTGAAAGTTACTGCATACACAAGGGTGAATTAAGACTGCCTGGGGCCCCTAGGCTACAGGTTGATGAGGGCCCCCCAGAAGGCAAAATTTGTGACAAATTTATGTGGACAGTATTATAACTACAAGCTAAGAATTAAGGATAACATGTTGGCCAGCTGTACTCAACTGTGTCTCTGTGTGTCTCTGTGTGTCTGTCTATGTGTGTCTGTCTATGTGTGTCTGTCTATGTGTGTCTGTCTATGTGTGTCTGTGTGTGTGTGTCTGTCTGTGTGTCTGTCTGTGTGTCTGTCTGTCTGTCTGTGTGTGTGTGTCTGTGTGTGTGTGTCTGTGTGTGTCTGTGTGTGTCTGTGTGTGTCTGTGTGTGTCTGTGTGTGTCTGTGTGTGTCTGTGTGTGTCTGTGTGTGTCTGTGTGTGTCTCTGTGTGTGTACACCCCACCTTGCCAGATCTCGTTGCAGACACACAGCTTCTCCCCGGTGAGGTTGCAGTAGCCCTGGTCAGAGCTACCTGTGTGTGTGCGTGTGCGCGCGTGTGTGCATGTGTGCATGTGTGTGTGTGTGTGTGTGTGTGCCCCACCTTGCCAGCTCTCGTTGCAGACACACAGCTTCTCCCCGGTGAGGTCGCAGTAGCCGTGGTCAGAGCTATATGAATGTGTGTGTGTGTGTGTGTGTGTGTGTGTGTGTGTGTGTGTGTGTGTGTGTGTGTGTCTGTGTGTCTGTGTGTCTGTGTGTCTGTGTGTCTGTGTGTCTGTGTCTGTGTGTCTGTGTGTCTGTGTGTCTGTGTGTCTGTGTGTCTGTGTGTGTGTGTGTCTGTGTGTCTGTGTGTCTGTGTGTCTGTGTGTGTGTGTGTCTGTGTCTGTGTCTGTGTCTGTGTCTGTGTCTGTGTCTGTGTCTGTGTCTGTACCCCACCTTGCCAGCTCTCGTTGCAGACGCACAGCTTCTCCCCGGTGAGGTCGCAGTAGCCGTGGTCGGGGCTGCCGCAGTTGTTCCGGCAGTAGGGGATGTCGCAGGCCTCACCCTTCCAGTACTCGTCACACTCGCAGTAGACGCGCGACGCGATGGAGTTGCCCGTCGTGCACTTGCCGTGGCCCGAGCAGTTGTTCGGACACGAGTTTATCCTGAGAGGAGGGGAGAGAGGGAGACAGGGGGAGGGAGAAAGGGAGGGATGGATAGAGGGGGAGAGAAGGACAAAAAAAGAGAGAGAGAGACAGAAAGAGGAAAAGAGTGAGGGAGGGAGATGTTAGCATCCTTTTATTTTGATGACTTTTTTTTTTGAAGCACCCTTTGAATGAAACACCCTGAGAGAGAGGAAACAGAAAGAGTAAGCGAGAGCCAGAGGGGAAGGGAGAGCTTATCATCATCGTTTTGATGGTTTGTGACCCAAGCAGTTGTTCAGACACAAGTTTTTTTTCCTTGGAAAGGGAGAAGGAGGACAAGAGAGAGCGAGGGAGAAGTTAGCGGAGAGCAAGGGAGAAGTTAGCCGAGAAAGAGAAATGGAGAGAGAGAGAGAGAGAGAGAGAGAGAGAGAGAGAGAGAGAGAGAGCAAGAGAGAGAGAGAGAGAGAGAGAGAGAGAGACAGACAGACAGACAGACAGACAGACAGACAGACAGACAGACAGACAGACAGACAGACAGACAGACAGACAGACAGACAGACAGAGAGAAGTGGAAAGGTCATCCTCATCGTTTTGTTATTATGTTGGCCGAGATGTTGTCCGGACAAGAGTTTGTCCTGAAAGGGAGGGGGCATCCTTTACTTTTCGCAACACTTTTAAAATGAGAAGTACCTTTTTGCAGTCAGACTATGAAAGGAAGTAGAAACAGTGAGGTGGGTGAGAGAGAGAGAGAGAGAGAGAGAGAGAGAGAGAGAGAGAGAGAGAGAGAGAGAGAGAGAGAGAGAGAGAGAGAGAGAGAGAGAGAGAGAGAGAGAGAGAGAGAGAGAGAGAGAGAGAGAGATGGAGAAAGATGGGCTAGCACCCTTTTCTTGTTTATACTACTGGAACACTTCGGCAACACTGGGTATAATAAACAAAGAGAGACCTCGGGGCATAGAGCATGACACAAGGGAGCTCAGAGCAGCGAAAGTGAAATGGCATTGAGCTGGAGAAGAAGAAAACATTAGGAAACACAGACTAAGCATCCGAAATAGAAATGACAGAATAACAGACAGAGACAGAGAGAGTAGGAAAGAAAGATGGGCCAAACCTAGGGCATAGAGCATGGCACAGGGCCGCTCAGAGTAGCCAAATAAGTGAAATGTCATTGAGCTGGAGACTAATGGGGGGGTTGGGGTGTGTGTGTGTGTGTGTGTGTGTGTGTGTGTGTGTGTGTGTGTGTGTGTGTGTGTGTGTGTGTGTGTGTGTGTGTGTGTGTGTGTGTGTGTGTGTGTGTGTGTGTGTGTGTGTGTGTGTGTGTGTGTGTGTGTGTGTGTGTGTGTGTTGGGGTTGTATAAAGACAAAGAAAATGCAGACTAAGCCTCCAAAATAGAAATGACAGTATGAGAGTAACAGAGAAAGAAAGCTGCTTATTGGCAGTGATGGAGAGAGACTAAGACACCACCTGATAAACAAAGCCATTTGACATGATCAGAGAAGACAGAGAGAAGCAGGGAGAAACAAAGAGGAGGAGGAGGAGGGGGAGAATTGACAACAAGGAAAGGGGAAAACAGGTAGCGGGAGAGTATAAAAAGGTAGAGTATAAAAGAAAGCAGAAAGCAAATAAGAAAGGTAGAGAAAGACACAAGAAGATAGAGAGAGGGGGGGAGAACATAGACAGTTAGAGAGGGAGAGAGAGTGGAGGTTGAAGAGAAAAGTAAAGAGAATGAGGGGAATACAAAGAGAAGGCAAGAGCGAGAGAGCAAGAGAAAGAGAGAGAGAGAGAGAGAGAGAGAGAGAGAGAGAGAGAGGGAGAGATAGAGAGAGATAGGGAGAGGGAGAGAAAGAGAGAGGGAGAGATAGAGAGAGATAGGGAGAGGGAGAGGGAGAGGGAGAGGGAGAGGGAGAGGGAGAGGGAGAGGGAGAGGGCGGGAGAGAGAGAGATAGAGAGAGAGATAGAGATAGAGAGAGAGAGAGAGAGAGAGAGAGAGAGAGAGAGAGAGAGAGAGAGAGAGAGAGAGAGAGAGAGAGAGAGATAGAGATAGAGATAGAGCGTAGGAGGTGAGAAAGTAGGAGGTGGTGAGAAAGAAAGATGCACGAGTGTTGCGATAAGACCTGGGTTAAGGTGGCTGGCGTAATAGGGGTGACTGAGGCAGTTGTGATGGAAAGGCGAAAAATTGAGGAGAGAGAGAGAGAGAGAGAGAGAGAGAGAGAGAGAGAGAGAGAGAGAGAGAGAGAGAGAGAGAGAGAGAGAGAGAGAGAGAGAGAGAGAGAGAGAGAGAGAGAGAGTGTGTGTGTGTGTGTGGTGTGTGTGTGTGTGTGTGTGTGTGTGTGTGTGTGTGTGTGTGTGTGTGTGAGCGTGTGAGCGTGTGAGCGTGTGTATGTGTGAGCGTGCATGTGTGCGTGCGTGTGTGAGCGTGCATGTGTGCGTGTGTGTGTGAGCGTGCGTGCGTGCGTGCGTGCGTGCGTGCGTGCGTGCGTGCGTGCGTGCGTGCGTGCGTGCGTGCGTGCGTGCGTGCCTGCGTGCGTGCGTGCGTGCGTGCGTGCGTGCGTGTGTGTGTGCATGCGTGTGTGAGAGAGCGTAGATGTGTGCGAGACAGCATGCATGTGTGAGTGCGTGCGTGCATGTGTGAGTATGTGCGTGCGTATGTGCGTGTGTATGTGTGTGCGCATGTGTATGTGAGTGCGTGCGTGCGTGCGTGCGCATGTGCGTGCGTATGTGCGTGCGTGCCCACGCCCATGTCAGGAGTAAAACGCGTCCTCTCTGGAGAGAGGGGATCAGGGCCGGCTAATGCGGCGCGGTGATTGCGTTCGGAATTAAAGAGGCTCAGGGCGGACCGACCGCAGCAACCCTGGACAAGAAGTAAGCTCAGGGTGGAACGTCACCAGCACAGCACAGCACAGCACAGCACAGCACAGCACAGCACAGCACAGCACAGCACAGCACAGCACAGCCCCTCCGCAAGGCAGATAGCAAGCTCAGCATGACAGGTGAGGCAGGCCAGCAAGAGATACGTAGGGGACAAGACATGAGACATAGAGAGGATATATGAGAGAGAGAGAGAGAGAGAGAGAGAGAGAGAGAGAGAGAGAGAGAGAGAGAGAGAGAGAGAGAGAGAGAGAGAGAGAGAGAGAGAGAGAGAGAGAGAGAGAGAGAGAGAGAGAGAGAGAGATGGGGAAGGGGGGGGTTGAGAGAGGGAGCAAGAGAGGGAGATGGAGAGAAATGGAAAAGGGAGCTAGGTGTACAGACAGAACGAAAGGAGAAAGAAGAGAAGGAGGGAGAAACAGGGAGACTGGGAGGAAGAGAGAAGGAAGGATGGTGGAGACTAAGCACTGATTGTGTTTGGAATGGGGCATTTTCACATGACAGATACTTTTGTTTCAAAGCATTCGAAGCAGGTATGGGACACTCTTGCAAAGTGTACAGTCAATACGTAATGGCAATAACACAGAGATCTATACATAAACGGAGACCAAATTCAATGGACAATACATTCCACTTCACATTTCACACTTGCTATTTAATACAACATACGTGATGACAATGAGACAATGGCAGTATGCAATTGAACTGAAGGGTCCATTTGTATATCGTCATTGCAATGAGATATAGACCTGTAGCATATAAATCAAGACTCCACAAAGTCAAAAACACAAATAGTATACGTAACGATATAAGCATCTGGCTAAGCTGTTGCCATGGTGATGAAAAGGGCGGAGACCTGGCGAGCGCCTTCTGAGCACATAATTCACAAAGCTCATAATTATAGTGTCGGGGTGGCATAAACACCAGGTGACAGGAGGCAAGAATAACGACTCGCGGAGCAAATGACGACTGTCTGCTTTGACTATTCCACACTTTAAATAAAGTCATAACACACAGAGTCAAACGTCAGTGTGTCTGCCAGAGAGGGAGCGTTACAAACTCTAGAGTAGGCAGCCTGGCACTTACACAAAGGCTACCAGGGGCCTATACTAAGAAGCTGGTTCAGGAGCAAACCAGGTTACGTTAAGAGGTAAATCATCTAATAGAAGAGCCTGGAGTCCTCATTTTAATTAGATGATTCACTTCTTAAGTAAACCTGGTTTACTCCTGAACCAGCTTCTTAGGATACCCCTCAGCATTGAAGAGGCATGAAAACCAGATAACTGTCTGCTTGATTATTCCACACAATGAAATAAGAATGTCTGTTTGTCAGGATGGCAAATATGTAACATGTGGAGGTGGGTTAGCCTATCCTGGCTGTCGCACCTACCTAGGTCACAGGCGTGGCTTCTGAGTGACATAAATACCAGCAGACAGAGAGAGCAGACTCGCGGGTAAAAAAAACATGTCTGGATAGAGTCAAGCCTTATATACATAAATACAGGGCTCTACACTGACACCTGCCAGCCAGCCAAATGCTGGTGAAATTTCAGTTTGGCTGGTAGAAAAGACAGACTTACCAGCCCCTTTGACCCATTAGTGAGTGTGTGTTTGGCTAGTAAGATTAGCATCTACTAGCCATTTTGACTGGTGTTGGAAAAAAAAGTTAATTTAGATCCCTGCATACATGTACACTGCCTGGCCAAAGAAAAGTTGCCACCTTGATTTCACTAAGGAAATGATCTGGGAATGATGCAGTCTGTCAGGTCTCAGGCCACAGCATGTGCTCAAAGACTGAGGTCAGTTGACTACCTGAATATACTGAACAACCAGGCTATTGTGTCAATGCATTTTACCACACAGTCATATTCCAAGATGACAATGCCAGGATTCATCGGGCTCAAATTGTGTCTGGAGGGGTTCATGGGGGGATCATAAGTCATAATTTTACCACATGTACTGTGTAGGCCACCAAATAATCCAGACCTTAATATTACGTATTACAATAATATAAGCTCATTGAAGGTCTTTGGGATGTGCTGGAGAAGGCCTTCAGCAATAGTTTAAAATATGGAGGGGTACCCGTGGACCTCAGACTTAACAAGAAGAACTACACATAATCCACATTTCACATTAGACGATTAGGCTAATGTTCAGGAAGTGGTCATAAGGACATGGCTCTGCAGACGGCCCGATGAAAATGAACTCCAACAGTCGTTTACAAATGAGGCCCATTAGAGTCGTGACAAGCCGGCCATTTAAAACAAATGTAAAACGGCTTAAAGTGAAAGTAATTAAAGCTCATTGGAATTCAAATTGGTCCTCAGCATCCCTTGACTTCCGGAGGGGGAATAATGAGTCTCTTTGGCATTATTACATTTTGGTCCACTAGGGGCTGCAGCCTTCAACTCGCATCTATGAGGCTTTTCAACCTGAAAAAGTATTTGTATTCGGTTTCAGGTGATGCAGAAAATGCCACAGTCTACTCGTGTGGTAGTTGAAAGTGGAATGCAGAGATGAGAATGTCTTAGCAAATCGTGACAAATCTTCCACACGGTCTTTGCTTTTAACGATCACCAATTATCAAATGTATTCATTGGCATAAATACTGAATGACCAGTGACTAAGATTTAGAAATGATGAAATGCTAAGAGATGCTGCCAATTGAGTGTCTTGCCCCTCACTTACATCCAAAGTGACAGAGAGAGACATACACAAAGCGATAAAGAAAGATGGAAAGAGCCCTATTAAATCAAATTAAGCAAATTTCAATTGAGCGAGACAGAAGGCAATAGAGAGATAAAGAGAGAGATCATTTTATTGAATCTAATTAAATAGAAGCGAAAGAGACAGAAAAAAGAGAGGGTCAGAGAGAAAGACAGACATTCCATTTAGCAGAAGCTTTCACTCAAAGGAACTTACAATAGAGGACACAAACAGCTACAAATGTGAAGTGCAATACAGAGTTCACAGGCTAAATAAGGTTAGAGCAGGAACGTTTCATGAGTGGAGTGGACACAATCAGTAAGTCAGTCAGGCAGAGAAAGAGACAGTCAGTCAGTCACACAGACCGACAGAAAGCCAGCCAAACAGAGACAGACAGACTGACAGACATACATACTGAGTGCATCTTAATATGCGACCTTGCCTCCTCCACTTGCCTCCTCCACTTGATTCTCGTCATGATGACATCACTGACAACAGCATTATATTTCAATATCTTGCAAAAGCTCAATTGTAAAGTCATTTTCTCATTTGCAAACTGGATGATGAATGAAGAATAGTCCCCCAAAAATTATTTTGGCTAGGCTGACAGCTGGGAAACTTTATTGTTTTCTCCACGGAGGAGGGGCCAGGAGGCGTGGCGAGGCCACAAGCACAAGTGGAGGAAGCAAGGTCGCATATTGGGATGCACCCATACAGTCAAGTAGACAGAGGCGACTCTAGGTTCAGCTGGGGCCCCAAGCGAAACATCAATGCTTGAAAGAAATCTGCCACTACTGTAGCAAAGTGTGAGCTGTTATTCACCATCCAGGGGCTTAGGGCAGTGATTCTCAAACTTTTTCAGACCGAGGACCACTTTGTCACCCAAAAAATGTTCAGGGACCACCTGCCAACTGAATTGACAGTTGACGGGTGCTAAATTATATGCACATCACTTACTTCTAGCTCACATTTACAATCCTAATATTACAAATATAGTCTTAGAAAAGTAGAAATCCCCTCGCGGACCACCTGAGCTCTGTCGAGGACCACTAGTGGTCCCCGGACCACACTTTGAGAATCACTGGCTTAGGGGACCCAAGCGGCTGCCTGCCTAGCTTGGTGACAGGATGCACCTCTGCAAATAGATACAGACAGACAACGACAGACAGACCACATATATCATAACTTTCCAAAGTGTGGAGGTACTCACGAGTAGAAGATCTCGAAGCCTGTGAGGTTGTATGCGGCGTCGCTGAAGAAGTGGAGGAGCGCGTAGCCCGACGTGGTCTCCACCTCCGGAACGGTCTCATTACCACGCACCTCTGGCACTATTAGACCACTGTAGAAGGAGGAGGGGGAGAGAGAGAGAGAGAGAGAGAGAGAGAGAGAGAGAGAGAGAGAGAGAGAGAGAGGAAGAGAGAGAGAGAGAGAGAGAGAGAGAGAGAGAGAGAGAGAGAGAGAGAGAGACAGAGAGAGACAGAGAGAGACAGAGAGAGAGATTTGATTTTTAACACGTCATTTATTGTAACACCTTCACTAGTTCACATTACAGGATACAGCCATCTCCATAGGTCCAAATCCAGCATAGTGAAGGGAGGAACCCTCTCCCTCATATCAACAGCAGAGAGAGAGAGAGAGAAAGAGAGAGAGAGAGAGAGAGAGAGAGAGAGAGAGAGAGAGAGAGAGAGAGAGAGAGAGAGAGAAAAGAGAAGAGAAACAAGAGAACATTTCTTCTCAGGAGGTCTCCACTGGTCCACCAGTGGGACCATGCCAAGGCATCTCAGTGGAGATTTAACTTGCGCTCATAATCAAACAGAGATTACAAAACACACTCAAGGGGTTTAAGGTATCCCAACGTGAACCAAGCTGAACTCAAGTTGGTACCCCCATAACTGCCAGGGGCCTATCATTTATATGCGGTTCGTTATGTAGGCTACCTCCCACTGAGAGTGCACTACTATCTGATGTTCAATGCATATTTGCCATGATGAACGTCCCCCTGTGTGTGATGCGTGCAGCCTTTTAATGATGCCTAGTTGGGGGAGCGAGGGGGGGTGGGGGGTGGGAGAGATACTTTATGAGCAGGGCTTACCACCAGATAACTGGACAAAAGCTGGTGAAATTTCAGTTTGGCTGGTTAAAAGACCAACTTACGAGCCACTTTGACCAATTATGTAGTAACTGTGTGGGTGTTTGACTTGTAAAATTGACATCTACTGGCCATTTTGGCTGGTGGTGAAAAAAGTTACTTTAGAGCCCCATTTATGAGTGTTCGCAGGGCTCTAAATCAACACCCGCCAACCAGCCAAATGCTAGTGAAATTTCAGTTTGAATAGTAGAAAAGTCAACTAGCCACTTTGATGCAGTAGTGAATGTGGGTTTGCCTAGTACTACTAGCCATTTTGGAAAAAGTTAATTTAGACCACTTAAGACCTTAATTGAGAGCCCCGAGTGTTAGGCTTGGGAATGAAGGGGTGTAGTTCTGTGGTAGAGGGTGGTAGGAGGTGTGGTGGGATGGCACACACGGAAGCAGACGGAGATGGGGGGTGGAGGGGTGTCAAAGGGGTCACCCCTCCTGGCATGCATATACACACACACGCACACACGCACACACACGTACACGTACACGCACATGTACACGTATGCACGCACAAACACTTACAGCACACAATACACAGGGGTGTGTTAGTGTCACCAATTATTTCATCTACTTGGCCCACCTCTCAAATGTGCACTGCATGTGCATTGAACTGCATCGTCTAGACAAGCGATCCCCCTAGCCATCCAAATTCGATAGAATGCTAGAGCAAGCAAATCTATTTTCAGCGGGCTGGTGAGAGACACTTTTGGAGGCAAAGTCAGCTGAAAGTAAACTTTATTTAAAGTTCACTTATTCTACTAAAGCCTTACGTCAGCTGAATTTGATCATTTCTTTCACCATCTCCATAGGGCTGACTTTCTTCTTTCAGTGAGTAAAGAAAACTATTTAAACTGATGCTACAGCAGAGGTGGCTGACTAACAGACATCAAGAGCCACAGTAAACAAGAAGGATCACCGCACACTGGTGGACTTGATTTTGCTACTTTTTATTTAGTGTAGGTCAGGGGTGTCAAACTCAAATTGACCGAGGGCCAAAATCAAAACCTGGAACGAAGTCGAGGGCCGAATTCAACCATTACTTTTTAAAAATGGACTAAAATAGTGCATGAATGTTCATACTTGAGTTTAAATTTCACATACACTCTTTCCCATCATATTTGTTAGTTAAAATGTGTCTGCACATCCTGTGACACAGCAAATTTCATGTTTAACTCGTGTTACGCTATACACTAATGGTGTATGTGGGACAACTGTAATACACATTTGAAATGATCTCGCGGGCCAAATAAAATGGCTCCGTGTGCCAAATTTGGCCCCCGGGCCTGAGTTTGACATCCCTGGTGTAGGTGACCAACGTGTTTCGCCTTGCGCTTAGTCAGGTTCACTTTGACATTTGCATGCCTTCCACAGGTGAAATAGTGATTACCGGGTCACATGACCTCACCAAAATACCGTGACAGATCACAATAAAATGACATATAGAAATTCACATTTCATAACACTAAAGCCACTTTTCATAGGGATACATAGGGAGACATCAAGAGCCTTTATCCTGAGACAGCTTACTCACATCATACATGTGTAATGTAACCATGGGCGGCACTTGCATAGGGATGTATCACCCAGGGAGTTGATCTCGCCTCGTGGGAAAGGTCATATGGCTCAAGAAATGAATGGAGTGCAGTGCAGTGCTTTATTTGGAACTTTTTGGGATTCCATGACCCAGAGTGTCGGCCATATTTGTCCACATATGAACATACTGCATCTCAGCATTTTACTTTTTTTTACCGGTGTAATCTGAGGAGTAATCTGCTACTACACCATACCGGTCACAATTATCCCACCAACATGGCTCAAATATCCAGTGTTTCATAACTTTGTTCGCCTTGCGTACCCCCTTCACCTTATTATATCATACCATGAGTGCCCCTCTCACTCATGCTGCAATTTCTCTTCCTCTATGCCACTGTGACAGCGCCATTAATTTGTTATCATGACATTTTTCATGTACCTCTTGCAGTGTTCTTGCGTACTCCTAGTGGCATCTGAACTCCTGGTTGGGAATCACTGAAGACACCCATGGAACAGCACTTCTTCACTGCCAATGTATTTCTTAACCAGTAATCTCTCTCAACATCAAGGACCTTTGATAGACACTATCACTGCTAATGGGATGTCTTCCAATGATATCAAAGTCCCTTATCGTCAGCCCTAATCTTAATCCTTCATTTCCCTGACTGTGTTTATACAGCGGCCAGACTTTGACAAGTAGCCCGATTCGAGGGAACGCTGTGCTCCGTTCCGGATAACTGTGACCACACAGAAAGCTTGATGTATCAAGAGCAGCATGTAGCTGAGTCACTAGTGCAGCCTCGCGCATTCGCGCACGCATGTACACACGCACAGTCACACACAGCATTACAAGGATGGTAGTTTGTTAACAACCAGAGTTCAACAAGTTCACAGACATCGGCATAAAAAGCAGTTCTGCTTTCGTGGCACTTATCTTTGTAAGTGACAAATTAACGTACTCGTATCCTTGTCTGTGGCAGAGGAGAGTTGAACGGAGGAGAGTTGAACGGAGGTGAAGCGAGGCGAGGAGAAGTTAGGCTGCGGTCAAGTGAGGTGAGCAGAAAGGAAAGGGGGGAAGAGTAGGGTATGGTTGGGTAGGTATGAGAAGTCGAGATGGGTAGACTAAGGCATGGTTTGAATCTGGGTGTTTGGGTGTGTGTCTGTCTACTCTACTTATCCCTGAACTAATGTGCTTCAAATCAAATCATAAAAAAACAATAACCCCACTAGGCATTTGCACGTATTGCTCTCTATATTTCCTGTGCACTTTGTATATGCAAGTGTTGTGTGGTATGATTTGGTCCTCGATTGCAAGTCGCCAAATGCCATGTCATGTAATGTAATGTGGTGGATATGAGAATGAGGGGAGAGATGAGGTAAAGGCAATGGCAGGAGAGCTGAGGTGAGGTGGGGTATGGGAACGCAAGATGAGGTCAGGCCAAACAGAGAGACTGCTCATGGGAGGGGTGGTGAGGTGAAGAAGGGTTTGCTGAGGTGAAGCATTGTGAATGTATGATGAGATCAAATCAGGTAAGGTCAGGTAAGGTGAGGAGAGGAGAGGTGAGGTGACGTGACGTGAGTATCTACTAGACTAATGCTTGTGCTGGCCTAGCCCCAGGGCAGACTCTTGACATGATGCGTGTATATGTGGGTGTGTGGGTGTGTTGTGTGTTGTCTCTTCATTTAAAAAAAAAAGCCTAACCCTTCTTTGCATCTGCACTTGTTGTTCTGTATATTTCCTGTGCACTTTGTATTTGCTAATGATGTTGGCTATGATTATGTCCTCTTTTGAAAGTCGCTTTGGTTATAAAGCGTCTGCCAAATGCAATGTAATGTAATGTAATGTAATGTAAAGGTGAGGTGTGGCTATGTGAGGTACAGAGAAAGGAGGTGAGAGGAGGTGAGGTGAGGTGAGGTACGAGACATGATGATGAGTAGCGAAAGACAGAGAAATCTCAATATGGTCATATTGAGTCCCTGTCATAAATGTGTGAATGACTGAAATGTGACCCAATAATGAACTTTTACACCAGACAAATTAAAAGCAAATAAAAAGTAAACACACTAGTGAAAAGAGATGAGGTGAGGGGAGGAGAGGAGAGGAGAGGAGAGTCAAGTGAAGTAGCTTGGTGGGCAATTGTTTTGTACTACACACACACGTTTTTATAATGTATTCTGGATGTGTGTGAGTGTATAAAATATAAAAGGAGGTGAGGTGTAGTGAAAGTTTGTGTGTGTTGAGGTGGCGTGTGGCGTGGGTGAAAAGGACAGGTACGCACCTGAAGACGGCCACCAGGGGGGCGTAGATGGAGTCCCCGTCGTAGACGTACATGTGGTCCCAGCTGCACTCCGTCGCAAAGTGGTTGAAGCGTAGCCTCAGGACCGCGTTGGGGCTGGAGGAGACGGAGAGAGAGAAGAAATAAGGTGAGCGAGTGGAGAGGCAGAAAAGGAGCGAGCGAGCGAGCGAGAGAGAGAGAGAGAGAGAGAGAGAGAGAGAGAGAGAGAGAGACAGACAGACAGACAGACACAGAGAGAGAGAGAGAGAGAGGGGGGGGGGGGGAGGGAGGGAGAGACAGACAGACAGACAGACAGACATGTAGAGGGAAAGGTAAAGGGGGAAAGAGACAGCGGGTCAAAGAGACGGGAGAGGCATGGAGATAGAGAGAGAGATAAAAGAGAGAGATAAAAGAAAGAGATAACAGAGAAAGAAAGTGACAGAGGACAGACTGAAGCAGCAGCTAGGCTTACTCTGTGTTCACGGGCCAGTGAACAGTGCAATGGCCACTAACAAGTCAACTGGCTGGAAGACAGACCAACAAACCAACCAACCAGCCAGCCAGCCAGCCAGCCAGCAAGTCAGCCTGTTAAGCAATTCAGGGGTGCATTTCTGGAAAGCGTAGTTGCTAACTATGTTAGCTACTTTGTTGGTTGCGATGCAATTTCCCATTGGCAACTACTGAAGTTGCTAACTGCTAACAACTATGCTTTCCTGAAATGCACCGCACGCAATCACTGATTGCTCAACAGAAAAGATACAGGGCAAGTCATCCATTCAGGCAAGCACAGATGCCCAACAGAGTGACAAGGGGCATTACCATACGGACACATACACGATGGCATGGCATGGCATGGGCACATGGCACAGTCATGGGCCAAATGGATCCAGACCCCATCGCTACAGTCTTGCTGATTTTTATGCATCACATAATACACTGATACATTTCTATGCACAACATATTGCATTAATATGGTCAGCTCAGTCATGTGCGCATAACCTGATGCAAAACGGGGTTTGGCCCAGTTGGGTTACTCTACCGTCTACCACACTGCTCTCATATCTGCGGCAAAGGGTTAGGCAGGTTAGCGTGCAAAATAACCTCTGTACATGTTGCCAAAACTAGGTCATGTCACAGTCACCCTCTGTGCTCAGTGTTATACATTTGCAACCCGCCTTCTTTACTGTAGTAGTAGACTTTTAGTTCTACTGTAATTTGGTTGCAAAGAATGAGCGCGAGAAGGATGTGAAACTCAGACCTGTTTGCACTCAAGAGACCTTTATATGAGAGGAGAGGTAAATTAGGAGAGGTAAATTAGGTTAAGGTACAATCAATCGGATGGGTATCAATCAATTGTATCAATCAATCAGATGGGTATTGTATGCAATGTGTCAGCATTCACATTGGAAATGTAGAAAATCATCCATTAATGTTCAGAGCAGGTTTCATTAAAAATTGTAAACCTCCAGTGAAACTCAATTCAACTGGAGCTGGTTGTGCATCAAATTATATTACATTGAATACACATTATATTTAACTGATGCTTTATCTAGCCCCGTAGCCCCATAATGCATGCCGTTCCAGCAGTGGAATGCTGCAATAGTCACATTTACTGGATCTGGGATTTGAAACAGCATCCTTCTGCTGACCAACTCTACAATTGGCGTTCCACAAGGTTCCATCTTGGGGCCATTATTGTTCAATCACCATCTATGTAAATGATATCTGTGCATATGTAGATGCAAATGTGCATCTGTATGCAGATGACACTATTTTATACTGCTATGCCCCATCTCCTTCTGAGGCATTGGCAAAACTTCAAGTAGATTTCATTAAAAAATCAGGAAAATCTACTCAAGCTACACCTGGTGTTGAACTCAAACAAAACCAAATACATGTTATTTACAAATTCTCACACTCAAATCTTGCCTCAAATAAGTACTTTACAGGGACAGGTAATAGAAAGAGTGTCAAGTTACAAATATTTAGGCTTTCTAGTGGATTAAGACCTAACTTTTAATTCTCATGTAACCAATTTGGTGCGTAAATTAAAAACGAAGTTAGGATTTTGTTATAGAAATAAGGCATGTTTTAATGTTAGAGCCAGAAAGGAGCTTGTCACATCTACATATGTCTCTGAATTAGACTATGGTGACATTATTTATACATGCTTCTAAATCTGTGCTACGGGCTCTAGATTCTGTTTATCAATGAATGTCTTATGTTCATCTTGTAAGTGTCTGCATTGGTCTATGCTTCTTGTTATGTCCTTGTTGTGTATTTTACTGATGAGCTCTGTTTGTCTTGCTTGCGTGTTTTTGCTATGTCCTGAATATTTCTATTTGGTTATGTCTTGCATGTTTTTATGTCTCAATCTGTGTCAGTCTGTGGATATGTTGTCTTTGTGAATTGTTTGTTTCTGTCTGTACTGTGAGTCCTATGGAGTGCGTTTTGCGTTTTTGCTGCTCTTTTGGCTAGGGCCCACTTGAAAAAGAGGCAACTGCCTCAATGTGTTTTTACCCTAGTAAAATAAAGGAGAAATAAAATGAAAAAATAAAACTCCCAACCCATTAGTGCATAGTTGCACACATTTTCACATCTGCCCTTTCAGAGCAGGGACAAGTAAATAAATAAATAAATAAATAAAATGCATGATTCCAGAATGTAGACGCAATGACTTTTCTGTACCAGGGTGCACGCCTGAAACATCACAATTAAAAACATTGTTTTCATTTTATAGGAGCATAATGCTTTAGCAGACTTTGCCTCTGCTAATTCGCTTTCCTATTTCTGTACAGCACCCAGGTTTGCGTGGAAGTGCTTGCCTTCACTTTATACAGTCTACTTAATTGCAACAAAAGAAAAAACTTCCAAAAGTCAAATAAAACTTCCAAAAGTCCCACATTTCCACAATTGTCAGAATTGGCCACATGCATTGTATGACACAGACATTGAACTGCATGATTCGTGTTGCCCTAAAGGTTATGGCATGGATTTCCATTTGTTTTCCCTGGGACAAGATAAGCTCCTCGAACGGGAGGTGTGACTTCCTGTATTGTGAGAAGCAGGCCATCTCGTGGGCCTCTATGGCAGGAGGAGGGTGAGACACGGGATACTGAGTGCTAAGCAAATACACCAATCTCCGTTTCACCAGAAAGGCTAATCCAGTCTGTGGAACACAAACACACACTGCCGACGTCGACGAGACAGCGTATAGGGCCGGGGCAACCTAATCTAACCATCTCGCAACGCTGGCCAGACCTAGCCTGATTATCATCGACTTTCAAAATTCTTCGAGACTTGGTCTGACCAAGAGCATGACAATTAACATTTCCCAAACGGTATGCTTGACCTACCTCCCTTAGTGTGCTAATGGTTGTTTGCTCCCTGACAAAGTGGGAGGAGTTCACGTTTTTTCGGGGGCTCAGAATCATGTTTGTATTGTTCTTGGCCTGACGAAGGTTATGGTCTGGCCTAGCCAGGCTGTGCCCTCCTAGTGACACCACACCTTCAGCGTTGCCTCTATTCACTGACTGATGTCCCATGACCAGTTATGGTTTTCTTGCTGTGTTCTGTTTCAACGAGCTTCTCTGAGTTTGGCACACAGTACATTAGAGACACGCTTCAATTGTTCGGCAGTGTCCTTTAGTAAACATCTCCTGGTTTATGCATACCAGCTCGACAGATACTTTCCGAGTGTTGACCTTTCCGCTCTGCGTGTGTGTATGTGCATATGTGTGTGCTTTTCCATCCTCTGTAAAGCTGAGTGTTTAGAAAGGGTTGCAGAAGGAGAGGTGATGTTATTAAGCTATTTGTACATTTGGGAGGGCAGGCAAACAAATATCCGAGATTGAAGCGGTGAAGTGTGTAATACAGACAGAGAGAGGCAGAAGCACACAGAGGCAGGCAGGCTGCCTTTTTTTCTTTTTTTTGCAGGATAATTCACATGTCAAGGGCTTTAAAAAATAGAATGGAAAAGACGTCGCAGACA
>NC_085873.1:28049657-28064657 GCF_034702125.1 Engraulis encrasicolus
GGAGCAGAGATAAGAATTTAAGAGTAGTAGGCCTATACTGTGAAATTGTTAACGCATAGACAAAAAGGGTCTAAGAGGGTAGGCTGTGCATTTTCCCCACACACACACATAGGCATACACATTCTACATGAGGGGTGCTGGTCACAGGGCCAGTTTTTCAAAATTCCTCCCATTAAAAGGGCTGAACAACATATTACACATTTATGTCTATATTCACATTCATTACACATTCATTTCTATATGCAGCCCGATGTCTCCTCTGCCGTGTCAATGAAGGCCTGTCACCTAACTCACCATAACTGTAAAACAAAGCCTGGGGAGTGTTAGTAAACTCATCCCAACTGTCCCTTCTCTGAAGGTTTTTTTATTGCTCCCAAAACCCAAGTTAACTACAACAACTTGATTAGGCTTTTGATCCCTCTGTCTTTCAAGCACTTTCAAGGTTTTCTCTATAGGATGTATTTACTCCAGGAGGAAAATGTGAAGGAAATCGTAATTCAAATCGTTTTTAACAAAAACGGAAATCGTTAAAAAAAAAAAAAAAAAAGTAAAAAAAAAAAAAATAAATATTATTATTTATTTTTTTTTTTTTACATTTTCGGAAACTATGGCGGCCAAATGTAAACTATGGCGGGCCGCCATAGTTTCCTCAATGTATGGGAAACACTGACATAGACAGACATAGACAGAGAGCGAGCAAGAGAGAGAAAGATGGAGAGACGGTGAGGCAAAACACAGAGAGCACAGCATACAACTCTTGCTCTCCACCACCCCATCCCACCCCCCATGATGAGAGGACAGCCATTGTTTGCACAGACAGAGAGAGAGAGAGAGAGAGAGAGCGAGAGAGAGAGAGGAGAGGAGAAAAGAAGAGAAGACAACCTATTGTTTGCAGAGAAAGACAGACGGACAGACAGACCCCCTTTTGTTAGTGGGTGTCAGCAGCAAGGAGGAGAGCTGCTCCACAAACAATGACCTCAATATTCCCCAAGACACACTCTTTAATTGAACAAATTAATGCCCGCCCTGATAAGACTGTTTACACACACGCACACGCACACACACACACACACACACACAAGCAATTGCGTATCTGCTCTCTCTCACACACGCAAACGAACACAAGACGTCCATAAACACACACGCACACACACGCACGCACACACAAAATACACACACACACACACTCCTCCTGGATGTGTTGTGAAGGAATCAGGTGAATCGATTGCTCCTGCCAAAGCCAAGGCACCTTCAACCCTTCTGTTTGTCATGGCGTGCGTGCGTGCGTGCGTGCATGCGTGCGTGCATGCGTGCGTGCATGCGTGCGTGCATGCGTGCGTGCGTGCGTGCGTGCGTGCGTGCAGTCAAAGCCCTCCCAAGTCAAGGTGCCCTCAAGTTCAATAAAACACATGGCTTAGGTGGCCAGACAAAGACATCTTGTCCCTCGGCTCTCCCTCCCCTCTCTGTGTCCCTTCCTCTACCCTCATTGTTACCTTGACTAGCACAGATGTGTCTTCCTGGGGGGAGTGGTGTGGGTGGCTTGCTGGGTCAAAAAAGTGGTGGATGGGGGCAATGACTGTGCATTTCAATTCTGGTACTGTTTTGTTACTATTTTGGCATTCAGGGGTGCACTTCTCGACGACATCGTCGCAAACTAAGTTAGTAACACAATATGTGCAGGCACATTTGAACTACCATGAGAAAAGAGTGCGTTTTAGATTCAACTGCGAGTAAGCACACGCCCAATTTTTTTTCATTTTGAAATTATTGAGTTCGGCCCACGACTACGTTCCAGATTCTGATTTAAGCCCTATGTCAATTTGAGTTTGACACTCCTGCAGTAGATCGAGTGCGTGGCCAGAATAGAAAGTTGGTTCTGCTAATTAAGGATGGGATATCGGTATATCGGTATCAGGTTCAGATAAACATAAATCAGAGATCGGATCGGAATTTTCCCAAAGTATCAGAATTTTCCTGATACTGACATCGAGCCAGGTGTAATGTTAATTTGAAATCATACCACTTGCATATTAGTTTTCAGGATGGGATTGTTACTTCTTTACTTGTTACTTTTTACTTATTCATCGTTTTCCTGTTCTTCTGACTCCCTTTTCTGACTAAAAATAGTCTACGTGGGCCTACCTCAAGTTGAAACCCATGCATAAATGTGGTTTTGGTATTGGATCGGAATAGTATCGGTATCGGCAGATATCCAAATTAAGATATCAGGATCGGATCGGAAGTGAAAAAATGTGTATCGGTGCATCCCTACTGCTAATGCCAAGGTCGTGGGTGGGACTGCTGTGGCTTAATGATAGCCAGGCCGTGCCCTCCTAGTGACGCAACAGCTTCAGCGTTGCTACCAGTCAGGTCAAGAGTCAATGCAAGCACTTAAAGTTTCTGAGTTCCCGCAAATACGGGAACTCCTCCCACTTTGTTGGAAATAAAACAATCCTTAGCAAACCAAGGGAGGCCATTTGGGAAATGCTGTTTGGGAAATATTAATTGTTATGCTCTTGGTCAGGCCAAGTCTCAAAGAGATTTGAATGTCTATGATAATCAGGCTCGCTTAATGATGGAGGAGATGGGCTTTAGATCAGAGGGTTGCACGTCTGAATCCCACCCTTCCACTCCCTATCGCACACCATGGCTGGGATGCCCTTGAGCAAGGCACCTAACACCGCCATGCACTGCTCCAGGGACTGTAACCAATACCGTGAGAATAGCTGTAGATCACTTTGGACAAAGTGTCCGCTAAGAGTAATGTAATGTAATGTAATGTAACAAGTCTGGCAGGCGGACAAAGATGGCGGCGAAGATTGTGTTTTTGATTTAAAAGAAAAAATGCGTTTCAGACGGACAGATGGATGGATGGACGGACGGACAGACGGACGGACGGACATACCCTCTTATAGAGATGCTAGGACGCATCTAACAATGCAAAACTTTCATGTAGCGTTGCAGTTAGTAAGCGCAACAAGCCCAGGCTTAGGGGTTAGTTGGGGTGGATAATGTGTGGTGGTGGTGGTGGTGGCTGGGAAGGTGGTGGCACTGCAGTGGGGGTGGGTGGTGCATGATGTCAGTAGCAGATGGGTGCTGGCAGGTCCACAGGTGGAGCAGCTGGGGCAGGAGCAGCGGTGCTTGTAGCTTGGCAGCAGATGCTGCAGGCTAGGCAGGGCAGGGCAAGGCAAACAGAGGCAAGGCAGGGCAAGCAGCATAGAGCCAGGAGGGCAATCAGCTCTGGCACCGCTAAACTGCCAGAAGGGGTGACGATGGCAGAGGTGACTGCAGTGACAATGGTGGTGGTGCTCAGAGATCCCAGATCAAATGTGTATGGTGAGGGGTGCAGAGAGCGAGAGCGAGAGCGAGAGAGAGAGAGAGAGAGAGAGAGAGAGAGAGAGAGAGAGAGAGAGAGAGAGAGAGAGATGGAGAGATAGAGAGACCGAGAGGCAAAACAGGCAGCCCGAAGGGGACAAACAGGCACTGCTAACCGCCCGAGGGGGTGAGGATTACAAGGGGTGACAACAGCAGTAGTGGTGGTGACTGTAGTCAAATGTGTACAGTATGGGGAGCAATGGAGTGAAAGGGGGGGGGGGGTAGGAGGGGAGGAATGGAGGAGAGGACGGTATGGAGGGATGATGCAGAGAATGAGAGAGGCGGCCAAGGGTCAAGGTAGCGCCGAGGGGACAAAAAGGCACAGCTAACCGCCCGAGGGAGGGAGGCGGTGAGGATGGCAAAGGCGATGACGATGGTGGAAAAAAATCATCAAAGGGCAAATGCGTATGGCAAGGGACAGGGCCACTGACAGCATTGGCTAGGCCCCGGGCAAAGTCATCTGAAAGGGCCCCCCAGTCAATATACAATGTCATGAGGATCCAATTCTGGTCCCCCTCTGTCCCTGGGCCAGTGAGGGCACACATTGGCACAACTAAGCGCCTGAGGGGGTATGTGGTGGCAGAAGTGGTGGTTGGGAGGAAAGATCAGAGATCACAGATCAAATGTGTATGGTGAATGATGGAGAGAGAAACAGAGAGGGAGGGAGGGAGGGAGGGAGGCCAGCAGCCTGAGGGGACAAACTGGCACAGCTAAGCGCCCCGAGGGGGTGAGAGAAGCGGTGGTAGGGTTGGGAGATCAGAGATGAAATGCATATGGTGAAGGATGGAGAGAGACACAGAGGGAGGTGTGGAGGAGGCAGGAAGGTATGGTGCAGGGGGGGGGGGGGGGGGAAGAGGCTCGAGGGGAAAAACAGGCACAGCTAAGCGCCTGAGGGGATGGAGAGGGTGGCAGAGGTGGTGGGCCGGGATCAGAGATGGATAGCATATGGTGAGGGATGGAGAGAGAGAGAGACGGGGGGTGGATATGAAGGAGAGGAAACATGTATGGAGGGATGATGCAGGCAGGAGGAGGGAGAAAGAGAGATAGAGAGGGAGGAAGGGAGGGAGACAGAGAGGGGCAGGCAGAACGAAAGGAGCAAACGAGTTCAACAGTCAACTGGGTTGAGGGTGGCAGAGGTGTCAACACTGGTGATGGGTAGAAATCAGAAATGCATGTGGTGAGAGAGAGAGAGAGAGAGAGAGAGAGAGAGAGAGAGAGAGAGAGAGAGAGAGAGAGAGAGAGAGAGAGAGAGAGAGAGAGAGAGAGAGAGGCAGACAGGAAACTGTTGAGGGGTAGAGGCTGGGTGAGGTGACCGCAGCGTTGGTGTGTAAAGATCAGACATCACATGTGCATGAGCAAGGGATGGCCAGATGAAATGTCTATCATAGGCAAAGGATGGAGGGAGAGAGAAGAGGGAGGTACGGAGGGAGGATGGGGGGAGAAATCACAGAGCGAAGAAGAGAGGGATGGTAAGTAGGGATGCAATACCCTTTTTAAAAAAAAAATAAAAAAAACAAGAAAAAGTTACATTTCTGTACTTGCCCATACCGAGAACCAATACGGATACTTTTACCACCAACACACAATGAAAATGAATACACAGTAGGTAATATTTCTGTTGTAATGGAAGCTCTCTCCCATAATGCTAAAATGCTAAAATAAAATAAATCGACTTGTGAATGCTACACTGTAACTGACATGTGTATCGTGATGTGCATTGAATTGTGAACCCTTTGCCAATAAAGTAAATGATAGAAGTCCGCAACACTGTTAATGCTCCCAGCGATTTATTCGCAAATAAATCACTGGGAGCGTTAACAGTGTTGCGGACTTCTATCATTTACTTCAGTTACTTTCTTTGTCCAGCACCTGTACCACTGATGTGTGCGCATTCTCTACCTTCTTGAACCCTTTGCCAATACCCAGAAAAGTGGGGATGGCAGAGGTGGCACCTATGGAGAAGGGGAATCAAAGATGGGCTGTCTGGGGCTGCGAGAGAGATGGAGGGAGTGAGATATAAGGGGTGTGGAGGAAAAAGGCAAAGATCACAGACAGAGGGGGAGGAGGAGGAGTGACGGATGTGAGAGATGGAGGGATAGAGAGGAAAGAAGAGAGGAGGAGAGATGTCAACGTGTCCATGTCTGTATTAGTGTAGAGATGGTAGGATGGAGGGGTGGAGGGAAAAGTAAAGATCTCCATCCGTCTGTCTGTCTGTCTGTCTGTCTGTCTGTCTGTCTGTCTGTCTGTCTGTCTGTCTGTCTGTCTGTCTGTCTGTCTGTCTGTCTGTCTGTCTGTCTGTCTGTCTGTCTGTCTGTCTGTCTCACACTCACTCACACACACACACACACACACACACCAGCGATCGACCGCGCTTGACGAGAAATAGATGTGGTATAAAGGGAGGGAGCAGGAAGGGATGGGAAGAGGAGAGAGAAGAGTCTCCAAGTGTTGATCAGAGCAAACATGTCGCTCATCACACACACACACACACACACACACACACACACACACACACACACACACACACACCCATCACAGCAGGAGGGCCACACATCCATCTCAGCAGGAGAACTGTCAAGCCATTTGTACAACTACAAAACCAGAACAAACAGACACGCTTCTATGATCACTGCAGCCTTTTTATGTCATTTCTGTTCTCTCTCTCTCTCTCTCTCTCTCTCTCTCTCTCCCTCCTTTGTTCTCTCCTGTCAAGCTTTTCAGTCCATCTCTCCCATTATAGTCCACTTTCATTGATCCATACTGTACACTGAACATAGTGGCAGAGAGAGTGAACACACACTGTGCTGTGGTCCAAAACTTAAAGCTCCACTACATCCATCCACACAAATAGAGATAGGCAGTCAGACACGCGCACGCACTCGCACACACGCACACACACAGACACACACAGACATACACACACACAGAAGCGCGCATGCACACGATACACACAAAGTGCACACACACTCACTCACTCAAGTACGCACACAAAAACAAATACACACTTGCATGCACACACACAAAGACATACTCAGAGAAACACAGACAGTCACTCATATACAGTCAAGCAAGCATGCAGAAAAGCGGAAAGTTCGATAGATAGAATATTTATTGTCCTTTCAGAAAATCGTTGTGTGCCATTTAGTTGAGGGGGGAGGGGAATGTGGAGGGCCAGACAGGGCCGGATTAATGCACAGACTAGATATGGCTGCAGCCTAGGGGCCCCCACCTACCAGGGGGCCCCTGAATGGCCAAAAGCGGAAAATTGCTGAATTGTGACAGGATGTAATATTGAAAAATTCACGTGTCGTACTGAGTACAGTTGGTAGACAAGTTATCCTTAATTCCTAGTTCATAATTATGACACTGTCCATGTAAATTTGTCGCAAAATTTGCCCTACGGGAGGGGCCCAGAGCATCCTGTAGACTAGGGCCCCCGAGAAATCTTAATCCGGCCCTGGGACCAGATAGCAGTAAAGCAAGATAATGAGCCAGCAGGTAAGGGGATGGGAGCCTGCAATCACCTCAACCAGTGATGATGAGGGCAACACAGAGGAAATCTGTCTCTCTCTCTCGGTATCTCTGTCTGTCTCTCTCTCTGTCTGTCTGTCTGTCTGTCTCTCTCTCTGTCTGTCTGTCTGTCTGTCTGTCTCTTTCTCTGTCTGTCTGTCTCTGTCTCACACACACACACACACACACACACACACACACACACACACACACACACACACACACAGCCACACATCAGACCTCTCTCTCTACATCTCCCTCTTCATTTCTCTCGTTTTCTCTTGACAGTCAGAAATAATCGTTGGCCTCCTTGTGAACATTTCAGCCAATTACTGTATTCTTGTGCGTGTGTGTGAGCGAGTGCGAGCGTGCATGCGCTGGTGAGGGAACGCCTGTAATCTGCAGGAGGCCGTAGCAGCATCTGAGGAGCGGAGCGGAGCGGTACCACAACGGGAACGGACCATAATCAACGGCCTGCTGCGTCAGTCAACCAAAACCAACCAACTGGCCGACCAACGAAAGAGGGATGATGGTGGAGAGAGAGAGACACACACACACACAGAGTGAAACAGATACACAGAGAGAGAGAGAGAGAGAGAGTGAGAGAGATGGAGATGGAGATGGAGAGACAAGAGTGAAAAAATAGAGGGAACAGCATACAACTCTTGCTCTCCCCCACTCCGCCCCCCATGACGAAAGGACAGCCATTGTTTGCGCAAGCAGAGAGAGAGAGCAAGACTGAGTGAGTGAGTGAGTGAGTGAGTGAGTGAGTGAGTGAGTGAGTGAGTGAGTGAGTGAGTGAGTGAGTGAGTGAGTGAGTGAGTGAGTGAGTGAGTGGAGAAGAGAAGGTAAGGAAAGACAAGCTATTGTTTGTGAGTGAAAGAAATGGAGAGAGAAAAATAAAGAGAAAGGAGAGGGAGAGACTGAAAGAGAGAGGGGCAATAAAGACGCGATATGAACCACAACGACAACTGTGTGGTCCTACCCATAGCCTACAGCTATCTAATACGAGCAAGTCCATCACAACGTCTTCACATTTAGACAGGCTAGCCAGGCTATCTCTCTTGAGCAGTTTGAGCAGTCTCTGGGAGGGTACAGTGTTCCCCACAGACAAAGTAGTATTGTGTGGTTCTAAGAGCAAAAACACTGGGCCATAGCAAGTGTTACATGTGTGTGTGTGTGTGTGTGTGTGTGTGTGTGTGTCTCAATTGACATGTATGCGCAACTGTTGATGAATTTGTGGTGCTGGGTTTTCATTCTGTGGTGCTGCGCCACGCAATGGTCTATGCAATGGGAAACACTGGGGTAGGTATCTGCTACAGGTGCATACTGAAGTGATGACATGAAGGCTGTGGACCTACACCTGACTGCAAACGGTGCTGTATAAAACAAAATGCATCAGATATGGGCTAGTACTAAAATCATTTATCAGAACAAGGGATGGAGATTCCAAGGTCATCTTGAAATGTTGAATACTAAAACCAATAGTTACTCTGTACTTGGAGTCAGCAGCCATAACACACGCACACCGACACGCACACGCACACGCACACGCACACACACAAACGATCCATAAAGGGGCATATCTTTTCAGTTCTCCAACGCACACACACAGATGGAGTAAACAAAGACAATAAGACACACACACACACACACACACACACACACACACACACAGACCTATATGCACACAGGATATATGATGCATATTATTCTTCATGTCTATTTTCAGCACTCAAAACCCACAAAAACTCACTCACACACAATTGCACCTACTCAGACATTCACACAAACATGTGAAGCGTATAATTCCTCGAGTCCATACATTTTCCTCAAAACCTACACACACGTGCACACACACACACACAAACACAAACAGATGTATGAGACATATAATTCTTAAGTCATTTTTCCAGTTCTCACAACTCAAAAAAACACATTGATGCCCACACACACACACACACACACACACACACACACACACACACACACACACACACACACACACCTCTACAACATTCATAACACATGCAGTGTAAGGACGAGACATGAGCGAGTGAGTGGTTCAATAATTCACCAAGCACCTATGAATGTTTCATTGGTCTCTCCCTCGCTCCACAGTGAAGCTAGACTAGACCCCACCACATCCCACAGGCCGGCTCAGCGATCAGAGCTCTAACACGCACGCACGCACACACACACACACACACACACACACACACACACACACACACACACACATACACATACACATACACATACACATACACACACACACACACACACACACACACACACACACACACACACACACAGAGTTGTGTGTGTGTGTGTGTGTGTGTGTGTGTGTGTGTGTGTGCACACTGAACGCACACACGCTACACAAATATGTTCTCACTAACGCATTGAGTTACTGTTTGAAAGGTAGCGGGGAGACGGTCATCTCAGTCATGCATATGAAAAGGCTAGCCTGACGCAAAGTGAAGCGTCCTTCAGCTGCTGGCTAGAAAGCTGAAGCTATTCTCTGTGCATGTCTGTCTGTTTCCCTAGCTGTCCACAATAGAGCATCTTTCAGCTCGCTAGAAAGCTAATGGTGGACATCTTTGGGTTCTTGCCAGAAACCTAACTCCCGTCCTGTGGATTTCTACCAATATTAGCGGACAAACTATTCATGGAAAATCTAGCAATATTAATGGACAAAAAAATGCCTTGGTGATAGCAAAAAATATTATTCAGTGCAAAAGGGGTTCACTGCTGAAAAAGTTTGGGAACCACTGCTCTATTCTACCTCTATTTTTGTCTGATGGTGCTTTTTACACAAGCATGGCACTTTATGTGCACAAGTCTGTGACACAACATGCATGTCCTTGCTTCAATTAATGTTGCTCAGGGATGCAAAATAAATATCAGTGAAAACCGGCAATGAAGCACCATATTGTATCCTCCCGCTAGCTACAAAGCTAATGGATCAGTCTGTCTGCCCATCTCTTCTGACAGGCCTTGGTCTGTCCTGTCGGCCCTTGACTTCCCTGTCATATCATTCCAGAGTGCAGCGTCCTTCCCGTCGCTTAGCTGTTCTCCGTTTCCCATGCAGTCACTCTCTGCGTTGAGAAAGTGGGTTAGCATAACACAGCACATTACTATGGCGATACTGGTGAAGCATGGCCGCCACAAGAGGACCCCAGGAGAGAGAGAGAGAGAGAGAGAGAGAGAGAGACAGAGAGAGAGAGACAGAGAGAGAGAGACAGAGACAGAGACAGAGACAGAGACAGAGACAGAGACAGAGACAGAGACAGAGACAGAGACAGAGACAGAGACAGAGAGAGAGAGAGAGAGAGAGAGAGAGACAGAGACAGAGACAGAGACAGAGACAGAGACAGAGACAGAGACAGAGACAGAGAGAGAGAGAGAGAGAGAGAGAGAGAGAGAGAGAGAGAGAGAGAGAGAGAGAGAGAGAGAGAGAGAGAGAGAGAGAGAGAGTGTGCATAAGCTATGTGTGTGCATGTTGTCTGCATGAGAGGGAAGGAGAGGGTGGGCGTGTGCGTGTCTGCATATGTGCATGTGTGTGTGCACGCGGGCATGCAAGACACAGACAGACACAGACAGAGATAGAGAGAAGGTGTGTGTGTGTGCCGTTTTGTCTGTCTATGAGAGACGCAGAGAGGGCATCTGTGCATGTGTGTTTTGGATTCATGTAATGCAGGGGGGAGGGGGGGGAATGGGTGCTTGCGTGCATTTGGGGTGTATATGGCTGATATTGAATGAACACTGTCAGTTTAGGGTGGTGTTGATAAGGAAAAAGTTAACTTTTTGAATGGACACATGATCTACAGAGAGACAGAGAGAGAGAGAGAGAAATTGTGTGTGTGTGTGTATGTGTTTTAGTGCGAGCATTAGTGTCTGTTGGTATAGGGATGGTGGTGGTAGTGAAGTGAACGCTGACCGTCGATGAGGAAAAAAGTAGAGCCCCCGGGCCCCGCCACTGTCGGGCATAATGCAGCCTTCCTGCCACGCGCACAACCAGCACCATTGATTTCCTCCAGTGACTTGAGTGTGTGTGTGTGTGTGTGTGTGTGTGTGTGTGTGTGTGTGTGTGTGTGTGTGTGTGTGTGTGTGTGTGTGTGTGTGTGTGTGTGTGTGTGTGTGTGTGTGTGTGTGTGTGTGTGTGTGTTTTCCTCCAATGACTTCCTGGCCTGCCACTCTCCCTGCTGCCAGCTCACTTCCTGCTTGGGGGGGGTGCTATGGTCCACAGTCACCCACATCCTATCTCCCCCCCTTCGTTCCCCTCCTTATATAAACAAACACACACAGAGACACACACTTTTTCGCACGTGTCTGCCCACACACGCATGCGTGCACACACAGAAAAATGTACGTGTGCACTGCACACTGTACACACACACACACACACACACACACACGTGTGTACACACACACACACACACACACACACACACACACACACACACACACACACACACGTGTACACACACACACACACGTGTACACACACACACACACACACACGTGTACACACACACACACACACGTGTACACACACACACACACACACACACACACACACACACACACACACACACGCACACACACACATCCAGTATGAATGAGATTCCATGGCCTTTTCTGTTTTGCCACCCAGTGTGACTGAGATCCTTTAGCTCATTCTGTATTGGGCAGGCATAGAGTAGTGGGCGAGTCCATAAGCAATGCGCTTAAAAACTAGGGCTGTAAAGTTATTGTATCAAACCGAGAAATCGCGACACGCAGAGTGACGATACTGTATCTGCACGGCAGACACTTTTCTATCACGATAAAGCAGTGTTTCCCAAACCTTTTCAGACCGAGGACCACTTTGTCCCCCCAAACATGTTCAGGGACCACCTGTCAACTGAATTAGCAGTTGACAGGTGCTAAATTGATGCTGCAAATTTCGATGCAGATCACTGTTTTTCATTCACATTTAGAACCGTATGTTTAGCCTTGGAATAATATTACAAACATAGGCTACTGCTAGCTTGTCTTGGAAAAGTAGAAATCCCCTCGCAGACCACCTGAGCTCTGTCGCGGGCCACACTTTGAGAATCACTCCGATAAAGTAATATATCGTCATATCACCCCCCCAGCCCTAGTGGCACGGGACCCCTGTTGCGAAAGGAAACCTCTCCAACAGGAACCAAAAGGACAGAATAGCGGCCTGAGCTTCACTATGTCTGGTCTCCAAAAGTTCAAGTTCAAGTTTATTTAGCCATATCAACAGTGTAAAATACAGTTGTGAGGAATGTTACTTGGTGTGCTCACACAACAACACAACAAAAGACACAAAACTAGGAGGGGGAGCAGGATAGCAGACTGGGCTTCACTATGCCTGATCTCCTGCTCCTGCCAAGTCCAGGCCATGAATGATGCATCTGGGGGAGGTTATGTCACAACAGGATGAAGATGCTCAGCGGCCAGCAATGCATCAAGCAAAACACAACTGCAGTACACAACTCGAGGAGGTAGGGGTGTGTGTGGGTGTGTGTGTGTGTGTGTGTGTGTGTGTGTGTGTGTGTGTGTGTGTGTGTGTGTGTGTGTGTGTGTGTGTGTGTGTGTGTGTGTGTGTGTGTGTGTGTGTGTGTGTGTGTGTGTGTGTGTGTGTGTGTGTGTTACTTCAAAAGAGAAACACACACAGTGCTGTAGACATTTTAGCAGTCTCAGCTCCTGTGTGTGTTTGTGTGCGTGAGAGAGAGAGAGAGAGAGAGAGTGAGAGTGAGAGTGAGAGTGAGAGAGAGAGAGAGAGAGAGAGAGAGAGAGAGAGAGTTGAGTGTGTGTGTCTCCACTCCACACAATTTATTTTTTAAAGCCCTAAAAAACGTCCTAGATTTGCAAGTGGGACGCAAACAAAAGAGGTCTGACCCTCGCCTCACGTACAGGATTGGCAAGGCCAGGCCAGGCCAGCTGAGCAGAGCCATATATGCATCTGCCATCCCAGATAGGCGACTCAGTTGTTAAAGTTTCGCTGCAGAGGCTCTTTAAAAGTAACACCAAGTTGACCCTGCCGTGGCCAAGCGGTTCGATTCCCAGCCCGGGTCCTTTGCCGGCCCTTCCCCGTCTCGCTCTCCCCACTCGCTTCCTGTCACCACCTTCACTGTCCTATCATAAATAAAGTCAAAAAGACCAAAAAATATATCCACAGTAAACGAGAAGGATCACCGCGCACTGGTGGACTTGAGTGAACCTGACGAAGCGCAAGGTAATGCGCGTTGTTCACACTAAATAAAAAGCAGCAAAATCAAGTCCACCAGTGTGCGGTGATCCTTCTTGTTTACTGTGGCTTACAGATGACTGCACTTCACCAGCACCTGGAACCTGGCCGTGCATAGGAGTTCCAGATCTTTGAATACCAAAAAAATATATCTTTAAAGTAACACCAAGCCATTTTTTCTACGTTCAAATAACATGACAGACAATTATGCCTCCAATGTGTATGGCGATCAAATGACTGATGACTTTGTACCGTCCCCAGCGGTCAACTGGCTATAACGCACACCTTAGTATCAGGCTGTGTTTATACATACAGAGGTATTTTCATAAACAAACATTTTTTTTTTCTTCCCTACGTTTACCTCTTCTTTCACACCATCAGCAAATCTGCACAAATAAGCTGCCAACAGCTGTAAATTCATTTTCAGTGGAAAAACTTCAGTTTGTGTGTGAACGAAAGGCACAAACAAATGGAAAGGTCAAAATACAAACAAATGGAAAGGTCCAAATACCCAGATAAGTATTCGACCCCACAGTTTAGTCTCTTTAGTTTCTGTAGTTTTCTATTAGAGACAGTACTGCTTCTGGCATCCAAAGAAGACAACAAGTTTTTTTTTTTATCCACATGTTGCGTTCATACCTAAACAGGATAAAGCAATAAACACATTTAAAAACATCTGGCTACTTGTACACAGCACCTAAACATCTGGCTACTTGTAAACAGCACCTAATTATCAGTTGCAACCGTCATAAATAATAAATTGCTGGAGCCCACCACTGCACATAGCTCATATCATTTCTTTACATCACACATGGCCTGTGACGAATTAATAGTGATGAGGCACGTCTTGACCAAAGAGACTAAAGGCACGACTGTGGTTGCTGTGCGCCCTTACAGACACGCATACAACTGCATGCGAATCAGGTGCTAGTTTTTGCTGTGCGATCTTACAAACGTGTCTGCGCACCTTGCATTCAATGAGCTACCAGATGCAAAACTGATATAATATACACAAGGCAACGCATTGCGCATACGCGTTACCTTTCAGAAAGCATATTGTGGCCTTTACAGTGAGTTCAGCACAGGGAAACTAGCCCTCAAGGAGCGTAGCAGGGTTAGGTCAGGGATGTCGAACTCCAGCCCGCAGAGTCATTTTATTTAGCTTGTGAGATAGTTTCCAATGTGTATTAAAGTTGGCCCACATACACCATTAATATGTAGCGGAATAAGACTTAAACATGGAATTTGATGTGTCACCTTTGGAGGAAACAGCTCACGTTCATATGCAACAGAATATGTGAAGGCGCATTTGAACTATAAAATGGAAAGATGCTCATGAAATGTAAGTGTGTGTATGCACGATTTTAGTCTGTTTTCTTTTAAGAAATATTGGGTTTGGCTCGCGACTTTGTTCCAGATTTAGATTTTGGTTCTCGGTTAATTTGAGTTTGACACCCCTGGGTTAGGTGAAGGTTATTCCTGCTGGTAGGGGATTTGAACCTGCAAGCTTCTGCTCCCAAGACCACCTCCTTAGCCGTTAATTAGCATACAGCAGCCCCTAACTAGAACCAGAAAGGTTACCTCCTAAGAACTGTTCTGTGGTTGGGGGTTCAAGATTGGGTCTGGGCTGTGCAAGAAGGCAGTAACACGCTTTAATAGGCTCAGTAATAAGTATGGAAGGCAGGGAAGACATAGCCTGATTATCATTGACTTTCAAATCTTTTTGAGGCTTGGTCTGACCAAGAGCATAACAATTAACATTTCCCAAGCGGCATGGTTGACCCGCCTCCCTTGGTCTGCTACAGCTTGACTGGTTTCAGGCAAAGTGGGTGGAATTCCCGATTTTTCGG
>NC_085873.1:28069657-28127157 GCF_034702125.1 Engraulis encrasicolus
GTCTTTGGTTTTCGAAGGAAATGTTTTAAGGTTTTGTACTTTATTTCAATAGTGCTCATTACGTATTTCAAATGCACTGTAGCAGTGTTTTCTTTTTTAAAATATATATTTTAGGGCGTTTTTGCTTTTATTTTTGACAGGACAGTGGAGGAGAGACAGGATATGAGTGGGGGGAGAGAGGCGGGGAAGGATCGGCAAATCGAACCCTGGTCGCGGGTGTAATAACCTAGTGCCCTACCGTTAGGCCAAGGCCTAAAGTAAATTTACTTTAGATGGTGTCAAGCATGTGCGGTGGTAAACAAGTGAGCTTTACAATAGTCAAGCATGGTAGTGGGACTGACATGGTTTAGGGATGCATAAATGCTGTCAACATTGGCAATCTGAAATACACCTAAAAGAAACATGCATGTCAACATGCACTGTGACTACTGAAGCAGATCATGATATTCTAAATAGGATTGCATTCAAATCTCACACCAATCTATTTAAGCCAGGTGCACACTTAAAATGTAAAAGTTCAATGCAAAGAAAAGTTGAAACGCACACCGATGACCTCCCTTTTAACCCTTTTTCATTACGAGACGATTCGAGCCAACACGGCCTCTTCTCTACCGGATTTTAATCTAGGGTGTACTCACTTTTGTGAGTACATGTCCAAACATTAATGGCTGTATTTTGTTTTTTTCTGAGTGACAAAACAAAACAAAAATAAGCGGTTAAATATGTTGTTAAAAGGTCACTAATCATTGTGTCAAAGTGAAATTTCTGTAATGCTTTCCTATGAAAAGATATACTCACAAATCTGCAAAAAATATGAGGGGTGTACTCACTTTCGTGATATACTGTAAGCTTACATATATATTTGCAGATGGTTCTGCCTGAAACTGCATTTGGCTTTTTGTGCTATTTTTGGTTTTTACATCTCTTATGCAGAAGTTGTCAGGAAGCTGGAAGCGGAGGGGGAGAAGCAGATAAGCGTGAGCAAAACAGATAAAGAAGAGGAGGCCCTGGCTCCGACACATTGCGGCTAAACAAATTCAGTTATTTCAGGCAAACAGGCCGGTCGAGCTCTTTTCTGCAGCTTAGAGCTGAGAGCAATAACTGCATAAGAAATGAATGTGAGCAATTTGCATTTGCCATTAGAGAGACATTTTTGCCCTTCAGTAAATGAGAAAGGGTTATGCCAGGGGACTGGAGGAATAACGAAGTGGACGGATATTGCAGATAAATGTGACACTGGCTGCCCTCGAGCACCCATTTGCTGCTGTAGCACCAGTCGTTCCACAGTGACACCCCATCGACAGACAGCGCAACGTCAGGGGCACTTCAAAAGCTGCTCTCAAGGAGGAGAGCGATTCCCACGGATCATCATGCATCATCATCTTCCACTAGTGGCCTACACTCCAGCGCAAGCCTCCCTGAGCGCATGTCAGTGTAGGCATGTCTCTTGGCAGCCGTGGTGCCATTAGGTGAGGGAGTTGGACTGTAGATCACAGCATTGCAGGTTCGTCGACAATGAGAATTGGGTTGCCAGATGAGACTGAAAAATGCTCAAAACCCGCCTGGATGCACTAAATCCTGCCCTGAACTAAATCTTATTTATTGTTATTGCCATAAATCTGCAGAAAGACCCGCCCAAACGCCCTTTTTACCAGCAGACAGTCATCCCAAGCAGCCGGAAAACCTCCCAATCTGGCAACACTGAATGAGAACACAAACAGACTCAGAGCATGAGGTTGTACCTTCCCAGCCCCCTGGCCCACTCCGGCAAGTAAAATCGTGCTTCACTGAATTTCCTTGCTTGCTCAAGAAGGGCACCCTCAGCCGTGACTTGAGGTGTAGAATAGAGAGGCGGAATTTGAACCTGCAACCCTGTGACCCAAAAGGTCAACTGCCTAACCAACAGGCCACAGAGCTACGGCGGAAAGTCTCCTAACCAATAAGCAAACTGTGGCTCAGTGGGCCAAGGTGAAGAACCATTACACCAGGGACCCGGGTTCGATTCCGAAACGAGGTCATTTCCTGATCCTTGCCCCCCTCTCTCTCCCCATACATTTCCAGTCTCTCTTCACTGCACTGTTGGAAATAGAGGCACAAAAAGGCAACAAAAAGATATTTCAAAACATCAGAAAACAGGGGAGGTGGTTGGGATGAGTGATGCATACAATATACTGTATGTGGCAGTCTATGCGGCATGTTTGAATTTTCTCCACAGCTTACTTGTTTGCAGTGCAATTGAATTTACCCATTGACAGCCTAATATGTTGCTAACTGATTAGTAATGATGCTTTCAAGACTGGATCACTTCAGCAACTCCACAATGAAAAAGACAAAGTCAAATACTGTTTAAAAAAAAGGGGGGGGGGTTCAAAAGAGCTGGATTTCCACACTACTTACCCACCCAGCCCCATATCTAATCCGTTTAAACCTCAGCTGGGTAGACCTACCTCCCAGGAGGAAAAGGTTGCTCAATATGAGCAATGCCAGAGCAACCTCTGTACAAATTGAAGTGTGTGTGTTGTCGAAAAGGGAGTCCAAGGCCCTTTTCTTGTGCAAAAATGATTAAAAAGCCTTTATTTTTAAACATGTATTCATTTAAAAACATGAGGGCAGAGACCCACACGTAGCGGCGCAAGCCTTCTTCAGGGTGAAAAGACTTCGGAGTTTCTTCACTTCATGAACTGTGTGTGTGTGTGTGTGTGTGTGTGTGTGTGTGTGTGTGTGTGTGTGTGTGTGTGTGTGTGTGTGTGTGTGTGTGTGTGTGTGTGTGTGTGTGTGTGTGTGTGTGTGTGTGTGTGTGTGTTGGGGGTTGCTTTTGCTTCACCAGGGTACTTTCCTCCTGACCAGCTGGGCCAAAGGGTCTGCCAGTTTCACAGCTTTTCACCTCCCACCTACAGTTAAGTAGTAACTTTACTCAATAAGCTTAGTGCTTGCAGTCCTTTTCAACCACTGTTTTGCCTAACTGGGAGTAGAAACGCTTTGAAGAAATGTAACTAACTGTGAAAGTTTTTGTTTTTTTTGTCCTTGTACATGTACCGTATTTGATTCCTATTCAAGACATACTGCTGAGTGACTGGGACATGTTGCTTTATTTCCCCCACCCCAAGAGCACCCCCATCAGCTGTGCTGCATGGCAAATAAATAAAATAACTTTCACCTAATTGGATAAGAAACACAAGATTTTTTAGTCATCTAATATGAACTATTTTGATGGCAACGGCCAAAATGCTTCATTTATATCTGCCTATATATCTAACTAGCGGCACGAGGACTGATACCATTGAGTGGAGGGCCAAGCCCCAAAATCATCAACAGGTCACCGGGCAACCGATGCCCAATCTAGCTATGGCACAATTTGCATTGTTATTCCCTTCTTTAGTAGGAGGAGGAGGAGGGCTTTTGTCAAACGAGAGACTTACAGTATGGAGTGAATGAACGCATTGTTGGAGAGCGCCAAAAAAAAAGACACAAAAACAAACACACACCAAAAGCAAGCCTGAACAAGGAAGCCGACGGAGGGGGGGGCAAAAGGGGTCAGTTGTCCTGGGACCAGAGAGAGGAAGGGTGGTGGAGGCCCGGCCAAAACTGGTTGCAGCCCTGAGCCAAAAAGTCTTAGGAGTGAATGAACCCGTGACCTCCTGCGTTGCCAGGTTTGACCGGCAGAGTTTCAAGAACTACGGCAAAACAAGAGTGTGTGACAAGAGTGTGGCACGGAGCGTACAAGATGGTGACTTTCTGCGCACACGCACACGCAAACACACGCAGACAGGCAAACACACACGTGCATGCACACAAAAGCACACACACAAACATGCACCCACACATAAACAGCACACTGGAAAACACACATGCGCATGCACACACAAACACACACCCACACATCCACACGCACACGCATGCACACACACACGTTTATTTCAATACACGGTGAGTACATGCAGCCAAATCCAGGCAGGCAACAGCTTATGAGTCATCTGAACTTCAAATATTTTTGGATGCGTTCTGGCTCTCACTGTGCCTCGTCTTTATTTGTGTTGATGCTTCAGAACATAAACATTAAGATCCTTGGACCGGAAAAAAAAAAGTTGTTTCCCAAACTCTGGTCATGGTTGTTGTTGCATAATGGGCAAAAAAAACAACATGGTATCGGTTACAGAATGACCAAATCAAAAACAACATAATCTCATGAAACGACCACGGAAACAAAAGCATGTATTCAATCATTAACACCGTTTTTGAGGAGAAAAACTTGTTTTAGACTGCGTCATGCTTACGTCCAGGCTATTAATAGCTAAACGGACCAGAGGGTTACAAAATATTTTCACAACGAAACGCAACTGCCAACTTTTCACATGCCTATATATAGCCATTCATACCGTCTGTTTTGGAAAACATGGCGCCCAACAACTCTGGCCAGGACCATGAAATTATTAAATAGGCTTGTACTATACATCAAAAAAAATTCACTTCAGTTTTATAGGGCGCCGCCTATAATATCAGTTTATGTGTCTGTTAAACCTTAAAGCAAAAGAAATAAATGAATAAAAAAAACACAACAGTCATGACTGCTGCTGTGAACTAGAAAAAAAAACTCATCCGAAAGTGCTTCCTCTGACTGAGCACAGATGTGCTGTGATTTATACCACAGATTACACCTGCCACCAGGCAGTTAAGAAAACAGGTTGAGGACAAAGGGGCAAGTTGTGCCGGGCCCAGGCTGAGGAGGGGACTAGACTTGCGTTCTCAATACCGTAAGTATTGAGAGGGGAGGGGGCCTTTCGGATGACTTGGTCCTGGGCCTGGCCAAAGCTGACGGAGGCCCTGCTACCAGCCGGCACCAAATGAATTTACTGTACGACTGTTGAAATGCCCCTTTCTTTTTTTTCAAAGGATTTTCCCACAATCCTTTAATCTGTCGGTCACGTGCGCGATGGCTGGTGGTAGAGAGAGGAGGCTGGGTACTCTATACCCTCTGCAGTGGGCCATGCCATACAGTATAAAGTACATTATAAACTGACCATCAGGCAGATGGATGGATGTCCAGCTGGGATAGTGCTATTGCTATTGCTACGGCCACACACACACACACACACAGACAGAGACAGAGACACACAGACAGACAGAGACAGAGACAGAGACAGACACAGAGACAGACACAGAGACAGAGACAGACACAGACACAGACACAGACACACACACAACACACACAGACTTGAGAACACCACTGTTAATCATGTGGAGCATTCCAAAGTCAAGCCTCAGTTTGTCTCAAGCCTCGGTTTCTCCGTTTGTCTCCCTCGTCCGCTCCATCACTTTCTTGCCTTATCTTTTTCCATCCCTATCTTCCACTTGCTTCCTGTCACACTCACTCTCTCCATCTCTTTCCCTCCAAACTTCTTCTCCTTACCCATTTGGCAGCCCCGCTTCAACCCACGTACCACCATTCACCCAACTTTTATCCAAAGTGACTTATGTCACAGGGTATTGGTTACAGTCCCTGGAGCAGCGTGGTGGTTGCTCAAGAGCTCTTCAGCCATGGAGGTAGGAAGGAAGGGATTGGTAAGGGTTGGTGATTGACCCTGCAACCCTGTGATCTACAGTCCAACTCCGTAACCATTACAACACGGGCTGCAACAAGCCTCTTTCAGGGTCGACTGACTCTGCTGTGACCAGACGTGTTGTGAGCCAAACGACCCCAACCCCCATGACTTCCGACATAGCATCACATCCTCCTCCATGACTGAGGTACCCTGAGCATGGCACCGTCCCGCCGCACTGCTCCCTAGGGGTGCCATTGAGGGCCGCCCCCCTTGCACAGGTGAGGCATAAATGCAATTTTGTTGTGTGCAGTGTGCAGTGTTCCCTTGTGTGCTGTTGAGTGCTGTGTCACAATGACAATGGGAGTTGGAGTTTCCCAGTTGGGCTTTCACTGGGCTTTCACTTCATTTGACCTTGAACCTGACCCCTGAACTTTGCCTTCTTACGCTGGCTGGGTGATTGTGCAACAAAATCACAGGCTCTTGCAGCAAGATTCAGGAAAACTATAAATAAGAAAAAAGAAATCCCATTGAGCTACTTTTTTGACTGACACATCTGAACATCAACACTCCACTCACCACACCTACTTTTACTTTCAAACAAACCCACAACGTGCAGTGCAGATTCTTTTCACCCACCCACCCACACACACACACATCCATCCACCCACACCCCCACACCCACGGACGCACGCACACACCTCAAAATGCTGCTCTGTATGTAAACAATATAAGCTTAGGCTGCAAAACCACACCCATGCTAACATCACTGACAATGATAACGTTTTACAGAAAAATCCACCCAATTTAGCATCAAAGTCATCCATTCCACACCCAAGCACCCAAACCAAACACCTTCGCTTCAAAAACCAAAACGGGAAAAAAAAAACTGCCAGTCCCCATCAACAAGTCAGCACTAGCGAGGGTGAGGGCACGACTGTCTGATCTGCAAAGTGGTGACAGGGCAGGAGTGTGGGTGGTGGTAGTGGTGGGTGGTGGGTAGTGGTGGTAGTGGTGGTGGGGGGGGGACTCTGGTCCTGCCTTGGCACTGACCGTACGTTCGTCCGCCCGCCCGCTCGCTCACTCGCTCACTCCGCCATTGGTAAAGATCGGTCTAAAAATAACCCCCGCGAGAGATGTCGTAAACAGAACTGGCTTAACCCAAATACCAGCCAAGTTCACCTCAAAGTCAAGGCAACTGTCTGGTTGGTTAAGTTGTAGTAGCAGTTAAAATAATAATAATAATAATAATAATAATAATAATAATAACAACAACAATACAAATAATGTTTTCCAAAACATCAAAATCACAGACATGAGGAATTTTATTACACTGTGAAATGAATGGTGTGAGTAAAAGGCATGAGGTCTTGGTAAGAGTCCACAGCCACGGGGCATAGAGTCGGACTCGAACATGGGTGATGTGGCCAAGAACACGATCCCAGTATCTCTCCCAGGCTGCCCGACTCCTTTTCACAATTACGATTAATTAGCCCAGGGCAATTACAGAGCTTGACTGGACCCAATAACATGGTGGTGTGCTTTCAAGCAACAGAGGGCTACATGAACACACACCTGGAATGAAGAACATAATAGAATGAAGAGAAACGTTAGCAAAACAAATGGGATGCAAATGCACATACCCGTCATAATAAGCCACGATTTAGTCATGTGCTTGATGGCTCTCAATTAACAGATTTGATTATTGAAATGATTTGGGGGGGGGTCAGTTATTTCCCAGCCCTAATACTTTCCTACTCGGCCTGTTATTTAGTCAGTAGATCCTAAGGAGGCTATGGACTCTTACTATGTCCTCATGCCTTCTACACTCACACCACACACAAACGCTAAAGCACACCCATTCGCGTTCTCCGTATGTTCCAACATGAAGCCAGTCCTGTACTGGACAGTGGACACACACGCACACGCACGGCCGCACGCATGCACGCGCACGCGCGCACACGCACGCACACGCATACGCACACACACACCTCTAGTTCTGCCTGCCCCACCATGAGGACCTGTACAGTGCTGCCCATACACCCTCTTTAGTTCTCTGTCCCAACATGAAGTGGCGGTAGAGCAGTGGCCTTGGCTGTGGCGTGATATTGCCAGGGGTCAGAGTATGATGGCATCCGCTGCTGGCCAAACAGCAGGAGTAGGAGGCTGTGAACGAGTTGCATCGCATTTAAATATAATTACTCTCATGCTCTGTCCATCTGTGCTGTGCTGTGCCCTCACACACGCACGCACGCACTCACGCACGCCAATCACCATCATCATACAGCAGCACCATCATACAGCAGCACCACCACTATAATTTACCCCATCTCCTAACACACACACACACACACACACACACACACACACGCATGTCGCACGGGCACGGGCACGGGCACGCACGCACACACACGCGCACACAGACACACACACACACACACACACACACACACTTATCCACTCTCAGTCCCAACATGAAGCTGTGTACAGTGCTGGCCTTGGCCTTGGCCTTGATGTGGGGCTGCCAGCTGGCATGGGGCAGGGCGGTAGTAGAGTCAGATAACGCCACTGGCTGTGATCTGGCTGTCCAATCAGGTGTCGCACCATTACATGGGTCAAGCAGCAGGAGTCAGAGGCTACCCTGGACGAGTTACACCAAATTCAGGAGGCTGAGGCCCTACCCTGGCGCTAACAGTAGGACACTGGCCTGTCACGCTGGTAACCCGGGTTCGATTCCGGCCCGGGTCATTTACCAATCCTTCCCCGTCTCTCTCTCGCCACTCATTTCCTGTGTCTGCACTGTCCTATCTCTCAAACAAGTAAGTAAAGACAAAAAAATGCAGGAGGCAGGTTAACTGGCCTTCTCTCTGTCCCCAACATGAAGCGGTGGTAAAGCGCTGGCCTTGGCCTTGGCTGTGTGTGACATGAGGCTGCCAGCTGGCAGGGGGCAGGCCAGTAGGAGTCAGATAACACCACTGGCTGTGCAGCATCATGGGCCAAGCAGCAGGAGTTAGAGGCTACTCTGGACGAGTTACACCAAATTCAGCAGGTTAAGAGCCTGGTTAACAGGTCTTCTCTCTGTCCCGAACATGAAACAGTGGTAAAGTGCTGGCCTTGGCCCTGGCTGTGTGTGACATGGGGCTGCCAGCTGGGCTGGGACGGGACACTGCAGTAGGGGTCAGATGATGCCACTGGCTGCTGCCAGCTCCGGGGTGATGATGCCAGATCATGTGCAGCACCATGATGCCAAGCAGCGGGAGTCAGAGGCTACTCTGGAGGAGTTACGCTGCACTCACACGGTCGGCAGCAGGAGGCTAACAGCATCATGGACCACGCAGCTAGGAGTGGCAGGCTACAGTGAGGCTTTAGAATCTTAGGTCTCTACAGCGTTTTCAATCATCCAAGTCAAAAATGGCTATCCAAAGCCGAACCCTTAAACAGATGGTACACTTTGAGCAAAACGTTGTTTCCTCCTTATTTTCCTGTGATTAACAAATGTTGAATGAGTAGATTGCCATTTTGCACATGATTGTATACCTCCCTTTTGCAAAACTAATATTGAAAGTAATAAAAAAAAAACTATTTATATTGTTGGTATCCTTGTCTCTGGCCTCTGGCCTTATTTGTGTTACTACATCTAAAGGGGATCATTTGTATTCCTAACCCTCCGTAGGTGGCGTAGTCATGCTTTTGTTTAAAAGTAAACATCTAATGTCCACACTGCAACATTTGTGTCTCAGAGTCAGCGTCTCTGGCTGACACATCAAAGGGATGCTGCTGGGCTGAGCCTTGGTGTTAAATCAAGGAGTCACTTGCCGAGCTCTAGTGTTAAATCTCTTATTGTGTTTCTGTTTGTTTGTTTGTCTCCCGACAACAGCACTCCGTCATTTTCCGCGTTTAGATCGGCTGGATTTACAGTACATGCCTAGTACTAAGGCCATATATACACAACTGCTTTAACAAAAACAACTCCTCCTCCTCCACCTCCTCCGCCTCCTCTTAGAGGCTTGATAAAACATCCTAAACCACATGAACGCATCAAAATGGCTTTTCATTATCACAGTACATGACGGATCGGCCCAGAAAACTCCAAGACGAGTTCAGGACCTCGGCTGTGGGGTTGGCGATTTCAACCACAAAAACATTTACACAAACAATAGACGACATGATGACATGACAAACGGGTTAACGATGTAAATTTGATTGTGTGGGTTTTTTGCGCAAAGGAACTAACTATGGGACATACAGTATATGAAGCCACATGAATACGCCAGTCAAAGCCTCCGCATTCGAAATTCCCTCTAGACAATGACACATTTCTCCATACCCTGAAATCCCTGACGCCTGTCATTCTATAAAAAGCCGTAATTTTCACTCTACAGTGACAGGCCGTGGCGTGATGATGATCAGAGGCTGGTCATGTTCTTTGTCCCTCTGGGTTGAAGAAAAACGCTGGCGAGGACATGACTACAATACCCCTTCCCCACCCCCATCTCACCCGCTGAACAGTCACTATGCTGGTGTTAAAAATTAAAGAGAGAGAATTGTAGAAATGTACCTTCCCATGCCCCCCTTGAGTCAAAGAACACCTCGCTAGAACAGAAGGTATGCCAGCCTGAGAGAGAGAGAGAGAGAGAGAGAGAGAGAGAGAGAGAGAGAGAGTGAGTGTGAGTGTGTGTGTGTGTGTGTGTGTGTGTGTGTGTGTGTGTGTGTGTGTGTGTGTGTGTGTGTGTGTGTGTGTGTGTTAGGATGAAGGGATGGGAGTACCGAACTGAATTCCAATTTCATGAGGTAGAATAATGAGGGTAAAATTTAAACTTGAACAGAATCTGAGGGACCAATGTCCCAATCGCAAAACATAGTTTACATTATTTGAGCAAAAGGTCTTAACATCTGATAAAAGAATGCCCTTGATTTTGCAACCTCTACTCTCATCACAGCCATGTTTAATAGTACCAAAACATGAGAAAGCAAACACTATAAAATGCAGGCTTATAAAACACCTGCTATCTGTGTTTTTTTATGGTATATGGCCCAATTACGAAGGTAAACTCTTCTTCTTATCATTAGATATGGCTCAGTATGTGCATAAGATATGCTTGCCATTTAGGAAGCAATCACAAGAAAAGGGAAAAAAAAATCAATGCATGTTTTCTTTGCCATCTTCTTCCAGTGCCGCCAGCCTACATTGTTTCTGTCACTGAGGGCAAAGTGGTCTGAAAACCGTCAATCTGTGTGACAATGCGCTACCAAAAGGTCAGCCTTGTCACGCACGAGTCTGTCACCGAGGGCATTGCTGTTGGCTGGCTGGCTGGCTGGCTATGGCGCAGTGCAATGACAGCTTGCCAAACACTGAAAACAGGACAGCTGACAGCTTTGGCCCCGGGCCTGGGACAAAATCATCTGAAAGGGCCCCCCTCTCAACATATACAATGCAATGGGGTCCCAATTCTGGGCCACCCGTTTCCCAAGAGCCTGGGACAACTGACCCCTTTGCTGGGCTCCCCCCACCCCCCTACCACCCTATCGGCAAGCCTGACTACGACACAAGGCTTCGCACCTGAGCAACCAACTGGGGCAGTGACCAGGATACTGGTCAGAAGGGGTTGGGGGCTGGGGGTTGGTGGACAATGTGAAAGCTCAGCACTGCTGCCCAGCCTAATAAACCAAACCCTTCCTTCTTTGTTTATTTTTTTAAGAGCAAAGATAATGTATGCATCTTTCAGCTTTGTGTGAATGAGAGATATGTAATGTTGGACCCGTGCCATGCTGCTTGACACCTTACGACCACAAAGGAATGATAATCTCTATATCTAATTCTACTCTATTCATTTTTGCACAAAGGACCATGCTTTTCTACAGTACGTCAATGAATTAGTAGTTATGAGGGGCTGGTAAAGCAGTCCATTTAATGTGATCTATACATTGCAGTGCTGCAATGACAGCTTGCCCAGCACTACAACACAAGGCTTCGCACCTGAGCAACCAACTGGGACAGTGACCAGGACATTGGCCAGAAGGGGCAGGGGGTTGGTGGACAATGTGGAAGCTCAGCACTGCTGCCTAGCCTGGCAAATCAGCTCACATCACATCATTTAGGACATCACGTGAGGACAGCTAAGTTACATTACATTACACTTAGCTGACACTTTTATCCAAAGCGACTTACAATTATTTACATGTAAGCTTAGTGTAGGTACAGGGTATTGGTTACACAGGCCCTGGAGCAATGTAGGGTCATGTCAGAGATTCTTTAATAGAGATATGCCAACATAATAGGTTTCTATGGGCACCTAACGCGACCAGGTTCCGGTCTGCCTAAAGGGCCGTGTCATAATGCTCCTAGCATTGAATAGAACAGTCCTTAGGTCTGCCTAGGTCTGCCTAAGGGGGGCCATAATAGAACCAGGAAACAATGGGCCAATGGAACCTCTCTCTCTCTCTACTCTCTCTGGTTAGGTGCTTTGCTAAAGGGCACTTCAGCCATGGGGTGAAGGTGCTGATGAGGGTGGGATTTGAACCTGCAACCCTCTGATGTGGCCAGCGCTCTAACAATTGAGCCATGACTGCCCCATGGCTCAGTAAATGTACGTATGCTTGGTGTGATGTGTGTAGATCAGTGAGATTCTGGAATTGTGTGTGGCGTGGTTTCTGTTACTGGGCATCTTCATTTCTTTCAGGGCTTTAAAAAAAAACGTCTTTTGAACATGGCTCTAACGGATGAGGCACCGTACTGTTGCGCTGGAGACCTGGATCGAGGTCATTTCCCAATCCTCCCCTCTCTCTCACTCTCCCAACCATTTCCTGTCATCTCTTCATCTACGAAATAAATGCACCAAAACACCAAAAATACTTTTCAAAAAGAATTTTAAAATACTCAACATTCTATTCATGTTTGCATAGAATGCCTTGTTTCTATGCGAGATGAAGTGTAATATGAGGGGATTGCTGTGGTCTACACACCACAGGGGAGGTCAACGCCAGCCAAAGGCAAAACCTCATAAGCCTTTACACCTGAACACCTAAAAGGGAGGTGACCAGGGGAGGGGATGGAAGCCCCCAGCCATGTGGGCCATCATGCCAGAGCATGCTTGGTCAAGCCAGGCCAACCCATGCTGGACATGTTGGTGAGGATCAGTCTCATCTCTACAGTTTCCTGATGCTGAACCAAGACCGTGCTGTGGCTGGTAAGAGGGTCCATCTCCTTTTCTAACCTCCTGTCCTCACCTTGTGCTTGTGACCTCATGTTTCACTAGCTCCCCGCCTTCATGAAGAAAACAATCAAGTTTCCCTGCGGTCAGCCACCCTAGGCACAACAACTTTTGAGGACTGTTTGCCCACTGAACATCACAACTGCAAATAAGAAAATGACATTTGAATTGTGATTTTGCGAGAGAGAGAGATGGAATTAAACTTCTATTGTCAATGGCACCATACAAGCACAAGGTGAGTACGGGAGGTTGATGACTTCCACCGGCTGCCTTCAATCCTGCAACACCCAGGGGGCTTTTGACCACACCTGGCTGGGTCAGTCAGCAAGAGCCACTGAGCTCTCCTCTCCAATGCATTTGCGGAGACAAGGATAGACAAAGGATGCTGCTAGGCACAAGCTATTCAGACACTAGCCAACCAGACCTCCCCTTTTTTTCTTGCTCTTCCCTGCTTTCCTGTCCTCTCCATCACCCTTAAAACAGGTAAAAAGAGGACAGAAGGAAAACGGCAGCTCCGCCTGAAGAGAAGGATTCAGACACTGGGAAGATTCTCTTCAGCTTCCCTTCTTTCGTAAATTCTTCAATTTCCCCCCTTTTTCTCTCCCTCAAGATAGGTGACAAGACAAAAGAAAACTGGCCCCTCAACCTGACGAGAGGAGAGGAGTGGCGAGGAGAGGGCAGGAGGCATTGGGCAGACTCTTTTCCTCTTTCTTTATTTCTTTTTCTTTCTTTCTCTCCTTTTCTCTCCTTCAAGATGTGTAAAGAACTAAGACAAAAGAACACTGGCCCCTCCACCTGAGGAGAGGAGAAGAGAGAGCCTGCATCTTGGCTATTTTTAGACACTCAAACAAGAGCAGTCTTCCAGTCGTGCATTAATCACACCACTGTCAAATGAACTCTTATTTATATCTTGAAAATATTTTTATTTCCCCTTTTCCGCATCTCCCATTCTTGTCATTTCTTTACCGAGATGCCTTTTAAAGAGGAAAATTCAAGAAAGACTGAACTCGTTTTGTTTATTTCTTGCCTTTCTTTCATATCCCCTCTTGCAACTCCCCCTCTGGATCTCTCGATATCGTTAGCGCCAAGATAGGGCCCTCGTTATTTTCTTTTTTAAAGCAGTGCCACTTACAAAAGAGGAAAGAAAAATCATCAGCTTCTTTTGCAGGAACTAACATCATCATTATCATTATACTGTGTGAGCCTGAGGAAGTCTTGGAGAATTGCTGGAGGGGTAGGGCCCATCACATCGGACAGGCCGTGAGGCAGCGAGACATTAGGCTAATTTAGCCAAACATGCCTGGAAATTGCATCTCATCTTCCAGCATGACACTTGATATTAACTTAGCCTGACATTTTTCCATTTTCTCGCCTCAACATGGACTTTTGATACAACAATTACCAACAAAAAAAACGTCTTTGCTCGAAATTAATGTCTGTCTGTTTATTAAAAACAAGAACAAGAGACTTGAGGCCTCAAATGAAAAGGGGCTGAGCTCGAATGCGTCCCACATGTGGAAAATCTTGTAACTTAAGTCTCGATGTTAACAGCCTGGCACCAGCGTACATACAGTACACGCACAGCCACAAAGATGGAACTAACTCATGTAGCTCATCAGTGGGAGACATGCCTAGGTGTAATGGTTAGGAGGCTGGACTGTAGATCACAGGGTTGCAGGTTCAATCCCTTACCCTTACCAGTCACTTCATTCCTCCATGGCTGAAGTGCCCTTGAGCAGGGCACCTATTCCCACACTGCTCCAAGGACTGTAACCAATGATATATGTTGTTAATCACTTTAAACCGTAATGTAATGTGATGAATAAAAAGGGCGATATCACCTTGAAGCACAAGCTTTTCCACGTAATGTAATGTATAATTATCCTCAATCGTTCATGACTAGCCTGAGATGTATGACAAACACGGAAAAGTGGGATAGGCCTCGGTCATGGCTCAAGGAGCTAAGGCATCGTACTGCTAAGCCGAGTACCAGGGTTCGACTCAGACCCGAGCTCATCTCTCAACCCATCTCTCTGCCTAACATAACAGTACAGTACAGTACAGTATCGTGACTCTACGCATCACGATTATCACAATTAGACACAATGCCATTACAGCCCGAAGGGACACTATGCATCAGTCCTGAGTTCAAACAAGAATGTGTCTTCTCTCAGCTGCACTGATGAGGCGTAGGGTTGATAGATGGTTTGTGGGTTCTGTTATCAGTGTACCATACACCAAGTAGCATTGTGTGGTGCTACAGGCAGAAAACATTAGGCAAGTGTAAGTATTGTACTCCAATTGACACCGTATGGCTATTGGATTCATTTGTGGTGCTCCGCCATAGAATAACATGTTGTTTGCCTACACAGATTAAAACTGAGCCATGTAGCGAGATCTACTAACCTTCAATCAATGAATGGTAATGAGAAGAGATACCACTCCGCGCTACAATGTGTCACCAGCTGATACTATCTGAGGATGGTGTAACAATGTTGCAAATACATTCTTGTAGACAGTGACAGCCAAGACCTGTGCTGTGTGGAGATGGCCTGCCCTGTTGTGTGCAAAAAGTTTAAACTCTGGTGGGTCAAATCTGTGTCATGAAAGCTGTTGGCAGATATTTCAGCTTTGTGTTCAACATATCTACTGCACTTACTTGAATCGGCCTTGACAGTGTTGACACTGATCTCCTACCCATCCTCGGTCGCAGACGCATGTGCCATTGATGCATTTCCCGGACAGACAGTTCTTGTCACAGGGTTTGGAGGGAGCTGAGGCGTCCGTGCTCAGCACCAGAAAGAACATAACGCACAACAATAAGTATCTGTTGACGTCCTGCAGTCCAGAGCTCGTGCATGATGTCCTCTGTCTGAGGAAAAGCAACTCAGTTCTCCGTTTCCCACCATCCATTTTCCTGCTTTGTGGAGGCAGGCAAGGCAGGCAGCAAGCAAGGCCTTCTGATGGGGCTAGAGGCAAAGCCGAGTCTCTGCTTTCGTGGTACCCAGACTGTTTCAATTAGCTGGGGGGATCCATTCAGAAACTGATCAGGAAAATTCTGACATAATCTTCACAGGGGACTCCGCGAGCGCGTTAATTCCAACATTCCAATCATAGGAGAGTGAAAAATGTCCTCTTGCTCCCGACGAAAACAAACATTCACATTTACAGGTATAAAATGATGGCTCGCCTCATTGTGCTTCGAACAGAAGGAATTTCCTACGTTACCTCATGTAGTTACGGGCGGAAAATCCTCCGTAGAGCACAATACAGCAAAAAGGCTGGAAGCGGCGCATTGTCCCCTAAAACAAAAGTCTCGGGGACAAGATATTACAACATTCACGGGATCTTATTCCAGATCTTCAATCTCCTACAAAATACTCCGTTCAGCAGCCATTTTAACGCGTAAACATCCAAGTAACAGAGCAGTGGATTATTTGCGTTTATGACACAGAGCGGTAAGACTGTTATTCGCTTCTATGAGCGCCGAGGGACAAAAACCGCGTCCTATCCCAAAATAAAAAGAACAATAGGAGTCAGGCCAGTCCCTTTTAATTGTAGCTCCGGAACCAAAGCAGGATTGCAGCAGGGGCCAATAACATGGATGTTGTTGCTGGTGTTGTCTGTGGCGTTAAGGGATTTGGTTAGCCAAAATAATTATCCCGTTTACTCATATTTTCTGCATTGGACTTGCCCGAGCGTGACGAGGCTGACGTCTCGAGCTTTCCGATCGCATAAAAAGCTCCCTTTCTCGTCCGCAATGAAAAATCTCTACAGCACGTTCAGTGTTTTCAGTTCCACGACCACCCTCCTCACTACTAAGCCGAATTAGCCAACGCCAGTAGAGGGTCGCTACTCGCTAGCAGCTCCTCAGGTTGGAGAAAACTCAACACAGAGGAGTCTGCGCAAGCGCACTAGGAGTTTCTAAGTTTTAAAGAGACAGGGTTGATTAAAAGCTGCAATCCTCCTCATTGCGGCATCTACAGAAAGCTTTAAAAAAAAAATCTCCGTCCAACTGATAACATCATTGAGTGATGACCTGAGGGGCCACATGGACAAGGGCTCTTAATAACTATTTCCTTTATGGAAACTAAAATTGGTGTTAATTATAATCAGAAGTATCTTGTTTCATTTATCGATGCAATTCGAATGTCACCTTTTTTAATTCATGTTGGGTAGGATAGACTATGCCTATAGCAAATTGAGATGATTTAATTAGTAGGCTAATAGGCTATTTCATACACCACTTAATAACTACCAGCATGCAAACGTTCTGCATGAAATTGGCTTGATTAAAGTGGCTGCTTCTCAAATATTAGTTAAAGCAGACAAATGTGATCGCCCAGTCTAATCACGTAATGTATCAGTAGACTAGTGGGAGGCCTATTCCAACTGTGAACAGAATTAACATCAAATTAATTCTTGATGTATTCAATAATTTACAAATATTCTTCAGAGAAGCAAGAAAATCCATCTCATCTCACGACAAATGTTGGGCAGATGATCATTAAAGACACACACATTGTCACTTAGCACAGGCTGAAAGTGATGGCGCTGAGAAATTGATGTCTCTGCACCAGCTAATTTACCACCGAAACAGACCAAAAAACTGGAGACAAAGTTCAGTGAAAGATCACTGATAATCCCAACACCCCCTAGACCGGGCCATGCCAGTTATCTGTGATATTTGCTCCCTTCTTCACATATTGCCATACATTGAGGACGGCCCTGTCTGCTAAGCTGTAACCAAATCTATTAGGTAAATTAGTGGCTGGGCTGAATACCACCAAAATAATGGGTGTCTGAAAAAACCTGTTCACACAGAGAGGCACATGCAATTGCCTACAACACCCCCCACACAAACACACACACACAAACACACACACACACACACACACACACACACACACACACACACACACACACACACACACACACACACACACACACACACACACACACACACACACACACACACACAACAGAGAGAGAGACAGACAGACAGACAGACAGACAGACAGACAGAGCGAGCGAGAGAGAGAGAGAGAGAGAGAGAGAGAGAGAGAGAGAGAGAGAGAGAGAGAGAGAGAGAGAGAGAGAGGAGAAAGATGCACAGGCACACATGAAAGAAACTCCACTCCCTCCGAAAGTACGCCATCCACCCCCTCCCTGAGCCATTTAATTATATTCTTCCACAGCTAGCACTCAGCCCAGCAGCCCAGCACCCGCCTGACTGCAGTAGCTTTTATAAGCTGCCCCCACTGCACATCTCTCAGACTTGACGACTGGCATATGGTTCAAGAGAAGAGAAGAGAAGAGAAGAGAAGAGAAGAGAAGAGAAGAGAAGAGAAGAGAAGAGAAGGAAGAGAAGAGAAAAGAAGGAAGAGAAGAGAAGAGAAGAGAAGAGAAGAGAAGAGAAGAGAAGAGAAGAGAAGAGAAGAGAAGAGAAGAGAAGTAACTTTTATAAGGTGCCTCCACTGCACACCTCTCAGACTTGACGACTGGCATATAGTTCAAGAGAAGAGAAGAGAAGAGAAGAGAAGAGAAGAGAAGAGAAGAGAAGAGAAGAGAAGAGAAGAGAAGAGGGGGAAAAGAACAGGAAAAGAGAAGGAGAGGGAGAAGAGGACCGAAAAAGAAAGACAAGAGATAAGATGAGATGATAACAAAAGATGAGATGAGATGCAAATAGATGAGCTGAGAGAACGATAGGACAAGAAAAGAAAGGACAGGAGAGGTGAGGTAGAGTAGAGTGGGGTTCTTTTATTACAGTTTTTCTCAATTAGTTTTGTACATTTCTCACAACAGAATAATAATTCTTAAAACATTTTGTTCAATTGTAACTTCCTGGTGTTAGCTGCGCACACGATAAAATCAGTTTCTCATAGTTTTCAGCATATACAGTAGCAAATGCTTTCGTCCACGAGGCAATGGTTGTGTACAATTCTCAGCTTTTCTGTATGTTCTCAATTGCTTTTGTCATATCACTCAAAAATCTTTGTCACTGAATACATGAAACTATCTCACCCCACAAAACATTTAGGTCATAGGTCATAGTATAAGTCTTGCCATGTAAAATGATTTACCAAGCTGTCATAATGCGTTGAGCACTGTATAATTTCCATTGGATTTCTGTCTATAAATACGATCTGAATTGGTAAATTGCTCACAGGTAAGTATTGACTGTCTCTAATAAAAGGCAGTAAAAGGGAATCATATTTCAAAGAGAAAACAGGCATGTAATTCAACAATAGGCACTGTACTGCATTATTCTCTATGCCTTATGTGCCCAGTGTAATTATGCTCCAAGCAAAATTATAAAATTCCCCTAGAATTTCACAAGCGAGTAAGTGCACTTTATACAATATCAGTGCATTGTTTTACATTTATTTTGCTTTACAGTTCTATATTTTTATTCACATGGGCCTGCAAAACAAGTAAAAAGGGGTGGTAGAGGGCGCATTTTGACACCTCAACCAGAGTTGGCTTTTTTCTATTTTGCAATGAGATGTCTGTTACAGTTTTTCTCGATTGCTTATACACAATTTTCTGAATCAGTTCTCGAATTCTCAGAGCTCTATACACAAATCTCCAAACCTCACACGCAACGGGCAGAACTCTTCACTTCCTCTGAAAAATGCACGTCTTGTCTCAAAACAATGTACTCTCTTCTAAAAACCTCATTTTGTTCTCAAATGACACACACAAGCAGTCATTTCAATACACTCTTATGTGAACCATTGAACACTAATATGCACAAGGTAAAACTCTATACTCAACTTGACACACAGTAGAAACTTATTTTCTTCACTGTTCTACTCATTAAAGAGGGTATTTTTCTGTAGTAAAATACTGAAATATTGTTTTTAGACTCGGAGTACACAAATGTGTGGCAAAAAATATATTTTACATATTTTTCTGACATTTTTTAAAAATGTACTAATTTATTGTAAAATATTGGGTAACCACATGAAAGTGATCTCTTGTATAACATCTTTTGGAGTTCAAAAACTAAACAAATGTGTTTTCTCACTGCATCCACTCATGTTTTCGTCAATATCACATGCAATGTGTGTCCTTATGGGGTGATGATTTCAGATTGTAAACCGGTATGAAGAGAGTTTGCCCATCTGATGAGGAAGTGAACATAGGGTGGAAGTTGATTTTAGTATTTTGAATGGCAGTGTGTTCAATGCGACAACCAGGGTTTTTCTTCATGAAAATTGTGTGTAATCCAGAAAATTGTGTGTAGTGGTTTGAAAAGAGTGTGTTTTAAAACTGAAATGTGAGTGTAAATAAGGAATTGTGTTTAGTGTTCAGTGACATTGGTTAGGGGAGTTGGGAAATGGGTGAGATGTTCCGAGAATTGTGTGTGAAGTACCAGAACTTGTGTGGAGGCAATCGAGAAAAACTGTAATAAATAGGTCATACTCTAAATGTGTAACTAGTCTAGTCTTAGCTGATCAATGTTAGGCTACATAAAGTCGAATTTACAACATTTCCTATCCAATCTAAACAACATTTCGCTTCAGAAAAGATCGTCAAGAGTGTACTAGTCAATTGACAACATGACAGATCGATTTGACTAGCTCATCCACACTATCAAACAATGACTAACCATTCTGCTGGCACTGACATGTTCATTGACACAAAAACTTGATTTTGAAAGACAAACTAGAGATTTTTAGCAAGAGACGCGGTTTTGCAGGTCATCCACAGTGTTTTGCCATTAGTTAAAGTTGTTTTGAGAATGAATATTGTGTTTTGCAAATTGCGAGAGAGATTCGAGAAATGTACAAAACCAATTGAGAAATACTGTAATCCCAAACGAAAATAAGGTGTCTGACAGCTTACATAAATACACAAATAGACAAAGAAAAGACCAAATACTGTACATTATGGCACATTGCAGTAAACATTACATATAGCATATATACTGTACGTAGCTAGGTGAGGTGACGTGAGGCAAAGACAGGAGACGAAAGCAGACTGAAAAGAAATGTGGAGGACTTCTGCAGATGGTTCCCAACACATTTACCTCGACTAACCCAAACTGCAGAGACACACAGAGACACAGACACAAACACAGAGAGAGAGAGAGAGAGAGAGATAGATATATATATAGAGAGAGAGAGAGAGAGAGAGAGAGAGAGAGAGAGAGAGAGAGAGAGAGAGAGAGAGAGAGAGAGAGAGAGAGAGAGAGAGAGAGGGAGAATAGAGGGAGATCTGTGTGGTGGTGCTGTTCTGTGCTATGCAGGTGGGCTGAAGTTTCACTCCAGTTGGATTTAGGGCATCTGTGCTGTAGGCGTCTATGGAAGGAGGGCAGGAGAGGAGGAGAGGATGGTATGTGTCTATGAAAAGAAGAGAAGAGAAGAGAAGAGAAGAGAAGAGAAGAGAAGAGAAGAGAAGAGAAGAGAAGAGAAGAGAAGAGAAGAGAAGAGAAGAGAAGAGAAGAGAAGAGAAGAGAAGTGGAGAGGAGAGAAGAGAAGTGCAGAGAAGAGAAGAGAAGAAAAGAGGAGAGGAGAGGAAAGGAGAGAAGAGAAGAGAAGAGAAGAGAAGAGAAGAGAAGAGAAGAGAAGAGAAGAGAAGAGAAGAGAAGAGGAGAAGAGGAGAAGAGGAGAAGAGAAGAGAAGAGAAGAGAAGAGAAGAGAAGAGAAGAGAAGAGGAGAGGAGAGAAGAGAGGAGAGGAGAGGAGAGGAGAGGAGAGGACAGAAGAGAAGAGAAGAGGAGAGGAGAGGAGAGGAGAGGAGAGGAGAGAAGGAGAGAGGAGAGGAGAGAGGAGAGGAAGAGGAGAAGAGAAGAGAAGAGGAGAGAAAAAGAGAAGAGAAGAGAAGAGGAGAGAGAGGAGAGGAGAGGAGAGAAGAGAAGAGAAGAGAAGAGAAGAGAAGAGAAGAGAAGAGAAGAGAAGAGAAGAGAAGAGAAGAGAAGAGAAGAGAGAAGAGAAGAGAAGAGAAGAGAAGAGAAGAGAAGAGGAGAGGAGAGAAGAGAAGAGAAGAGGAGAGAAGAGGAGAGGAGAGGAGAGGAGAGGAGAGAAGAGAAGAGAAGAGAAGAGGAGAAGAGAGGAGAGGAGAGGAGAGGAGAGGAGAGAAGAGAAGAGAAGAGAAGAGGAGAGAAGAGGAGAGGAGAGGAGGGGAGAAGAGAAGAAGAGAAGAGAAGAGAAGAGAAGAGGAGAGGAGAGGAGAGGAGAGGATGGCATGTGCTACTAGGAGTCCCCTGTGCCCACGTCCCAGTTCAGCTCAGGCCCTCAGAACAAGAAAAAATAGAAGGTAAAAAAGAAAGTTAAAAAAAGACAAGAGAGTTTGAGCCAGAACAAAAACAGCATGTGAGGAGGCCTTCCATAGCCTGGCTTAGACTATGGTCTGGCCAGGCAAACAATACAACATTTCAAATTCCCACGAAAAGGGGAACCAATGAATTTTGAGCATTTCATTTTAAGGCTTTTAAGTGAATTGCTGTTGCATTGACAGTAGTCAGCTATCATAATATCATATCATCTATGTTAACACCTCGATCCAGAAGGGGGGGATTCCAGGATTCTCTGGGTGCCTGGAACACACCACCATCCTCAGCCATCTGATCCAGGAGGCCAGGGGGAGCAAGGGCAGCCTAACAGTTGTCTGGCTGGACCTCGCAAATGCATATGGGTCCATGCCCCATTCCCTCATCAACAAGGCCATGGAGCAGTACCACCTCCCGGACAAGATCAGGCAGATGATCAACAGCTACCTGGGGTCATTTAAACTGCGGTTTCAGACTGCCAAGTTCACCACCATATGGCAGTCGCTGGAGAAGGGCATCGTGACGGGATGCACAGTATCCCCCATTCTGTTCATCATGGGGATGAATCTCTTGATTACAGCAGCAGCAGCAGAGGCCAAGGGACCAGTCACGGCAGCAGGGAGCAGACAACCTCCACTGAGAGGATTCATGGATGACCTCACCATAACAACCGCAACACATGTGCAGGCAAGGTGGATCCTGAAGACTCTTGGGGCCTTGGCATCATGGGCAAGAATGGCTTTTAAGCCCAGAAAGTCACGGAGCATGGTGATAATGAGGGGGAAACTGACAGAGACTTTCGAACTGCACGTCCAAGGTGAGCAAATCCCTACGATCAGGGAGAACCCCATTAAGTGCCTGGGAAAGTGGTACGACGACACCCTCAGTGACAGGAACAACATCACTGACACTGCAAATCAGGCGGACGAATGGCTAAGGAGAATTGACAAGTCAGGCCTACCTGGCAAGTTCAAGTCTTGGATATACCAACATGGGCTCCTGCCGAGGCTGATGTGGTTGCTGACAGTCTATCAGATCCCAATGACTGCAGTGGAGGGAGTGGAGAGGAAGGTGAACAAGCACCTGAGGCGGTGGCTGGGTATCCCTCCCAGCTTCACAGCCGTGGGGCTCTACATTCGATCAGGCCAACTCCAACTCCCTTTCTCCTCTGTGGTGGAGGAGTTCAAGGTGGCGAAGTGCAGGGTGGCAATGATGCTCAGAGACTCAAGAGATGAGCAAGTAAGCAATGCAGGGGTTACAACGCGAACAGGCCGTAAGTGGGCAGCAGACACTGCTGTCAAGCAAGCTGAAAGCTCTCTCGGGTTGAGAGACATTATTGGCAATGTCTGCACGGGCCGGCAAGGACTGGGAACATCCCACTTTACCCAGTGGAGCAAGGCAAACGCGCAGCAGAGGCGAGAGATGGTGCAAGCGGAAGTTCGCCACCAAGAGGAGGAGACACGGAAGGCGAAAGCTGTAGAACTGGCAACCCAGGGAACATGGACCAGATGGGACCTCCCAAACAGGAGGGTCACTTGGACTGACCTCTGGAGGCTAGAACCCTTCCGTGTTAGCTTCCTCCTCAGGTCTGTGTACGACACACTCCCATCACCAGCAAACCTTGTTAGGTGGGGCCTGAGAGAGGACCCACTCTGCAAGTTATGTGGCAAGAGGGGAACACTGGCCCACATTCTAGCAGGGTGCCAAATCGCTCTGGCTCAGGGGAGGTACAGGTGGCGTCACGACCAAGTGCTCCGCGTGATGGCTGACATTTTTGAGCAGGCCAGGAGAAGACCACAACCGACCAAGCCACAAGTACCATCGCTGCAATTTGTCAGGGCAGGAGAAAAAACATCCTCAGTTAGAAGAGCCAGGACCAACATCCTCCAGGGGGCAGACCTGGGGAAAAAACTCACTTTCCCCCCCATCGTCCAGACCACTTTGAGGCCTGACATTGTCATCTGGTCAGAGCAGGCTAAGAAAATCATCCTGGTCGAGCTGACAGTGCCTTGGGAGGAAGGCTGTGAGGAGGCCCATGAGAGGAAAAGCCTAAAATACCAGGATCTCATCATGGAATGCAAGGAGAAGGGCTGGCAAGCATGGCTCTTTCCAGTGGAGGTCGGGTGTAGGGGGTTCCCGGCACAGTCAACGTGGTCGGTGCTCACTACACTCGGCATATCTGGCAAGGAGAGGAAGACAGCTGTGCGCAGGATAGGGGAGGCAGCAGAGAGAGCCTCATGCTGGTTGTGGTTTAAGAGGGAGGAGGGGGGCTGGAGGCCTGGAGCTGATGGGCAGTGACCTGGCCACCACTGCTGACCCGCCAGCTTGAGGGTGTTACGGTTAAGGGTCGAAACACCCCAAGATAGCTGGACACCGTCTGACGATATCAGCTTCAGGCCTAAAGCCACCCACAGTCACCTTAGGGAGTGGCTGTATGCATGGCATCACGTGATGTATTAAACAGCCACACAGACAATAACCTGGCAAGGACAGTGCATGTAGTATATGCGTAGGCGTCCACCACACACACACACACACACACACACACACACACACACACACACACACACACACACACACACACACACACACACACACACACACACACACACACACACAGACACAGAGAGAGAGAGAGAGAGAGAGAGAGAGAGAGAGAGAGAGAGAGAGAGAGAGAGAGAGAGAGAAAACAACTCCTTTTTTGAGTTCACTCATCGCATTTATACTTAAACAAAGGTTCAAATATTTTTAGAGTTTAAATTGAACTTTAATGCTCACACTCTCTCTCTCTCTCACACACACACACACACACACACGCACGCACACACTCATGCACGCACGCACATGCACGCACGCACACACACACACCCACACACACACACACACACAGGGCCATCCATCTAATAAAAGGTCATAATGCATTATCACCACGGGCATCCAATCAATAATCGCTGCCATCAGTCAGCATGGCGACACTGGATACAGGGGGGGCTGTGCCAGGAAAGCAGCCACCCTGAAACCTGAGATTGGTGCCACCATTGTGGAGAACACAGACAAATAAAAGCACATAATATGGTTAGCCTGGCTGTCGCCAAACTACGTATATATCTAGCCAGGCCGTGCCCTCCTAGTGACGCTTTTAGCGTTGCTACTGTACTAGTCGAGTAGGCCTACTCAAGTCAAGAGCAATGCAAGTACTTTCTGAGCTCCCGAAAAATCAGGAACTCCTCCCACTTTGTCAGGAAGCAAGTATCCATTAGCAAACCAAGGAAGGCGGGTCAACCATGCAGTTTGGGAAATGTTAATTGTTATGCTCTTGGTCAGACCAAGTCTTGAAGAGATTTGAAAGTCGATGATAATCAGGCTAGTGTATATCACACCTGAGATGTAGTCTGGGAACCGTCTATTCATTTTCTCATAGGGGAGGTTGATCTAAACCAGGGATGTCAAACTCAGGCCCGGGGGCCAAATTTAGCCCGTGGAGGCATTTTATTTGGCCCGCAAGATCATTTCAAATGTGTATTAGCTGACCCACATACACCATTAATACATAGAAAATATGATTTAAAGGCAAAATTTTGTGCACCACAGGAATTACGAGTTGGTCCAGGCTAGTGAAAGCACATACAGTACTAGCACATAGAAGTATAGTAGAGTATACATGATGAGAACGTGTTATTTGCCTACTGCATACACAATTTCAGTGCATTTTATATATTGAATTCAGCCCGCGACTTTATCCCAGATTGTGATTTTGGCCCACTTTGAATTAGAGCTTGACACCCCTGATCTAAACTATTTAAAATTCTTCAAAATCTTAACCCGTTAGGACACAGCGTTACAAATGTACTGTTACCAGAATGGCAGTGACCAAGTCGTAGTGCACTACTAAAGCCCCAGTGTTATGTCATTGTATAGTAGTTAACTTTTCAATGACTACTACAGCATGCCACTGGAGGTATATGGCGTGCATTAACCCCTTAGCGCAGCACTACGGCTCTCTGTAATGTCATTGCAATGTTATTATGATGTAGTTAAGCCTTTTCAGCAAGTGAATAGGGTCGCCGGCGACCTCTGCTGCAGTAAGAGGCTACGGGGCTGTGCTTGATGGAATGCTGGTTTCGCATCTGGTGTCGATACAATGAATCTATAATCAACCTACGAGCTTTCGCCATATTGTACCTCAGAAGATATAAGGTTTAGTCACTCTGAAAACTGAGACCAGTGCCACCAAGCAAAGGCATCACAGACAGTGAGCGGTAGGCAAAGCGAAAAGAAAGGTCTGTGTAAGGTCTGGTAGAAAAACGCCCTGGACTGTTCTTTTTTCTCTCTCAAAGTCCAGCGCTGGGTATAAATAATGAAGGTCCAAAAGAGGTACAATATTTAACAGCCCTGCTCAATAAAATGTGGTGTTCTCAAACTAGTCCTTTCGGCTTTGCACTTCGCACCTTACAGTTTTTCTCGATTGCTTCCACACAATTTCTGGTACTTCACACACAATTCTCGGAACATGTCACCCATTTCCCAACTCCCCTAACCAATGTCACTGAACACTAAACACAATTCCATCTTTACACTCACATTTCAGTTTTAAAACACACTCTTTTCAAACCACTACACACAATTCTCTGGATTACACAACATTTTCAAGAAGAAAATCAATGGTTGTCGCATTAACACACTGTCATTCAAAATACTAAAATTAACTGCCATACTATGTTCACTTCCTCATCGCATGGCAAACTCTCTTCATACTGATTTACAATCTGAAATCATCACCCCATAAGTACACACATTGCATGTGATATTGATGAAAGCATGAGTGGATGCAGTGAGAAAACACATTTGCTTAGTTTTTGAACTCCAAAATATAGGCTATCACTTTCATGTGGTTATCCAGTATTTTACAATAAATTAGTGCAATTTTTTAAAATGTCAGAAAAATATGTAAAATATATGTTTTGCCACACATCTGTGTACTCCAAGTGTAAAAACAATATTTCAGTATTTTACTACAGAAAAATACTTTCTTTAGTAAGTGGAACACTGAAGAAAATAAGTTTCTACTGTGTGTCAAGTTGAGTATAGTATTATATTGTGCATATTCGTGTTCAATGGTTCACATAAGAGTGTATTAAAATGACTGCTTGTGTGTGTCATTTGAGAACAAAATTACCTTTTTAGAAGAGAGTACAGTACGTTGTTTTGAGAAAAGACGTGTATTTTTCAGAGGTAGTGAGGAGTTTTGCCCGTTGTGTGTGAGGTTTGGAGATTTGTGTGTAGAGTTTTGAGAATTTGAGAACTGATTCCGAAAATTGTGTGTAAGCAATCGAGAAAAACTGTAACATAGAAGAGGACAAGGCAGAATCATCATGATGCCATTTGTTTAACCCAGTAAGACACACACCACAACATCTTACCAGAATCGCAATAACAGAATGGCAACCAAGCTGTAATGTATTACTAAAGGTCCTGTGCACTGTCATAATGGTGTAGTACTATGGTAGTAACGTTTTTTCTTTGACTATTACACCATTCCACTGGTGGAACGGCATGCATTACGAAAGGACCTTTTGGTTCACTTAGCCTACCGGGTATTTCCTATGCAAAAGGTTATGTTAAGCAGTTGTGTCCACCGCGGGTGCCACTTCCATTTGTCAATGCATCCAGATAGTTGAATCTTCATGGATGTGTCCGGCTGACTTATGTGTCCTGTATTGGACTGATAATCTGTCATACATGGCATTTCCCATAGGCCAACTGTCTTCAGAGGCTTTTTACATTTTCAAAGAGATTGGCTCACAATTTGGAGGGGGGCTTTTTCCCCACTCCATTCCTGTCTAGGTACAGTAGGGATAAAAAATGAAATTTTAACACTTGGAGTAAGAATATTGCTGCCTAAAATAACTAAAAACACACACACAGTATTGTACCTTGTAATTCATTATTCAAAAGATATATTATCATTGTTTTGTAGAAGACAGCTTGTTTTCGCATTGGATGCTTCTTTTCCATTTTCCTGCAGTATGCATAGGTGGAATATTTTTGGTATCTTAAAGGATCTCTCTGGTTGGGAGAGCAAAAAAACGATGAAATAATCATTTGAACACCTGGCGGTATATTGTAGCCAACCACATGAGCTCACAGAACAATGTATTCTACCTTATCAGACATTATTAAAAAAGTTATATAACTATTATCTTAGTTCTGCTAAATAAAAACTTCCCCATGCAGCAACAAGCAGTTCTATCCAGTGGTACTTTCATCTCTCTGCACAGTAAAAACAAATCAGTGTTAATTCAACACCGTTCCAAAAAAAATATTCAAACGAATGTGGTGTTACTTCAATTCTTGGGAGATAATTAAATTTAACTGTGTTTAGACTAAAGCATGTATTCATGCATTCATGTTTATTCAACACATTAGAGTTGAATTGAACACTAAATCTGAATGGGACCGACCATATATTCACAGAACAGTGTGTGTGCGTGTGCGTGTCAGTGTGCGTGTGTGTGTGTGTGTGTGTGTGTGTGTGTGTGTGTGTGTGTGTGTGTGTGTGTGTGTGTGTGTGTGTGTGTGTGTGTGTGTGTGTGTGTGTGTGTGTGTGTGTGTGTGTGTGTGTGTCATTAGTTAAGCAGTTATTATTATTACATCACATTTGTCAGACGTTTTTATTCAAAGTGACTTACAGTCAGGGACATAATCATAGCATACAACACTTGCAGATGCAAACTGCACAGGAATATACAGAACTAGAAGCACTCAGAGAGCGCAGACCTCCGCCAAGGAAGCTACTTGATAGAACATTTGACTATGTTACACCCTAAGTCTTTCTTCCTTGTTTTTGTGGAGTCCCCGCAATTCAATTTCTGGTCACTAGGGGCGTCTAGATATATAGGCCAACAATGGTGAAGAATCTTTTAAAAAGTCCTGGTTCCGGTTCGTGATCCGGATCACCCCCAGAATTTAATCACTTGTTCCTTGGGTCATTATCAACAACTACAGAAAGCTTCGTCCAAATCAGTTGATTCGTTTTTGAGTTATCCTGCTGACAGAATATATCAAAAAGTCCTAGTTCCAGTTTGTGATCGGGACCACCACCAGCATTTAATCACTTGTTCCTTGGGTCATTATTAACAACTCCAGAAAGTTTCGTCCAAATCTGTTGATTAGTTTTTGAGTTATGCTGCTGACAAACAAACAAACAGACAAACAGAGAGACAAACAGACCAACAGACAATTAGACAAACAGACAAACCAACACGACCGAAACCATTACCTCCTTGGCGGAGGTAACAATAAGTGTGTATGTGGGTTAGTGGCAGTAACTGCAGTTGCAGTAGCATGCCTGCCTGCTTGTCTCTCCCATGGGCCTCGCATGTAAGCACTACCAGGCAGTAAGGGTTATATACTGTACTTTGTGGGCTGACCAGGGGTGAATTTCTCAAAACCAAAGTTGCTTACTACATTAGCTACTTCGTTGCTTTCAATGCATTTTCCCATTGGCAACTACCGAAGTTGCTAACAGGCTAACAACTTCCCTTTTGAGAAACTCACCCCTGGGCTGGTTACAGCTTTGGCTAGGCCCGGGACAAAACCTTCAAGTCACCCCCCTCCCCCTATCCCCACTCAATACATACAATGTAATAAGGATCCAATTCTGCCCCCCCCCCCCCCCCCCCCCCCCCCCTTCTCCCTGGGCCCGGGACAATCGTCCTGTTTGCCCACCTCTGTCAGCGGTGACAGCTTTGGCTAGGTCCGGGACGAAACCCTCGGCTCAATCCCCCTCAACCGTCCTGTTTGCCCACCTCTTTTGGCTTCCCTAATCAGCTCCACCAGGTAGTTACACTACTTTGTGGGCTATAACACTCGTCATTAGAGCCCCATTCAGTCAGAGTGACAGCAGTGACTGGTGCTGTTGGCTTCCTTGATCGCTTTTTCGCTTGTTCGCTTGCTGCAGCAAACAATGTAAAGAGAGGAGCAGAGGTAATGCAGTGAGGTGTCCTCGTTTCTTTTTTTTCTCTTTTTTAAAAAGACTTTCCCCTTTTAGAAAATGCCCACGCATGCAAGGAACAACAATCGCAATTAAGGCTTGGGATTGTTTTACCAGCAAGGGGGGTTGGGGGGAGACACAACGTCACTGTTGTCACGTGGAAGTGATAAAGGACAGTATTGTGCAGTGGGGAGAGGAGAGAGGGGGACAGACGTGGCCCCTTTGGTACGGGTTTTCAATAAAGCCCACTGTAGTGCCATGTATAGCCATCAACTACTGTACTACTACTACTCAAGGAGATGGATTCTTCTCTGCAGGAGTGCTGAGCTGAGGTTCTGTGCACACTGTGTTCCCTGTAGTTGTGTGGTGTGTGGTGTGTGTGTGTGTGTGTGTGTGTGTGTGTGTGTGTGTGTGTGTGTGTGTGTGTGTGTGTGTGTGTGTGTGTGTGTGTGTGTGTGTGTGTGTGTGTGTGTGTGTGTGTGTGTGTGTGTGTGTGTGTGTGTGTGTGTGTACTCCCACATGAGTTGGTAATATAGAACTGGAGATGTGCATATGTGCACTGCATATACATACGTAGCTATAAAGTTATCTGTAGGCTGTGTGTGTGTGTGCACGGTCAAATGAGTTGGCAGTATAGAATCAACTGGAGATGTGAGTGAGTGAGTAAGCAAGTGAGATACAGTAGTGAGTAAGTAAGTGAGTGAGTGAGTGAGTGAGTGAGTGAGTGAGTGAGTGAGTGAGTGAGTGAGTGAGTGAGTGAGTAATCAGACATGCCAGCCAACCAGATATCTGATGATAGTGACGAAACCTGTGTGTCAAAACAGATAGCATATGTTTTATTGTGCCAATTCCAAAATATTGCCAATTTGTTTTATTGCGCCAATCCAAAATGGATGCCAGGCGTTTTCTGTTCTCTCTTCAGGGTCAGAACACTGGCAGGCAGGCAGGGCTGGTGCCCAGGGCAAAAATATCTGAAAGGGCTCTCTTCTCAATACATGCAATGTAATGAGGACCCAATTCTGCCCCCATCTGCCTGGGCCTGGGACAACTGGCCTGGTTGTCCCACCCTAATAGCTTCCCTGCTGGCAGGTATGGAGGCTGTTGCTGTTGCTTTCCAAACAGCATTCTGGGATTTCATCTCTTTACTGCACCAGAGAGAGAGAGAAAGAGAGAGCGAGAAAGAAAGAAAGAAAGAAAGAAAGAAAGAAAGAAAGAAAGAAAGAAAGAAAGAAAGAAAGAAAGAAAGAAAGAAAGAAAGAAAGAAAGAGAGAGAGGGAGAGAGATAAGGGGAGTAGGGAGGGGAAAGGAAAGAGACAGTGGGGAAGTAAGAGAGGGAGGGATGAGTAAAGGAAGGGAGAGATAGAGAGAGTAGAGAGTAGAGAGTCAGAGGTAGACAGAATGCCAGGAAGCAATAGGGAGAGATAGAAAAGATAGGGAAGGAGAAAGGGAAAGAGATAGAGGGGAAAGAGTGAGGCAGTAGGGAAGCCAGAGAGAGGGAAAGAGAGGGAATGAGGGAAAAGCTATAGGGAGGCAGACGGGGAGGGGGGAGTGAAAGAAAAGTTGGAGAGAGAGAGAGAGAGAGAGAGAGAGAGAGAGAGAGGGATGGAGAGAGGAAGAGAGAGAGAGAGAGGAGAAGAGAGAGAGGGACGGTGGGAGAGAGAGAGAGTGAGAGAGAGAAAGGGAGAGAGAGAGAGAGAGAGAGAGAGAGAGAGAGAGAGAGAGAGAGAGAGAGAGAGAGAGAGAATTTCTTCCTTCCTGCAGTCAGGTGAGCTCAGCAAGTCTTTTGGGTCCTGCAGACAGCGCAGGAAAAGTGCCCCAGGCTACACAGTTTGTGTGTGTGTGTGTGTGTGTGTGAGAGAGAGAAGAGAGAGAGAGAGAGAGAGATAGTGTGTGTGTGTGTTTGTGTGTGTGTGTGTGTGTGTGTGTGTGTGTGTGTGTGTGTGTGTGTGTGTGTGTGTGTGTGTGTGTGTGTGTGTGTGTGTGTGTGTGTGTGTGTGTTGCATGCAGTTATGCGGAGGGAGGAATGGGTCTTTGGCGAGACTGCAAGCCCTAACTCGTTGAGGGGGGCTGATGTATTTACAGTGTAGTAATAGTAGGGAACCCGGAGTGCCTAGGCCAGTGGTTTTCAAAGTGGGGGCCGGGGACCCCTAGGGAGCCACGAGGGGGGCCGCGGCAGGTTGGCAGGAAAAGCACAGCAAAGCAAAATAAATATTTTTAAAAATGTAATAACTAATGTACACCAAAACAAACACAAATACGCTCCATTACTTAAGAACTGCATTGTGTTATTACAGAATTGTGTGAAGTTATTATTTTCTATATCCCAGTGGGACACTGACTAACAGATATGGTTGTGAAAGGGGATGCATAGAAAAACAGTGTGGCATGACCCATGTAATGGGGGCCTTGACTGGAATATACCGGTGTGTGGGGGCCCTTGTAAGGGTAAAGTTTGGGAACCCCTAGTAAAGACAAACTGCATGTACACTATACCGCTATCTGAGACATAAAGACATACATACACACACACACACACACACTTACTTCATCTTGCAACATTTGCCTCCTTGCGCACAAGTGTGTGTGGCATGTTTGTGATGAGAAGAGGCATCAGGGGGTGTGGGTATGCAAATCTGTTCGCAACAGATTTAACACATAAAATATGCCTCAGGTAGGCTCAGTGTTTCTCCCCAATCACACAACTGAGTTGGTACTTGGCAACGGGTAACAGCATTGCAATCAACAAAGTGGCCAAATACAGCTATGGTTTTGAGAGTCATGCCCCAGACATTTTCTGCACCGAAGCAGTCAAAGACAAAGAAAAGACCACAAGCTCCACTTACAGTATGCATAGGTATAAGCCTTGAGTCATTAAAGGTGCACTGTGTAAGATTTTTAGTTGTTTATTTCCAGAATTCATGCTGCCCATTCACTAATGTTACATTTTTCATGAATACTTACCACCACCATCAAATTCTAAGTATTCGTTATGACAGGGAAAATAGCACTTTTCATACATGAAAAGGCGGATCTTCTCCATGGTCCGCCATTTTGAATTTTCCAGAAATAGACATTTTTAGCTGCAAAAATGACTGTACTTGGGCCATACTCGAAAATATTAGTTCATTACTTAGTACACTTACATGAAAAGATCAACTTTGGCAATAGGAAGCCCAGTTTCAATTGAATAGCATAGTTGCAGTACCTTTTCTGACCATCTCCTTTCACAGTGCACCTTTAATGAGAATGAAACATGACTGGTACATTCACCAGAAGACAAGGCGTACGTAGGTCTAACAGGTCTAATAATATACAGTTGAACGGCTTAGTCCACGGGCCACATGAGATGTCGGTACCACTCAGGGTGACAAAGGTTGCTCATATTTTTTGAAATGATACATATCTGAAGTTAACATTTTTGTATGATAACCCCCTTCTAGATTTACAGCCAAGTTAGTGTTATCTGCTGTTCTGCTCATCTCATGTGGCCCGTGGACTAAAAGAGCCCCTCACCTAAGCCTTATATGCAATGAGGACTGAATTCTGGGTCCCCGCTTTCCCTGGGCCCAGGACAGCTGACCCCTTTGCCCCCTGACTGGCTTCCCCGGGTGCTGCAGTATAATAGAAAGGTGTCAAACACAAACAAGTCATCTGAGCGCTTCTGGGTCTTCACCTTTTTCCATTGGTGCTCATCAGTGTACGGGCTCTCAATGTGGCGGTGTTTGGGGGGGGGGGGGGGTTAGAGGAGTCACTCCTTTTAGTCCTTGGTGTCTCTCTCCCCTGTGTGTTTATTTCCCACTAATGCCTGTTAAAAACATGAGTCAGGCCGCGTAATCTGCCGGCCTGGGAGACTTGACGCTGATCTCATTAGCACCCCCAGTGACAGGGATTAGCCCACGAGAGAGAGAGACAGAGAGAGAGAGAGAGAGGGAGAGAGAGAGAGAGAGAGAGATGGGGGGAATGGAGAGAGAGAGAGAGAAAGAGAGATAGAGAGATAGAGAGAGAGAGAGAGAGAGAGAGAGAGAGAGAGAGAGAGAGAGAGAGAGAGAGAGAGAGAGAGAGAGAGAGAGAGAGAGAGATGACAGTAGAGATAGAGACAGAGGGAGATACGACAGATGGTGGGAGGGAAGAGATAGATGTGAGAGAGAGAGTGGTAGAGAGGATCAGTCAGGCATCCGTAAACCAGGAACCATCAACAACACCCCCCACCCACATACAAATGCTATACACTTGTGAGCGCAAGGACATATACACACACACACACACACACACACACACACACACACACACACAGCTTACTGCTAAAGTTGAATCCCATCTCACATACGGTACAGTGAGCCACACCTGTCAATCACTTTAGTGTCGTTCAATTTAGTGACAATGCTTACAACACGCACGGCTGTGAGGATACCTTATGACAGGGGTTCCCAAACTTCACCATGACGAGGCCCCCCATACACTGGTACATTCTTGCCAAGGCCCCCCTTTCACGGGTCGTGCCACACTATTTTTTGTGCATTCACTTTCACAACCATTAGTCTAGGTCTGTTCAATGTTCAGAGATGCATTATAATGCAGTTCTTAACCGATGGGTATATTGTGAAGCTTATTTAGGTGTATATTAGTTATTTAATTCATTGAAAGGTTTAATTTGCTATGCTATGCTTTTCCTGCCAACCTGCCGCGGCCCCCCTAGCACCTCCTCGCAGCCCCCCAGGGGTCTCCGACCCTCACTTTCAAAACCACTGCCTTGTGAGAGTGAGAATGTGGCCAAACGCCATCAATGCATAAATCCTTTGATTTAATGTGATCAGGGAAGCCGACAAATGGGTCCGTGGTCCCAGGCCCAGAGACAAAGGGGGCCCAGGATTGGGTCCTCATTACATTACATTACATTGCATTACATCGCACTTAGCTGACGCTTTCATTTGTTCAAAGCGACTTACAACTATTATTTTTCAGGGTATTGGTTACAGTCCCTGGAGCAATATGGGGTTAGGTGCCTTGCTCAAGGGCACTTCAGCCATGGATGGAGGTGCAGGGAGAGGTCAGGGGGGATTCGAACCGGCAACCCCCAGATTGAAAGACCAACTCTCTAACCACTAGGCCACGGCTGACCCCCCCATTACATTGCATGGATTGAGAGGGAGGTGCGTTCAGATGGGTTTTGCTCTGGACCCGGTCATCGACCCTGCACAAATCCCTTGACTTAATGTGATGTTAATAAAATGATATGCAGGACACACAGTGCCTAGTTTACAACAGCATGCATTTTTCTTTCCTTAATCAACACAGCATGGGCCACTTTTTCAATTAGAGGAGCAAAAGCAAAATGTTTATTCGTATTCAGTGTCGACCACAAGGGCCAAAGGAAAATCGTGCAGAGGTCAGCTCTGCAGTTGGAGCAAAAAAAACAAAAAAAAAAACTGTGTTTTCTTTCCCACACCCTTGTCATCGTTTTCGAAAACGTCAGGAACATTCCCTCAAAATTGATGAACCCAAAATTTATTTTGAAACATTAAATGAGAATAAGCAAACATGATCTTTCAACGATGTCTGAACATTGTGGACATTTTTCATCCTTTTAGCCAGAATACAAAACAAATACATAAATGAGAGGGAGGGAAAAAAACCCAAAAAACTGGGTTTTGACTCCTCTTACATAATCATAGAGATGATGACATCATGAAGCCAGCTGGGAGCTTGGCCATGAAAGCAATCGTCCAAGCCTAAGACATGTCTGCCTGCCTGGTACTTGTACTACAGAACATGGGAAGTGGAGGATGTAAGGGTGTGTGTTTGATGTGTGTGTATGATCCAATGCGAATTTTGAGTATGCGTATGCGTTTCTTGTTGATGCGTGTAGTATGTGTGAATGCATGGTATTAGTGTATGTGACTGTGCGCACATCATGTGTGTTGGTGATTAAGGCTTTGAAAGAGTGACCCCAGTGGCGAGGAGAGCGGGGCAGATTAGTGGTGTCATTACTGCACACACCCGACCACCCGCCTGCAGCGCGTGCACATGGCCCACGCTCTCTCTCCGCTCCGGCTTAGCCAAGCTCTGCTGGATGGATGGGCACACACACAGGCGCACAAACAGTCACGCACACACTCGGGCACACACACACACTCGGGCACACACACACACACACACGCACCGCTAATGGAGCACGCCAGTTTTCATCCTCACCCACTGCAACACAGACACATAATACAAGTGCACGCATGTACACACCTCTGATGGAGCGTTTTCATCCTTACCCAACATAACACAGGCCACCACAAAAAAACCACCACACACACACACACACACATACACACACACACACACACACACACACACACACACACGCACGCACGCACACACACACACACACCAGCCCCCAGCTTTCAACAACCACACGTACCACAACACAAACAAACAAACACACACACACACACACCTCTGATAAGCAGGCCATTTTCCCACCCACAGTAACACATGCGACACAACACACTCAAAACACCACGCACGCACGCACGCACACACTGGGCTCAACTAACATACTGAAGCAAAGGCGGATTTCAGACACATTAATCTGATGTGGAGGATGAGGAGGGAGAGGATGACGAAGGCAAAGGGACAATGCTCTAATGCTAGCCAAACTCCAAATGGGATTTAGGCTATACAACGGAAAAAAATACTGATGAAAATGCATCAAGTGCTGCAAATAACATACACACAAAACACAAATGTCCAAAGGGGATTTAAATACAAACAGAAGCACACAAAAAAAACCCTGTGAAAAGGCATCCATTTCCACAGAAAAGGTATAAACACACAAAGCAAAGAATCACACAGCCTTTTTCATGTCAACTTGTCAATCCGCTGCCTGTAATATTGAACTAAAAAATGTCAAGTCATGTCCTGTTTTCAAGTCATTGCCACCAATAATGAACTAGAACATTGTTCTTCTCGCTGTTAACAAATAAGTGCTGCAGAAAACATACATATATATACATGTTTTTTTTTAAACCTCACTTGTCAATTTGTTGTTTGGAATATTAAACATTCAGCAGCTTTTTTTAAAGCCCCCCTTTATAAATCATTGTCCATAACATTGAACTAAAACACGCTTCTTCACGCTATGAAGGTTGAAAATAAAAAGCACATAAAACAAAACAAAATTGTGGCTGTATTTTTTAAACCCCACTTTCCTTAAGCTCTGCTTATCTTTCATCTTTCAGCTTACATTCAACAACAACAAAAAAACATTTCTCCACCATAAAATAAAATAAAATCAGATTTAACTCAGAACAATCCACCAAATACAAACACAAATCCTCCAGTAACATCCCCATAGCAGCCTCCTCATCACTCATTCAGAGTGAGGAATGCTGCATTGGTGTGGCGTGGCGTAGGGGCTCTTGAAAGGAACTGAAAAGGCCATACGCAGGTGGAGAATGTGACAATGCGGTCATGTCAGGTCAGCATCGGCAGAGGAACCACATGCTTCCTTGGCGTGGGGGTTCTTTAAAGGAGCAGTCCACCGTTTCTTGGAAATTTGCTCTTTTCACACTTCTCCGTGAGTTAAATAATTGAGTTTCACCTTACTCCTGTTCCTAGCCGTTCTCGGAGTCGGTTGATATTACTTCTTCGTAGGGCTGCACGATTATGGAAAAAAAAATCATAATCACGATTATTTTGGTCAAAATTGTAATCACGATTATTGCTTTTTTGCAGATTTAAAAAATATATATATAACAAGATGAAATATAATCAAGAATGAATTTTATACGGGATGAGCAAAATAAAATGAATTGTAATAATTATGTAAAGGCAATAGCATGAAACTTAGGTGGACAGATGTCAGTATGTTCTGACTTGAAGGACGCTCTCAAAAGGTAGGTCACTATTGCCACGATTAAATCACAATTGAAATCACGACTTCGATTTCACGATTTTCAATTATTTTCGATTAATTGTGCAACCCTACTCCTTAGCATGCATCGTTGAGGCGGATGGTATCAAAAACTGAATGGTACCACACTGGTCCCATTCAATTGAATGACACACATGCTAAGAAGAAATATCACTACACTCAGAGAACAGAAGACGGGTAAAACTTAAATAATTTCTATTGAGGGCAAGTATAAAATCAGCCCGTTTCCAAAAATGTTGAATTGTTCCTTTAAACTTTAAAGAAACTGGAAAGGTCATTGGCAGGTGGAGGCAGTGACAATGCAGTCATATCAGGCCAACCCCAGCTGAAGCACCCCCAGCTGCATCAGCAGTAGCAGCAACAAAAGCCCTCCCCATCGTGTGGCAATGCTCTTCCTTGTCACCATCCCGCTACAGTGCACCAGAGAGAGAAACATATTAAAGGCTAACAGACTCCCTCTAGTGGTCAGTCTTTGCCATTGGCCTGTTCAGCTTGATCCTTTCCCTCTGCCTTCTCTGGCGTGCTGGGCTGTGCAGCAGCTTTATTGATGATGCTATTGTCATTGCTGCTGCTGCTGATATTGTTCTCACTCAAAGTGCTACTGTTGTTATTATTAGTGCTGTTCCGGTTCTCTGTCCCGCTATTTGGGGCGACGATGCCGTCCGGACTGGGCTTGTCTGCTTCGTGGTCTGCCTTGTTGCTGTCTGCTTGCTTGGGCCCATCCGTGCTGTCCGTCTTGGGCTTAGCCAGGGTGTCTGGACCACCAGGTGTTGGCATCTGCTTGTTGTGTGGTCCGCTCTGGTGCTTGGCAGACGGGGGTGGTGGGGGACAGGGCTGCAGGGCGGCGGTGATGTCCTCCACGGTCCAGCGCTCCTCCCTCAGCGTGTGCTCGTCCAGCGTGAACTGGCCCTGCTTGGTGCGCACCAGCTCTCGCACATGGGCACAGGACGACAGCGCTAGAGAAGGAGGAAGAAAGGAGGAAGAGTGGAGGAGGAGGAGGAAGAGGAGGAGGAGGAGGAGGAGGGAGAGGAAGAGGGCAGGGGAAGAATATAGAGAGTAAGACATATGTTAAAGTCTATTCATTTCATTCAAGTCTCCTTAAAACACTGTTTAGTCTGCACCAGCTCTCGCACGTGGGCACAGGACGACAGCGCTGGAAGAAGAGGAAGAAAAGAGAAGAGTGAAGGAGGAGGAAGAGAAGAGTGGAGGAGGAGGAGGACGGGGAAAGAAGAAACAAAGTAAGACATATGTAAAAGTCTCTTACAGTCAAGTCTCCTACTACACTGCTTAGTTTGCACCAGCTCTCGCACGTGGGCAGAGAAGAGAAGAGAAGTGACGTGTTTGAAGAGGACAGAAGAAGAAGGCAAGGCAAGGCAAGGCAAGGCAAGTTTATTTATATAGCGCATTTCATACACAGGTGCAACTCAATGTGCTTCACAAAGTTAACAAATGTAAATGAAAGGAAAACAGGGAAATGAATTAGAGTCAAAAAAACATTTAAAACATTAAGATAAAACATAAGGTAAAAATAATAATAAAATAAAACATAAATAAACATAAAACCTTGAAAAACAATTCTTATTTCACTAATTTACTTCTCTTATTTTACCGTCTTTTCATTCAATAATTTAAGAAAGCATCTGAGAACAGCTTTGTCTTGAGTCTAGATTTAAAGCTATCAATAGTGGGTGCATTTTTTTACGTCATCTGGAAGCTGGTTCCAAAGCTTTGAAGCATAGAAGCTAAAGGCTGCCTCTCCACATTTTGTTTTGACTTTTGGAATCACCAGCAAATTCTTCTCCGTTGACCTTAGTGACCTGGCCGGTGCATACAGCTGAAACATATCCAGTAGATATGTGGGTCCCATTCCATTTAATGATTTAAATACAAGTAGCATTGCCTTAAAATCAATTCTGTAGCTTACTGGGAGCCAATGCAGCGATCTTAAAATTGGAGTAATGTGGTCAAACTTCCTTGTCTTTGTAAGAACCCTTGCAGCTGCATTTTGTACCAGTTGAAGCTGTTTAATGGTCTTATTTGGGAGGCCAGTAAACAGACTGTTACAGTAATCGACTTTACTAGAAATGAAGGCATGTATTAGCTTCTCCAGATCATGTTTAGACATCAGGCCCCTAAATTTAGAGACGTTTTTTATGTGATAGAATGCAGACTTAGTAATAGCTTTCATGTGACTGTTGAAATTTAGGTCACTGTCAATGAGGACCCCAAGATTTTTAACTGTTTCCCTTGGTTTCAGTCCCTTCGTTTCAAGGATAGTAGCAATCTTTTGTCTCTCCTCTCTTTTCCCAAATATAATTACTTCAGTTTTTTCTGTGTTCAGCTGGAGGAAATTGTGAGACATCCATTTGTTAATTTGGTCCATGCAATGATAGAGTGATTCAAGGGGGGTGTAGTCATTGGGGGACATAGATAAGTAGAGCTGGGTATCATCCGCATAGCTATGGTAATTTATGGAGTTATTCTCGATAATGTGTCCCAGTGGCAACATATACAGATTGAACAGTAGTGGTCCCAGAATGGAGCCCTGGGGGACCCCACAATCCAGAGACATTGGTGATGAAGAAGTAGTAGGAGAAGAAATATTGAAGTTTACTCAATTCGGTCAAGTCCCCTTATAACACTTGATTGTTGGCTCAGGTATGTAGACACAAGGCAACAAAAGCTGGAGGAACAGGAAGAACAGAGGGAGGAAGAGGAGGATAAGGAGAGGAATGGAGAGAGTGGAGGAGGCGGAAGAGAAATAATAAGGTCAAAGACATACAATCGAGTCTATTCAATTCACTCCATTCTCCTTACAACACCGCTAGAGAGAAAGCGTGTTCCATTCTTCACACTCTGCACTGTGCACTTTGATACAGTGCACTTTCCACCCTCAACTTAACGGCTAAATTTGAGGGTGAAGTGCAGGTCCAATTCACGTTCTGTCTGATACACTTCAGGGAAATGACGGTTGTCGCGTGTCATCAGAGTTTACCAACCGCCTATATACAATTCATCACGGAAGACACTGTTCCTAATGTTGACAATTTTTAAAAGTTACCCCTTTCTCTTATACACATGGCTATTGTCTTTGTGATGACAGCATAGCTTTGATTCCAGAGATTCGGCAGTTTGACCAATCTGACACTCAACCAGAGAGGAAACTACGTAACAAACAAAAGAGAGAGAGAGAGAGTTGGGGACAAGTACGAACGGAAAAGGCAGCTAGAGAAAGCGAGACAGCTATGCAATAACACTGTCCATCAAAATAATCAGGGACTCACTCTACCTTTGCCAAGGTCATCCACCAAGCTCCGGACGTAAAAGCCGCCTCCGCATTCTATATCTGCAGCAATAACAAAATAATACATATTACTTTAGAAAGAAAAAAAAAGATGTTTGAACAGTTGAATAGTTGCTCTGGGAAAATAGATTAAGCATTCCTTCTCCACAAAAACATATTTTGCAGACTATTTATTCTAACATACTATTTTTGCTCAATCCTAATTAAAACATTAGAGCCCCAGGAAACAATACATTCTCAACAGTTTTCTCTGACAATTTTCACACATCTCCCAAAGTATCTCACTAGAAATCCAATTCAGTCTTTAAAATGTGAAATGTAACCTTGCAATGTCAGCCTTTGCAAGTATGGAGGTGACTTAACAAAACATGTTTATAAAGTTACACAAATACTGCTCCTTTAAAGTTGTTTTTCTCAGGATAATCTATATTTTCAGCCAACACTTACAGTGATTTACAGCTAAGCGGAGGGCGTGCTGCCCATATTTGACCTCTACAGGGGCAGCGGGGGCAAGCTGTGACCTCTCTAACCAAGCATGACAAATGTGCTCAATAACGGCAAATGGAATCACACCCGCCCACCCCTTTAGCACGGATCATTTTACATGCTCCACTGCAGCTAGTGCACGCACGCACGCAAAGATATACACACACGCGTGCACACAAGTATGTACACACACACGCACACGCACACCACTGGGGTGTTATCCTGAGTTATTAGGCCATTAGCCAGTGCTGTTGCTATGTCCATGTTGCTACAAGGACGGCGTTAATGCTTTTCAGGAGTGGAATGTGACAATTTCAAACCCTTCCAACTATTCTTCCCTCCCAATTCTGTTTTTTTTCCGCTCTGTTGGTTTGTCCTTGAATGGTCAGAGCGATGTGGAGAACGCGGGTTTAAGTGGGTTTTAGTTATGGCTGCTTTGAAAGGACAGTTTCATAATAGACCACTTGGCCATTTAATGGACGAGCAATAAGGTGGAAACATGTGAGAAAGTGTTTTAGTTTTAGAGTCCTCAGAAAGGGCATGAAATAACAAATGAGAAAAAACAAACAAACATCACTGTTCTTCATGTATAACACAGCAAATATCCACATGAACAAGTCAGAAGAACACTCAACACAATTTATAAAACAATGCTTTTGTAACATTAAAAAATCTTTACAAAAATAACAAACATTTTTTCTGCAATATGTTAGATGTTGAACATCACCCAAAAGGCATGTGTGGCTGCATGCGTGTGCCTGTGTGTATGAGCTAGGAAAATGAACAAAAACCACATCGCCCCCTTTGGCATCAGAAGGTGAAAAGTGTGTGTGTGTGTGTGTGTGTGTGTGTGTGCGCGTGCGTGTGTGTGTGTGTATCCGTCCTCACCGAGTGTGAAGAGTGGGGGGCTGAAGTCGGTGACGGTGAGGTTGTAGACGGTGACGGGGCGTGCTGGTTTGGCCTCCACCTCCTGGCCCTTCTTCAGGAGCACCGACAGGCGCTGGCCATCTTTCTTCAGGGCAGAGTACCTGAGCATCACATTACCGGTACATTATATTATATTATATTACATTCAGGGCAATAAATTAACTTTTTTCCATCACTAGCTCAAAAATCGTATAAGGGAAAAAGATGTGTTAAAACCCGCCCATCCAATGCAAAGGAGTGTGCTCAAAACTCGGTCTCCTAAGGGGGCGTTGTCCCTCCTTCTCCTATTTTTGTGGTGTTTGCACAAGATGTGCGCTACCGCCATCTACAGCGCTAAGGGGACTCCATTTATTCACAACCTCAAGACTCCGAAGGTCTCCTAATCGAAGGCCTCCTAAAGAGGGTACATGGATACCGGAAAAGAACCCGCCCGATTTCTCTCTCATATACAATTCTCTGACTATCCATCACTATCTGGCTAGTAGATGCTAAGTCTTACAAACCACATATACACTTACTACCAATCAAAGTGGCTAGTCAGTTCTCTTTTCTACCAGCCGAATGTAATTTTCCCCAGGCCGGTTGGCTCGTGTTAATTTAGAGCCTCGATTACATTGCGCTGCATTATATTAACTTATATGACATTAAACTGACTCTTTTATCCAAAGTGACTCACCATAGTGTAAGCTACAGTTATTGTCCTTACATCTTGACAGGAGTGTCAGCAAAGTCTATTTAATGGTCGATGTTTCAAATTAAAAAGTGTAAAATTGCAAATAAGGAGTGACCCAAGAGGCACTACCAGAGTTCTTGGCATGTATTAACATTACTTACACAAATTTGTAATTTGCATTGCACCATTCTTACAAAACTATATGACAAATAAAATTCAAATTCTATCCATTAGCATCCATTCATTTACACTTTTTAGCGCATTAACTTCACCAGTCCAGCTACCATATGAAACACTGCCAACTTCCTTTTACAGCATAGACCACATATGCTGTAGTAGTACCTAAGCATCAAACTGTTGACTACTGAACATCACACAAATCTTGTGCAGGGCATTCCACCTGGTCTAATCATCTAGCATCTCCGCCATAACGTTGTCAAATTATACTGAGTAATTGGGCAATTAGCCACCACTAATAGTCTCTGTTGGGCAAGTCTGCAGCAGTCTGTGCCAACTGTGCAACTGCCAACGGGTGTTGAAGGGGGAGCTTTGAGGCTCACCACAGCTACCTGTTACAGCTTATCTTGCCGAAAGAATGGTGTGTTTGTGTGTGTGTGCGCGAGTGCGAGTGTGTGTGTGTGTGTGTGTGTGTGTGCGCGAGTGCGAGTGTGTGTGTGTGTGTGTGTGTGTGGCTGTTTTCTGCTCAAGCAAATGCAATAAATGTCTCGTTACACTCTTCAATGTTTCTGCATGTGTAATTCCCTGTTATTTATGGCCGCTCTTGTTTGTCTTTGGCAAAAGGCAGCACAGTTTCAATGAGCAGCATAGTTGCACCTAGTTGTACCTACTCTGGTCAATCCTACATACTGCACCTTTAAGTCAAAAATTTTGACTGGGATCTAATGGACAAATAAAACCTATTTTCCACCTCGTCTTTCCCCCTAGATCACTATGTTGTACCTGGTGTGATGGTCGACTTCATTCGTCAAGCGCTTTGTGAGTTGTGCATGTGCAAAAATACATGGCACGTTAACATAAGGCACGTTAACTGTAGGGTTGGCTGCTTCCCTTCAGCTTTGGTTCAACCAAATTTCATGACTACCGAAAATATTCGGACTACACAAGAGAAGTCGCATGACTGACGTGCAGGCATGTTAACGGTAGGGCTGGCTTCTCGCCTTCAGCCTCCGTTCACCCTCTCATGAAAAGGGGTGCATTTCTCGACAACATTGTTCTAACAAAGTTAGCAAATTACTTTGCTGTAAGGCAATTTCCCATTGGAAACCTAGTAAGTTGCTAACTGGTTAGCAACAATTCTTTCAGGAAACGGGGTCCAGAACAAGTGTTCTGCCTCAGGGGAGCACGAGAAGCGTGGAGAGAGTGAGTGGAGTCCAATATGCAGACTTCCCTCCTCCCTTGCTCACTTGCCTGCTTGTGATCTCATGATGATGTCACTGACAACGGAAAATGAATTCAATATCTTGCAAAAGCGCAATTGTAAAGTCATTTTCTCATTTGCAAACTGGATGATGAATAAAGAATAGTCCCCCCAAAATTATTTTGGCTAGGCTGACAGCTGGGAAACTTTATTGTTTTCTCCACGGAGGAGGGGCCAGGAGGCGGGGCGAGGCCACAAGCACAAGTGGAGGAAGCAAGGTCGCATATTGGGATGCACCCAGTGACTCACAGGGGAGGGACCTGCATGATGTCTCCCGTGAACTTCTGCAGGTGCTCCTCAAGGCTCTCTCTGGTCACATGATCTGCAGAACAACATCACACAAGTTAGGAAGTACGAACGCACTGTGAGTAGCCAGTTCAAAGTAGGTAGTAAATAAATAAGGATTTCTTTCCTCAAGTTCTCTACAGTGGGTGCATGAATTAGATGATATCTGTATACTGAATATTGTAGAGTACTGCACATTGAACTACAACTCTCTATGTGCATGCATTCTGTCTATAGTGTTAGCATGTGATGTGTTCAGACAGACAACTCTGTTATCATCCTCAGTATTCGGAATGAGCCGTTCATATGCCAAAAGTATCCTGGTGTCATTCAGAATGCTTACCTTAGCAAAGCTCATTTTCTCAGAAGCCATTGGGTTTATTTGTAGTACTGAAATTCTGAGCAAAATTCTCTACATGTACAAACAGGCAGGATAGATAATATTCTGACCATATTTTAGCCATTGAAGGGTGTATTAAAAACTAGTTTAAGGCCATGCTTAAACCTAGATGCAACCTCGGGCCAGGCAGAGATTATGGCAATAATCGTGTTGTTGCATCTCCAAGTCCAAATGAATGAATGCCCAGAAAACTGTGTTTCACTAACTTAGCAGTCTTCTGGGAATACATTCCACACAACAAGTAGCAGACAACATTGCTGTGTGCGTGAACCTACGTGTAGGTACGATAATAATCAGTGTATACCTTCTATGGTAGGGCCACCTGCAATGTAATCAACTGATTAAGATGCCACCTAACTGGAGAATAACTAACATACACTAAACATTTTTATATTCAAATGTACACGATGTCAATACCAATATATCTACGATACCAACAGACCTACGACATCACTCCTCCTATACTTTGCCAATTACTTACCATAGCTTTTCTCTTGTACAACAGCGCCTGTGGCATCGTGCGTGTCCGTAGCCTTCCCCAGCTCTCCAATAGCAGTGTATTTCTAGGAAGAAAGTATACTCCACAGATTAGTCAATGACAACTAGGAGACAAATGGGTCAGAAATTAAACCCACACTGGGTTACCAGTATGAACATTTCATTACGTCTGTCTGTCTGAGCACGACTCTGTCAACCCTAGATGCTTCACTCTGGTCCACTTCAGCTTCACCGTTTCCGATTCTTACCTTTGAACCTGCAAGCATGGTGGTGAGCATCTTGGTCCCATCTCCAATCCCAACAACTGAAACAGAGAGTCAACATCAGTTCTTCAATTTTTTTTCAGAATTCAACACATCCACATACAATAATAATCTTTGCACATATCAGCAGAGAGAATACAGGCATGCCTAGAATGCATGCAATACATCTGACCAGTGGGAACACAGAGCAAAGAATGTAACCGCACTGAGTACTGGAGTTTGTTTAAAAGAGTGGGGGTCCGGTTTCTTATGCATTCGCCAATTTTGATAAGAGGGTGACTGGCAATGAATTAATAACTGAATATCCTTACCAAGTACACCAGAGGCCGCACTGTCCAGAGTGCCTCCATGGCCGATTTTCAAGGCTTGTTTTTTCCTCTTACGCGGATTGGGATTTGCTATCCCTGCCTCTAAACAACAGGAACATAACACAACAGGTGAGGCTTCAAAAGCATCTGAAGAACAACTCCAACTGGAGTGTGACCTAAAAGTGATGTAGGCTACGCTGAAGTGTGAATTGTTATGAGGGGGTCATACAGTTAGTTAATGCAAATACCTTTTAGCAGTGCCTCTTTGAAATTGTTTAACACGTCTGCTGAGGTCGGCCCGCATTTCTTATAAATTGCAAAAATTCCATTCAAAGACTGTAATTTCGATAACCCAACATTTTGGACCCCTTTCGCCGCCATGCTTCTCCTCCAACTGATTCAAAACGCTGGTCGCACAATGTTGACGTAACATTTCAGGAAGACTTGTGGGTAGTGAAGTCATATGAGCCACGATATTCGTCTGCAATGCAGTTGTATAATCTGCCGAGCTGTGGAATTCACACAATAACCAGAGAGACATATTTAAGGCTAAAGTTTTTTTTTTTTTTTTTTTTAATTAGACCTTGCATAACTTGGGTAAAATCTCAACATGCTTTCCGTTTCACCCTCTAGGCCTAGGCCTACTGCCCAAGTTCTTCTCGTAGGCTACTACTAGGCCTACTTGTAAAATCTCTGCTATAGAGCTCTTCAGCGTTGACGTCAACTTGTATGCGGCGTTTGGACTACCGGTTCCATGGCGATTTTTTACATTGCAAAACGCCATAGAGATTCAGGTTTGGCAAAAATATAAGTTGCACGGCAACAACGAACATTAGCGTGTCCCCGCATCCCTTTCTCATTAGTGGAACGGATCGTATCATCATGTTGGTGTATTCACATGTTAAATCATGACGATTTTAATTCAATATTGCTAACCCCTTTCTGATCATTAAAACTTCCGAACTACATACTTTCCTTTGGTTGCCATGGGTACAAGCCTCCGCACGTACATGACGGCGCCGCTTCTGTAGTCGCCAAAAGTTTCCGGGTTTAGCATATGGACGCAACATCGTATTTATGTCGAAGTTTGACACAAAATGATCAACCATGTCATACCTACAGCCTATTTTTAACACCCTCGACAGTTTGCGGGGGTTCGCTAAGCGCGTGCTTGCACTCGGAGCTTATTTGAAATTTACCCCTATTCATTCCCAATGGAGGCCGGAAGCCGATAGGAACCAGGACGTCCTTAAATGCTAACATGAAAGACTACAATCTACTACATGCTTCCGCTTCCGCTGAAGAACTCTATTGCGCTTTGGTCCACAACACTTAAGGCACTCTGGTAGGCTAACTTGTTGAATGCCTGATCAACATATAGCCTAGGGAGAACGAGAACAGATAGGGTATCTACTCTACTAGAAGAGTGAAAATAGCCCTTTTTATTTATTCCCAAATATTTACCTATGCTACTTCCCTACTGTAGTTTTCTTCATGCTGAAATGGTAACACCAGCATGGGAATATAAATGCAAGCATTTTACCAGACAGCAGAGGGCAGTGTGGGATGATGAAATAGGCCCTCAGTAGCGCATTGATGAGGCAGAAGGGGAAAAAAAGAGGCTCAGGCGGAGCACCCTTTTATTATAATAACAGGTGCTTCACTAAATACTGAATCATGGTGTGATTGCGTGACAATGCCAAACCAATTCTATCTGCCTGAAAACAAAAAAATATGCTGTAGTGCTAAGCATTCCACATATTTGTAGTCTATTCCCATGTGCACGCAGGCTCAGGTTGCTTTGGTCATGCCAATCCCACCCCTTCGCTCTCCTCCACTGTCTCCATCTTCGACTGTCCTGACTGTCTATATACATACAGTATACTGTATACAGGGCTTGACACTGGCACCTGCCAACCGGCCAAATGCTGGTAAAACTTGGCTGTGGCTAGTAATACTTTCAGTGTCACTAGCCAATTTGGCTGGCAGCTTATTCCTTGGTATGGCATACGAATCATAGTAGCCTATATTCTGTTGTTTACCCCTTGTGTATCAATTGTTTGTATTTAAGTTCAAGAAAAAGCTCAGTAACTCTAAAGTTTCTCTGAATGGCTAGTGACTCGGGGAAGCTACTAGCCACAGTGGCCGGCGGATGAAAAAGTTAATGTCAAGCCCTGACTGTATATACTGTAGAGATGTACAGGATCCAAGATCCGGTTCCGGATCCGGCAGGATAATAGCGCGCGCATGTGTGTGTGCGTGCGTGTGTGTGTGCGCGTGCGTGCATGTGTGCTTGTGTGTGTATGTGCATGTGTGTGTGTGTGCGTGTGTGTGTGTGTGTGTGTGTGTGTGTCTGTGTGCGCGTACCTCTGTGTGTGTGTGTGTGTGTGTGTGTGTGTGTGTGTGTGTGTGTGTGTGTGTGTGTGTGTGTGTGTGTGTGTGTGTGTGTGTGTGTGCGTGCGTGTGTGTATGTGTTTGTACATGCGTGCGTGCGTGCGTGTCTTTTGGTCCCTGCTGCTCAATGGCCTCCAAACCCCAATCTATTCTTGATCCAATGTCGCAAAGATCGCTTCTTTGGCGGCTTGGTCAAGCTCTCGGCCTTGTTGCCGTTGCTGTCTCCCTCTCTGTTTGCCTCCACCTGGAGTTCCTTTGTTCTCACGACCTGGATCTGTGCATGGCATTCTGTGGCATGGAGGGCCATCAAGGTGTTGTCTTCTTTCACTCTTTCCAGCATCCTCAGTCCCTCATCAAAGTTGCCAGACTCATAGCAAACCGCCTGTCCGGCTGCACCACCAGCCATGTTCTGCATCTCCAAAGCTGCCAGCCTTTCCTCCAGGTTTTTGATCTTTCTCTCCTGAGCCTCTTTTTCGTTCTCTCGTTTGGCTCTCTGTGCCCTGGCTCTTTTCAGCATCAGCTTCTTCGTCTCCTCCATGTCATCTCTGTGAGAAAGAAAAGGTGGGAGAAGGAAGATGAGGACGATGTGGAAGAATAGCAGACATTCCCATACAGAATAATAGTGGAAGGCCGATGTCAGAGGTAAAGAAAAAAGGCACTTTCAAACACACTCACGCATACATGCATGCACTCAGGCACGAACGCACACAGGCACAAACGCACAGATGCAAAGATGAAAACATGCGCACAAACGCACATGCACACACACACACACACACACACACACACACACACACACACACACACACACACACACACACACACACACACACACACACACACACACACAGGCAAAAATAGTTTTTGTAACAGGGTTGCGAGCATATTCAGGGACACAAGGTCATGGCACAATAAATAGTATTTAGAATACATTAAAATGGTAAAAAATAGTTTTAACAGCTAAAGTAGATACGTTTAATGATGAATAAAGTAAAAAATAAGACATTTAATATGTTAATTAGATTTTAAAACTGATTTAAGTTTGCCACCAGGAAGCCGGGACAGGAGAAAAAATTAAGGGTTTCTAACAACTACTCTGCATTTTTAGTCCTGTATAGAAACCACTGTTCGATAAAAATTGTTCATATTAATTTGCAAGTAAAGAGTCTATTTTTCTTATTTTGGTCACAAATATTTGTAATATTAGGTGCGGGACAGCAAATGTCCTTTAATTCTGGAATGAAAAGCTATAATCTGGCACAAGCCATCTTTTTACTTCTGTAAACAATGTCTATTGTGCATGGTCCCTTTTGAACTAAACTAACTAAACTAAACTAAACTAAACACACACACACCTACATCTACACACACACACACTCACACACGTACACACACACACACGCACGTGCACACACACACTCACACACACACGTACACACACGTGCACGCACACACACGCTTGCAGTCGGAACACAGCCGTCTTCCCGAAATTTGATGCTGCTGGCCTACCTGAATGTCATCACCTGGTGTGCCAAGGCTGGGAGGTGTGTGTGTGTGTACGCGCGCATGTGTGTGTGTGTGTGTGTGTGTGTGTGTGTGTGTGTGTGTGTGTGTGTGTGTGTGTGTGTGTGTGTGTGTGTGTGTGTGTGTGTGTGTGTGTGTGTGTGTGTGTGCGTGCGCGTGCGTCAGAAACGTGAGTTGAGTCTCACCACCAGCACCTGTTGACATGTGGGATTCCTCCATGTCCTCACCTTGTCAAGGCTGTCTTGGAGATTCCAGTAATGCAATAAAGATCTCTCCTCAAAGCCTGGAGCTGTTTCGCATTCGATTCCCGCACTAGAATAAAATGTCAAGCGCATCAGCGCATCAGCTGAGTCCACGTGCTTGAGCTGCTGGATTTTTGGAAATATGCTCATTTTACACCTTCTGAAGCACATAAAAATATGCACTTAGTTGCATTTAAACGCTAAGACAGTCATCTTTCCTTAGAATGTGTTCATTCATCTCAAACAAACAGAGATTTTTAATAAAGTTGTCTCATGAGCCTGAATGTTGCGTAATGCAGCTCCTGGCGCCAGGGCCATTGTTGAGCAACGCAACATCAGGCATCAATGTGTTAAATAATTGAGTCTTACCTTTCTCCTGTTAATCCAGCCTTTGTCTTTTTGCAGCACAATTGCTGCAGATGTAAAACCCATAACGGCACAGACAGTCTCACCTTCTCCACACACCTGAGATGCCATGTTGGTGAGCACGCAGGGCCGCCGACAGCTTTGGCTGGACCCTGGACAATGTTATGTAAAAGCTCCCCTATCTCAATGAATACAATGTAATGGTGACCCAATAACAGCTAGCCTATGCCACGTGCTAGTGTTGTAATTACACTACAAATGTAGGCCTACTTTTACTTTTACTCTGTTGAAGAATATAGCTTTCCTCAAAGGTAAAAAATACAGTCATGGGTGTACTGTGGCTCATCTCTCGATTACAGTAGTGCACCATGGCTCAAAAGGGCAAGCTGTTCATGGCAGTGTTTCCTGCTAAACCATTCAATAGTCAAGGTGGTGTGGGCGGTTGGTTAGCCGTAATCAGAGAAACGTGACCATCATCCTGGGAAAGGTTAGCTGTGCAGATGCATGAAAAAAAATTCTTATGAAAGCCCTTATATTCTATTAAAAACCTTTTTGTGTCCAGTGTCATCTTGAGAAGTTACATTCACAACACATTTCCTTTTGGTGACAAGTGTTGCTGTCAGCCATTTGTCTTTAATCACTTCTCGTGAAGTCTTATGTTTCATAGATTGAGTCAGATAACTGAATGAGAATGAGAAAAAGTGTGACCTCGAAAAGAGATCGCAGGTGCCAGATGTGAGAAATGTGTCAGTGTGAAGTCACTCCTTTTTTAACTGCACAATTACTCTCCACCATGTGTTTGCGAGATAGTTGAGACTTTGTTGTATGGCAAGGCAAGTTTATTTGTATAGCGCATTTCATACACGGGTGCAACTCAATGTGCTTCACAAAAAAACAAATGCCGAAAGAAAGGAAACAAGAAAGAAAGAAAGACATTTTAAAACATTTAACATAGGCCTATGGTAAAAAATACATGACATAAGAATGACATAATTTAAGCTATGGGAAAGCATCTGAGAACAGCTTTGTCTTGAGTCTAGATATAAAGCTATCAATAGTGGGTGCATCTTTTATGTCATCTGGAAGCTGGTTCCAAAGCTTTGCTGCATAGAAGCTAAAGGCTGCCTTTCCACCCTTTGTTTTGACTTTTGGAATCACCAGCAAATTCTTCTGCGTTAACCTCAGTGACCTGGTTGGTGCATACAGCGGAAATATAGTAGATAGGTAGGTTGTAGGCCTTCAGTGCTGTTGTTCAGGTCTTCCCAAGGGGAACAAAAATAACATTCCAATATTACATTACATTACATTTCACTTAGCTGACACTTTTTTTTAATCCAAAGTGACTTTCAGATATTTTACAAGGTATTGGTTGCAGTGTGAGAAGTGTGGGGTTAGCCGCCTTGCTCAAGGGCACCTCAGCCATGGATTGTGATAGGGAGTGGAAGAATGGGATTCGAACCAGCAACCCTCTAATGATAATCTAAAGTCCATCTCCTTAACCACTAGGCTATGGCTGCCCCAAAGCTAATACAGAAATGCTAGCCGTGCAAGCAAGGTTGTAATAGCAATAAAAAGAATGGTCAGTAACACTTAACTTGACGTCGTATACTACGTATATATGACATAACAGTGTCGCAACACAGTCATGCATGTGTCATAAACATTATGTCAATGTCATCAACAGTTCATTACTTTGTCATTAAGTGACATTCGGTCATGGCAAAGACAACCCAAATCATGTCAAATTTTCATGACATGAAAAGTTATATGAAAACGTTTATGACATTGACATCATGTTTATGACTCGTCCATGTTTTTGACACTGTTAGGCTATGTCATACGTATGACACCGGCGTCAAGTAAAGGGTAACCCAACAAAAATAATCGTTACGCACCAGGCGGTTGAGCTAGCTGAGGGCTGCAGGTCGGTGGGACCAAACTGTTGTCATGAAGTGTCATGATGGTTCAAACTGCCTTGGAAAATGCTATGACCGATCAAATGGCCGCTGGTCCTTAGCGGTAATGACTGTGCCGTCTCCACCATCATGTCGTCATCCTGTTAAGGCTTGCGTCAGAGTCGCTTTATAAGGTAGAGACGGTTCATAAGGAGTCTCTTGAGGAATCCATGGGATCATATGCACAGGTCATACAAGGAAATTGAAATTACGTTTTCTCTCTATACCATGAAAGGATATAGACATACACAGGACTGACATTTACAGACTGACATCAAAGTGCAAGACAGGACAAGTAACAGTGATGGTCCAATACCAGTAAAGTGATGAAGTAATAAATAATACTGAGCATTTAACATTGGTGAGTGACAGTGATGGACCAGTGATAACCAGTACAGAAAGTGAAGTAAAAAAGTGAAAAGTGAAAGCCCACCTGGGAAACTCCATCCAATTGTCATTGTGACACAGTACTCAACAGCATACAGTGTTCATTGCACACAATGAAGTTGAATTTATGCCTTACCCATGCAAGGGGGCAGGCCTCAATGGCGACCCAAGGGAGCAGTGCGGCAGGACGGTACCATGCATGCTCAAGGCACCTCAGTCATGGAGGAGGATGGGGAAGAGCACTGGCTAATAACTCCCCCCCACCAACCTGGCGGGTCGGGAGTCGAACTGCTAAAGTTTGGGATACAAGTTTGACGCCCTAAGCCAGGGGTGTCAAACATACGGCCCGCGGGCCGCATCCGGCCCGCCAGAGGGTTCCATCCGGCCCGGATGTTTTAAAAAAAATTTTTTTTTTTTTTTTTTTTTACTTATTTTTTTTTTTTTATGAAATAACCGAAATGCGCAATTACGGCCCTCGGGGCAAAATCGAGACCTGCATGACATTAACCCAATGGTCCCTCTGTTACACTGTATATATGTAGTTAAGTGCACATCACACTTCTATTATAAATAGTGAATTTGTACTGTAACAGGCATTTGATAAAGCTCATATATTATAGACCTCATATATAGAGATAAAATGTTAATACTTCTTATTCGTATTGTATTGGTATTGGTTGTAATTAAATAATAAATATAATTGAATTTGTATTGGTTCCTATTAAGCTCAAACTGGAAACGGGATGTTAGAATGCGTGAAAATGCAGGAAATTACATATAAGAAATACAAAATTTTATGGGGGAAAACCCCCAGACCCCCTGCCAAAATGAACTGTCCCATATTTAATTAATTGACGGTTGGCAATGAATGAGTGAAGTCAAGGAATTTTTGCATAGGATTATCAGTATTGCATTGCTTTCTACATATTCAACACACTTAAAACGTGATAGTACTGAACACTAATCCTCTGCTTTACGTTTTTTTTTTTTTTTTTTGCGATGATGTTACTAATGCGGCCCGCTTGAGGTCCACATGGGTTGTATGCGGCCCCCGGACCAAAATGAGTTTGACACCCCTGCCCTAAGCGCTTTCCCATGACTGCAAGGTTCTATGGTGCAATTCCATGGCAGCCATGCCCCTTTAGGAGACTAGGAGATTGGATGTTCAACAGGAGTTCAACAGTCACGCCTGTTTCTGAGATCAGACTTGATCCCACTTTGTTGCATTGGTGACACGTGGTATGTTTCATCTTGTTTACCATATTGAAAATCTTTGCTTGCGAATTGCAAATAGACTTGGAACTAGAACATGGAAGCCAAAAGTCAGCTCACATGAGTTGCATTAGTGCTGGCTGCCAGGCAATCAGTCAGTCAATCAATCAATCGATCAATAAATCAGTCAATCAGCATATTACTGTAAGCCACTGGGTGTGGTCTCTAATTCAGTAGGCCGGAGGTTCAGCAGATCATAATATTTGAACAGGATTGGACAAATCCCTTACACCTGACACACAATAATTCTGAATATATTATAAACCTCACCTCAGCTTCTCCAGGGCACTCTCAGGTACATTATTCTCAGGCATGATATTTGATAATTATTCATCCTAACGCACAAAATTTTTTGACATTTTGTATCAACAAATGTGAAGCCTAGTGGTGTTGAGAGGGAAAATTCTTCTGTTTGTTTTTCCCCCCCACCTTTTTTATTTGGACAAGGCCATGAAGAATGTGACTGGAAATGAATGGGAGAGAGGATGGGGAGATGATCTCAGGTCAGCGTGACAGCGCAGGGTCGCGGCAGGGCCTCTGCCTTCTCTTCTGAATCAACAAATTCAATCAATAGATTTGCTATGCCACCCCTGTGATGTCCTACATATCTCACCTGTCCAGGAAGACGAATACAGGAAATTTCACTCATATCATACACACACACACACACACACACACACACACTTGCACGCACACACACACGCATGCACACATATTTGGGAGAATCCTTTATTGGCAGTTATTACGTTTTGGGTTGTAACACACACACGCACACACACTCACTGAAATGTGTAATTTGACTACTGAGTTGGCTGAAACGGGCAATCCTTATCTATAAAGAATAAAATATGTCTGGGAAAGGACAATGAGAGATGCCGAAATGTCGAAAAGTGTGACATCCCTAAAACGTGAACACAGGTGCCAAGTGTGACAAATATAGGACTATGAAGCTGGTTTTGCCAAGGTAAGGTTATCCCTTACGCTTTTGATATTTCCTCATCTGCTGGGATAGGATCCTAAACTATTTCAGCATTTTTTTTTATTCCTGTCTAAGGTTTTATAAGATGGTGTTTATGGCATGCATGTTGCTGTCAGTCATGTCTCACTTCTCGTGAGGTTTCTTTTTATATCTCTTGCAGACAAGGAAATAGCGTGCCCTGACCAAAACTGTTCCCTCTGGGGCCCCCAAAAGTCAGCCTCACCATAGTAAATACCAGTAAAAATAATTCAAGAGGATCCCGTGTCTGTATTTTCCCTGGGGCCTCCAAATGAGTAGAACCGCCACTGATTTCTTGGAAGACAACATATTGCTTTAAAAAGATATTGTTTCAGTTATACATATAACAAAGTAAGAATGAATAAATACACACACACACACATAGGCACACACACACACACACACACACACACACACACACACACACACACACACACACACACACACACACACACACAGGCACGCACGCACGCACGCACGCACGCACGCACTCACGCACGCACTCACGCACGCACGCACGCACGCACTGAAATGTGTAATTTGACTACTGAGCTGGCTGAAACGGGCAATCCTGAATAAAATATGTCTGATATTTCCTCATCTGCTGGGATAGGATCCTAGATAATTTCGTATTTTTTCCCTATTTCCGTCTAAAGTTTTATAAGATGGTGTTTTATGGTTTTATGTTGTATTGATGGAAGACATCATATTGCTTTAAAAATATATTGCTTCAATGATTCAGTTATATAGCCTATAACTAACTAATAGAGAATGAGGAAATCATTGGAATGAGTTCCAGAATCACACACACACACACACACACACACACACACACACACACACACACAGGGAAGAAAAAGGGAAAGAGGGAAATATGATACCATCTGCATGAATGGTATCTCTATGAATGGTGCCTTTTTATTCCTTGTAAGAGATATGAGCCATGTGCTGTAATCAGGTGTGTACGTGTGTGATCTCAGACAGATTTCTTTGCCATGCGAGGCAGTTTACCGTACGGTGCGCCTTAGCTTCACTGAAGCATGGATGACTCTTCCACCTGAAATCGTGACCGGCACTCCCTCTATATCTTATTGTGTGTGTGTGTGTGTGTGTGTGTGTGTGTGTGTGTGTGTGTGTGTGTGTGTGCGTGCGTGTGCCCGTGAGTGTGTGTGTGTGTGTGTGTGTGTGTGTGTGTGTGTGTGTGTGTGTGTGTGTGTGTGTGTGTGTGTGTGTGTGTGTGTGTGTGTGTGTGTGTGTGTGTGTGTGTGTGTGTGTGTGTGTGTGTGTGTGTGTGTGTGTGTGTGTGTGCGCGTGCGTGCGTGCGTGTGCCCGTGAGTGTGTGTGTGTGTGTGTGTGTGTGTGTGTGTGTGTGTGTGTGTGTGTGTGTGTGTGTGTGTGTGTCGTACCGGTGTTCTGTCGAGATGTGTTGCCTCGTCGAGATGAGCGACCGGTCGCCCTATTCGATAGTGGTGTTCTATCGATTTGCGATGCCTCATCTAAATGAGCGACCTTGATTTTCCGCGGAAGGCGTTTCAATCGGCCCACGTAGGACTGTTTTAATAACCATTACTTTGTTTATTTCACGGACAGGGGTGTGCAATCGTTCGTGAGGAGTTTAATAAGAACGTGCGGCTGCTGACCACTAAAAAACCGTGAGCCTCTCGTTTGAGCAAGTTAAGAAACGTGCCATATGAAAGAGACTGAGTTGAGTTTGCGCAAATACTGGAGAAAGTGTTTGGGATCAGGGCCTGGCTACGGGTTGTTTAATGCAGTCCTTTGCTGTTGGTTTGGTTTCAATGCGACGTGGGCTCGCAAGGCAAATTGCCACATGAAATCGTGT
>NC_085873.1:28132157-28162157 GCF_034702125.1 Engraulis encrasicolus
CGCTGTTCCATGTCAGCTGCAGATTGTGGTACACAAGGACTCAGCCAGGCTGTGCCCTCCTAGTGACGCAACACTTTCAGCGTTGCAACAGGTCAAGAGCAATGCAAGTACTTTCTGAGTTCCCGCAAATACAGGAACTCCTCCCACTTTGTCGATAAGCAAACAACCATAAGCAAACTTAGGGAGGCAGGTCAACCATGCCATTTGGGAAACGTTAATTGTTATGCTCTTGGTCAGACCAAGTCTCGAAGAGATTTGAACGTTGATGATTATCAGGCTACACAGGACTGGACTGGGACCAAAATATGTAGCCTGGCTCTCACGCAGACCCTTCGTGCTTCGTGCATCTTCGTTAAACTTTGTGAGCTAACAACCATTGTGTGAGAACCGGGTTACAAAATATGGGCATGGCTGGGCATTTTTGCTCAGTCAGCCCTCTCTAACCTGAGGGCCAATCTCTAAGAAAACACAAAAAGCTCTAACAGCATGGCCCCCTGAGGACAGTCAGCCCACCTGGAAATGCCCTGTATGCCAGATGACTACTCTGATACCAATGGCATGGTGGTGCACCAAAGAGTAGAATACATCAAACTTAGGTGTTTTATTATATTTTTGATTTATAAATGATTGGACTATACAGAATTTTTTATACCTCTATCTCCGACAGAACAGTGGAGGACAGACAGGAAATGAGCGGGGAGAGAGAGAGACAGGGAAGGATCGGCAAATGACCCAGGCCAGAACAGAATTCTTATTAATTCAAACTAGTGGGAGGATTTACTAAATGACAATTTACATACATTTGTATGGAATGCCGAATAATGAGCAAATAGATCTGATCTGTAATTTGTTCTTTCTTTTTGCTTCATGCCGATGTTTCTTCTTCATCTAATCAAACAAGGCTTGTAGTTTTAGGGTCAAGGATCGATGCACAGCTCCCAGGTGCTGGTAAACGTGGATGTTTAACAATTGTTTAACAACAACAATAAAAGAAAGAAGTTTACAGTTGTACATGACTTTGTTCATTTATTCAGAGCGAGTGGGATCAAGTCCGGTCTCTTAAATGGGCAAGATTTTCCACATTACATTACATTTAGGTAACGCTTTCATCCAACGATTTACAGTTATTGTTTTTCAGGGTATTGTTTACAGTCCCTGGAGCAATGGGAGCTTAGCCATGGACGGAGGTGTAGGGAGAGGTCAGGTGGGATTCAAACCCAACCCCAAGTTTGAAATACCCCCTCCCTAACCGTTAGGTCAGGGGTGGGGAACATTTTTCATTCGAAGGGCCGCTTCAAATTGCTCCAAGAGCCGTAAAAGTCCTCCAAGGACCGTGCTTTGAACACAAACCTGGATTTCGCCCTGCACTTTAGGCCTAAATGGAAGGCAGCCACCTTTACAACAGACCCCACCATCTCTAGGTCCCCTTGCAAATGGAATTTCTAAGATTCCTTTTCAAAATATGTCATATTTCATATGAAGCTGCATAACATTAAAAGTATGTCAGGGGCAGATAAAACGGCTTCAAGGGCCGCAAATGGCTCTCGAGACATAGGTTCCCCACCCCTGCATTAGGCTACGGCTGCCCGGCCACGGCTGAACATGTGGCTCGAACATGTGGCTGCTCCCTGCCCCTGATGCAAAAGTCAGACTGCACTTGTGCTCCACACGTGCTCCAGCTGGACTTGGCAGCACATCAGAGGGCCATAGAGCCACGTGACGGCCTGGCCAGTGCCCCCCCCCGATCCCCTCCTCACTTCAGGTGTGCCAGGATCCTCTCACCAGCTTGGTCCCGACAACACACCTGCGGTGTCGCGGGCGGGAGCCCAGACGAGACAACACAACAAGGGTCAAGTCAAGTCAAGTCAAGTCAAGTCAAAATTAAAGGGGTATGCCACTATTTTGGGGCTTAATACAGTTAAAATCGTTGGCCAGGGTTTATATAGGTGGTAAAGTGTCTTATTTTTCATGTAAGCCGTTGTCTTGTTTTAAGACAAGTTAAAAGAGGGAGTATGTCGCTAAGCTAGTGAAAGTCAATGGATCCGTGTAGGAGCATGTCGCTAAGCTAGTGAAAGTCAATGGATACGTGTAGCACAAAATATGGGGTGTCTTTAATGTTTTTGGCACTTTGAAACGGCAGGAGTGGAATATCAATGTCAGACAAATCAAAGGGAGTCTGTTTGTTTCATGTATATGGCACAACCGGTTCCTCCACTGGGACCACCCTCAGGGTAAACCAAGAGAAGCTGAACTATGTCCCGTGATGTATTTTCGTCACCAGGTATCTGATCTTGACGGATTAAGTTCAGTCACAAAAATGTATGTTGAACCTGAACTTTTAACGTCTTTGCTGAACTTGACATTCACGGTGGGCCGTTGTTTGGGGGGGTTTCCCTATTGTTAGTTGGCATTTTGATGTCACAATGGGTGGGCGGAAGGGGTCGTCATGGTTTCTTTATTTGCTATTGTTATTGCTATGTTTGTACCAAAGCCTGAGGGTCTGAGGGCTATATGATATGTGCAACATAACTCGTCGCCCACCCCCACAGCCCCCCCCGTACAAAAATAGGTCCCAATTCCCCAAGCGATAAAAGCACTGAATGAGGTCAAGTAGGTATGCAGCCACCCAATGTGTGCAAGTGTGAATGTCAATTGCTGTATTCTATGTTTTATGTTTATGTGCTTGTCTGCTTATATGTCTCATTGTGTCTTACAGTATATCACGAAAGTGAATACACCCCTCACAGTTTTGCAGATTTTTGAGTATATCTGTTCATAGGAAAGCATTACAGAAATGTAACCTTGACACAATGATTATTGACCTTTTAACAACATATTAAACCGCTTAAATTTCTTGTTCACTCAGAAAAAAACAAAATACAGCCATTAATGTTTGAACATGTACTCACAAAAGTGAGTACACCCCAGATTAAAATCCGGTAGAGAAGGGGCTATGTTGGCTCGAATCGTCTCGAAATGAAACGAAATGAAAAGGGATGACAAGGGAGGTCATCAGTGAACGTTTCAACCTTTCATTGCATTGAACCTTTAAATTTTGAGTCTGCATCTGGCTTAAATAGATTGGTGTGAGATTTGAATGCAATCCTATGGAGAATATCATGATCTGCTTCAGTAGTCACAGTGCATGTTGACATGCATGTTTCTTTTAGGTGTATTTCAGATTGCCAATGTTGACAGCATTCATGCATCCCCAAACCATGTCAGTCCCACTACCATGCTTGGCTTATGAGAGGATACACCTTTTTTGTAAAACTCACTTGTTTACCACCACACATGCTTGACACCATCTAAAGCAAATTTGTTTATCTTGGTCTCTTCAGATCACACAACATGGTTCCAGTGATCCATATCCTTGGTCTGTTCATCTCTCTTGAGACCAAGATAAACAAATTTGCTTTAGATGGTGTCAAGCATGTGTGGTGGTAAACAAGTGAGTTTTACAAAAAAGGTGTATCCTCTCATAAGCCAAGCATGGTAGTGGGACTGACATGGTTTGGGGATGCATGAATGCTGTCAACATTGGCAATCTGAAATACACCTAAAAGAAACATACATGTCAACATGCACTATGACTACTGAAGCAGATCATGATATTCTCCATAGGATTGCATTCAAATCTCACACCAATCTATTTAAGCCAGATGCAGACTCAAAATTTAAAAGTTCAATGCAAAGAAAGGTTGAAACGCACACTGATGACCTCCCTTGTCATCCCTTTTCATTTCGAGACGATTCGAGCCAACATAGCCCGTTCTCTACCGGATTTTAATTTGGGGTGTACTCACTTTTGTGAGTACATGTTCAAACATTAATGGCTGTATTTTGTTTTTTTCTGAGTGAACAAGAAATTCAAGCGGTTAAATATGTTGTTAAAAGGTCACTAATCATTGTGTTAAAGTAACATTTCTGTAATGCTTCCCTATGAAAAGATATACTCAAAAATCTGCAAAACTGTGAGGGGTGTATTCACTTTCGTGATATACTGTATGTGTTTTGTGCCAGCGAGTGTAATGTAAGAACAACAATTGCCCCGCGGGGACAAATAAAGCTCTAACTAACTAACTAACTAACTAACTAACTAACTAACTAACTAACTAACTAACTCAACTTAAAGGGGTATGTCACTATTTTGGGGCTTAACCCCTTAATGTGCGCCGTACCTCCAGTGGCACGCTGTAAGAGTCATTGATATATAACTACCATAGCACTACAATACTATGACACAACACATGCCTTTTAGTAATGCACCACGACTTGGTCATTACCATACTGGTAACAACAAATTTATAAAGCCGCGTCTTAAGGGGTTAATACAGTTAAAATCATTGGCTGGGGTCCATTGACTTTCACTAGCTTAGCGACATACTCCCTCTTTTAACGCTTAACATGAAAAATAAGACACTTTACCACCTTTATAAACCCCAGCCAATGATTTTAACTATATTAAGCCCCAAAATAGTGGCATGCCCCTTTAAGTTGAGTTAGTTAGTTAGTTAGTTAGTTAGTTAGTTAGTTAGTTAGTTAGTTTAACTAGTTTAACTAGTTTAACTAACCAACAATAGGGAACCCCCCAAAAAAACAACGGCCCACCGTGAATGTCAAGTTCAGCAAAGACGTTAAAAGTTCAGGTTCAACATACATTTTTGTGACTGAACTTAATCCGTCAAGATCAGATACCTGGTGACGAAGCAGTAAAAACATCACGGGACATAGTTCAGCTCTCTTTTGGTCTGCCCTGAGGGTGGTCCCAGTGGAGGAACCGGTTGTGCCATATACATGAAACAAACAGACTCCCTTTGATTTGTCTGCCATTGATATTCCACTCCTGCTGTTTCAAAGTGCCAAAAACATTAAAGACACCCCATATTTTGTCTCAAAGTAGATTCAGTTGTTATTCAGTTTCAGTGAATGGCATCTGACCAATGGATGGGTATGGGCGGGGTAACGTATTACATTGAAGACCGGTTCCCCCTCTGGTTCCCTTTCATGTGTGAGAGTAGCCTACTTTATATCTTTGTCTTTCTAATGTATTTCTAATGTGTGTGATAACGTCACATTATAGTGTGATTGTATTGTCTTCAAAACAGAACACAACACAAGGAATATCGTGAGAAAATAAGTGCAAATTAATTTCCCATTTAGGCCAGTGCTCATATTTAGTTCCTTTTTTCCAAAATTATTTTCTTTGGTGCATTTTAGCCATGCTTTACATTCATTTCCAATTTTGTCAGCTCTCCATTGATAGCCTATTAAAATGGAAGCAAAAATCAACATAGTGGTAAAGTTTGTAATGGAAACGCAGCTGAGCTGACTGACCACTAACTGGCCTCGGCTCGACCTCGACAGGACACAAGGCAGGCCTATGTGTAGGCCTGGATTAAGGTGGTCTTGGGCCCCTAGGCTACAGGTTGCTGTGCCCCCCCCCCCCCCGGAAAGCAAATTTCATGACGAATAATTTACATAGAGAGTGTCATAATTACGAGATAGGAATTAAGGATAACATGTCTACCAACTCCACACAACATTTCCAATACTACATCTAATCATAATTCTGCAATTTGTGATCACTTTTCACTTTTGACCAATCAGCTATGACTAATCAACTATTTTCCCACCAACTTCCTTTCTCTTTTTCTGATTAGTGCTTCCAAATTTACACTTTAAACCAGGGGTGTCAAAATTCAAAGTCTGGGACGAAGGCAGCGGGCCGGACAAGGCAAATGACAAATTAAAATTGCGCGAGCACGCACAAACAGCAAAAGGCAAATTTCACAAACACTCATTCCCATCATAATTAGATGTTCCTGCGCATACTCTCTACGAGGTGAGATAGCCTATTAGGCTATTGCTCTGCATGGGCTCACTGTGAGACACCAAATTTTAATGTTACTGTAAATTAAACGGAGTCAGCGACTACAGCCTAATATAGCCATCTGATATCGCTGGCCAGATTTACCCGCAGCGTCTGAGTTTGACATTTTTATAGCACCGCCATAAACTTGCTGACATGGAGGATGCGGGAACTTGGCACCTCTTCTGGAGTTGAATATGCATTCCTTCCGAGAGTCAGATTTGACTTCCTACAGGACAATCCCACTTTGTCTCCATGCACGTGCACCTTCGCTCCGCCTCTCTGAGTATTGACTATTTAAATACAACCCCGAGGATGGACGAAGCTACAGGGCAATCATCGCCGTTGACACAAGGTTCTCTCTTTCCTTTAGTTTCTCTCCTAACTTTTGTTTTATAATGGATCAACGTTTTCCAACGAGTGTGCGCGTCATCGGAGTGATGCACAAGGAGAAATCTAAGGTAGGTTAAAGTGGGAGAATTAATTAATAGCTCAATAATCTACATACACATGGGCTACTGGAGACGGTAATTTGAACTTAATTGTTTTATTGTGAAATGTTATCTGTTCTCGTTTGCTAATCTTCTCGCTATTGCTTTGTAGATGTTTATGGCTTCTGTGATCTGGTCAGACAGAAATGAAGTGGTCATCTACAGGTCCTTCCAAGACTTCAAGAAACTCCATGTAAGTTCACTGATATCTTCTGAGAGAGGGGGAGAGAAAGAACCTCAAGAAGTTAGGTTGTTACATCTTGATGAGGAAAATATTTTTTAAAGGTGTTTTTTCTTCTTCTTTACTAACAGAAACAACTGAAAAAGAAGATTCCCACCCAAAATCCATTTCGCAAAGCAGACAGAGTTCTTCCCAGATTTAGAGGTAACTTCTAGATAGATTTAAATACTACAATGAAATAATGCTGTGCAATTCCTATTTCCACATTATGTACATCTATTATTTCACACAATTTTTGTCTGATGCATCCTGTTGACTTGATCAATAAGTACACTCTAGGCTATAGTTCAACCTATAACCTATCTCTATTTTATATTCAGAGAAGAATGTCTGAAGAATCATCCTGGCTTTACCAGTAAATACAGTGCAATTTAGCCTAACTTACCATGTGCCACCCACCACATTAGTTTTAGTATAATATATTTTTTAATCAATAAATACAGTAGGATAGTGCCAGTTGATTGTCATTTTCTGATAACATCCACACTAGTATTATACGTACAGTACATGTTTGAAGTACCACATCATCCTGTTAGTTGTGTGACATGTGCCATCATGACATTTTGTTTTACCTGCAGTGGTGAAGAAGAACTTTCAGAAGAAAGGTTCCAATAAGAGTCTGCTGCGGGTGAAGGCCCTGGAGAAGTACTGCACGGAGCTCCTGCAGTGTGACACCAGCGTCAGCCAGAGTTCAGAGGTCGTCCAGTTCTTTCACCCCAAAGACCACGACCTGGAGCCGGAGTTTCCCAAAAACAGGTATGTGTGTTTTTTTTTTTAAACATTTATATGGACATGCTCTATTTGAAAGGACAAATAGAAATTGATATTGCATTATAATCTCATTTAAGTCTTATTTTCTCCATCCATGGATCGGGATTTTCTGATTAACGATTTTAGTTTATACACCTATAAATATGTATGAAAATGTGGGTTCGATTTTTTTGTAATGATAATACCACATTTTGTTACCAGCATAATCCAATAAACTATTATTAAGCTATTATTACTAGGCTGTCATGATATTGGGTGAGCGTTGGGATGCTTATGAAGAGGTCAAGTGGGCATTTCTTCCAAAAAAATGTTGAGAACCACTGATCTATGTGAGATCTACAGTATGTCTTCAGTGCTATGTATGTCTAGTACATGTGGAGATTTGACAAATTGCAATACCAATAGCAATAGCAATTATTGCAATAGAATTTGCACAGCACAGCATCTTACACAATTGTCTATAGATAAGAAAGAAATAAAATAATAAAATAATAATGTATAACAACAATAAATAATGAATAAATAACATATAGCCTATATAATAAATACGGTAAATTAATAAATTCCGCCATTCTGATCTCCGTGTCCATTCCTTTCCAGCATCATGATCGTGCCCTCAGATGACCTCTCGGAGGGGGTGTCGGAGCTGCAGGAGAAGCGCCTGAGCATGGGCAACATCACACAGCCGTTCATGAGCCAGAGCTACCGCGCCGTGGCCCCCTACGAGACCAAGGACACCAAGAGCAGGCCCTTCAAGGTCACCGTCAACGAAACCCTGGACGTGCTCATCAAGGACCCTAAAGGTATTAGGCTTAGCCCGTTAAGACATGCCATTATGAATTTGTTGTCACCAGAATGACAATGACCAAGTCGTAGTGCATTACTAAAGGCCCTGAGTTATGTCATAGTATTGTAGTACTGTGGTAGTTAACTTTTCAATGACTATAACTGCGTGCCACTGGAGGTACGGTGCACATTAAGGGGTTAGGGTTCATTTTGTCCAATTGTTGTGGAAGTCGCTGCCTTCACTAGTGCTGGGGGAACCTCTGCAGGTCCATTTCAAGCTAGTATCTCCTGTCCTCTCCTTCATTCCTTCCCCTTCTGAAAAGTGAATGAGAAACAGATTGAGTGTGTGCGTGTGCGTGTGCGTGTGCGTGTGTGTGTGTGTGTGTGTGTGTGTGTGTGTGTGTGTGTGTGTGTGTGTGTGTGTGTGTGTGTGTGTGATGGAAAGTGGATGTGCTCTACTGTATATGGACGTGTGCTTACGTGTGTGCCGGTCGGGGGTGTTCTCTGAAAATGTGGAGAACGTGTGTGAACGTCTGAGAATGTGTGGAACTCTGTGTGCGTGGCGTGCGTGCGTGGCGTGCGTGCGTGCGTGTGTGGAACAGAAATGGGCACACTGTACCGTGTGCGTCAGCCATGTCCTGCATCTCAAGGCATGGAGAGGGTCTGTTTACATGCTGTTACTTGTTGGACCACTTCTGTCACACTTGTTTGTCACCGTTTATTATGTCACCGTTTTATTTTAAGTCGTCCATTCCAGTGCTGTCTAGTCCTGTTTAGTCCCAGGGCTGAATTAAATATTACTGAGAGCTGCAGCAGGCTATGTTGGACTCTAAACACAAACAGATAATTGGAGTGCTTCTGGGTCTTCTTGACATTTTCCCTTGGTGCTCATCAGTGTAGGGGCTCTCAAGTTTAAGTCCAGGAAGAGAAGTTCTGAGGCACTCAAGGTTGCGATTTTTTAAAATACTTTTTATTTGGCTACAATGCCTATGCGTTTCATTAAGGCAGAAATGCGTAGGCATTGTAGCCAAATAAAAAGTATTTAAAAACCGCTACGTTACCCATCATTTCAGTTTTTAAAACTTCCTCTTACAACTTTGAAAATATACTTTTTAGGGTGCTAAAATGCATCTGTCATAATGGTGTTTTAATCCACATGTCGTGTTCATACATAGACAGATTAAAAAAATATCCACGTTTAAAAATATATGTATTGGTAAACAGCGTCCTAGAGAAGTGGAGAAAAATGTTTCCAACCTTCACAGAATGATTAGAATGTTCAGTATGCTACTGTGTGTGTGTGTGTGTGTGTGTGTGTGTGTGTGTGTGTGTGTGTGTGTGTGTGTGTGTGTGTGTGTGTGTGTGTGTGTGTGTGTGTGTGTGTGTGTGTGCATATGCCTCAAGGATGGTACAGTGGAATAGCGGTTGAATGTTTGTCTTGTGCTGTTTGATTGACAGGCTGGTGGCTGGTAGAGAATGAACAGAAATGTTTGGCCTGGTTCCCTGCCCCATACCTGGAGCCCTGCGACGAGGAGCAAGATGAATACCGTGACACTTTCTCTGAAGGTATATATAGGCAAAATTATTTATATTGAAGTTATTGATTATAACAATAATGTTTTGCTCCATTGATAAAGCGGGCTCAATTCGCCCAGGAGGAATACCTGTAAATCACCATAGAAGTTTTTTTTCCTCTACCATTAGGCGGGGAATGAGTTTCCACTCTTAAAAATGTCCACAAAATCTTCAAATTGGAACAGATTTCAGTATGTCTGGCTGCAGCATCTCAAATGTGGAAATGTAATGTGTGTTTATTTAGAGCAGTGCCAAGCTAACGTTAGATGTTACACGTCTTTATCAGAGTAAAAAAAATGTCTTCAGTCCAAAAATCAATCGAAACGTTATAAATGAAAGCACATCAATCTTCCATACTGTATCTGAGATGGTGCTGTGACTCTCCTTCCTACTAGGCCAATACTGTATCTGCATCTTTAATGCATCTAATACACAGTAATGGTAACCAATGATGTGTGCACTGCCTCATTGTGATGTCCTTTCTATATAATGCACCCATAGATATGCTGTACTGCGCTGCGAGGAACTACGTCTCCAAGAACAGGGATGAGGTGTCAGTCAGCATGGGAGCTGTGGTGGAGGTCTTGCGCAAGTCTGATGATGGCTGGTGGCTTATCAGGTGAGTGACCTATAGACGCCTCGACCACCCAAGTAACCAAACTAGGAAATCTGGGGAAATCCAAAGAAACAGTGAATCAGAAAAAAAATAACACATAAATAATAATGTGTGTGTGTGTGTGTGTGTGTGTGTGTGTGTGTGTGTGTGTGTGTGTGTGTGTGTGTGTGTGAGTGTGTGTATGTATATATATGAGAGTAAAGTTCAATAAATCCAGACAGAGTACACTATAAAACGCCTTCTAGAGTGTATTTGGTCCCAGACTACGCACTAAGTGTTGAATTAACACTGCATTTTTACTGTGCATTTACAGCACTGTAAGGAGTCAAAGTGCTCCAACAGTGCTCCAGCGGACATACCAAGCACATACCTGTAGACTAAGCCTTGATGAAGACCTGTGCTTGGGTTAAACCATGTTGGCTTTTCAATGCATACTAGCCAGGAAGGATTAACTTAATGCTTTGTAGCCTAGCGTGCGCCGTTAAGCTTCCCTGCTTAACATTCTAACATAACTAATTTTACTCACCTTGTGGTCTTTAGTTTTTAGCCTATTTCCTTAGTCTTAGTCTCTAATTAGTCTCTAATGTCTTTCTGTAATGTTAAGTGTTACCCAGATGATAAATTGAGTCAGAAGTAACTAAGAGTTCCCTCCTCATGTTTCTTTGCTTTGAACGGTGCCGTCCTGGGTGAATAATTGACCGTTTATAATGACTCAGGCTACTGTGTCAGTGTGTGACATGTCTAATGTGTGACAGTAATCCACTGTGTGTGTCTAGTGACACTTATCGTTCTTAATTACTCTCTTGTTTCAGTCTCTCTCTCTTTGTAGACACAGCTGTATGGTTTGGCTATAGTGTGTGCCATTGGGCCATTGTGTCATTTCACAGTCTTTAACACTTGTAGCCTCTTAGTGCAAATGGGCCTAGTCAATGGGCATTTTCAGTCTTTGCTGTAAACACTCAGTCTTTGCTGTACTACACAGTAAAAATAATGCAGTGTTAATGCAACATTTTCGATTTAACATCTTCTACCGTAGATTGCATTTCCAAAGTATTGTCTGGGGGTGGGGTTAGATGACAACGCAGTGGCCCTGTTTTGATAATAACAACCCTGTGGTTGGGGGCTCTGAGTTCAAAGAGGTTAACTGCTCTCTTGTTTCCGTTCTCCTGTCCCCTCAGACACGACAACAGAGTTGGCTACGTGCCCTCCATGTACCTGCAGCCCTACAACAACCCCTTACTCGGCCTCCAGAAGAAGCTTCACAACTCCACATTCAACCTGTCCGCCCTCGCCAGCACCACCACGCCCATGAGCTCCAGGAACGCCACCCCACAGCCCCCCACCATGATGCCCAGGCCAGGCCACCTGAACCCCCTCAGCAGCCGCTCACGCTCCCTTGCCGACCTTCTGGAGCCCCGGGCACCACACGTGCATGGCGCCAACACCAGGATGCCCGCCACCGCCACAGGGCCGTTGGGTGAGGAAGGCGAGGGCGCAGGGGGCGCCGTGGCAGGTGGCAGCCGCAAGAGCAGCATCAGCACGGGCAGCGCCGAGACCGACTTCAGCTTCAGCTCCTCCGGCAGCTCGGACGCCGAGGCCCAGACCCAGACCCAGCAGCAGGGGACGACAGCCAGGGAGGCTTCTCCCGTGCAGGCCCAGGTCGTGGCTGCTGCCTCTAGGCCTGACACTCCAGCTAGCTCTGGTGGCGGTCCCAGCACCAGCAGATCCTCCTCCCCTGCTGGTGGCATTAATGGTGGTGGTGGTGGTGGTGGCAACAGCAGTCCCACTGCTAGAACCCCAGCTCTGGCTGTCGCGGCTGCTGCTGCTGCTGCTCCCAGGGTGCCCCCCAGGCCCCAGGCACAGGAGATCTTTGCCCGCTGCACCACCTACACCCGCAAGGCCGCCATGGCCTCCCGGGCACGGCTCATGCCACAGCAGATGCAGATCCCCACTCGCTAACTACTAGCGTGAGACAGTTGAGCTAGCGCTAGAGCACAGTTGATGCTACAGTACAGCAAGTTGAGATTCCCACACGCTAGCTAGCGCAAGATAGCTGAGCTAATGCTAGTGTAGCCCTGTGCTATATTTTGCATTTAATTAATGTGAAGGTTGAAAGTGTTAAAATGTTTAAAAACGTTTGTAATGTATTTTCTAAGAACTTGTAATAATTCTATGCCATTGTACTTTTGTTTCTGCAATATTGTATTTAATTTGCGTTTTCAATATGTGAACATTTATTTTCTTGAATTCTGATTGGCCAAGGACACTGACCTGTGAACTGTTGCGCAATGGGAAGTGACTCGCCATGCGGTTTCAGTTCGTCGGAGGATGGTGAAGGAGACAGGCAGCAATGTTTGTGCTCTCCTGCTAGCAGGGGATTAGCTCTAACTTTCCTAGGCAATGGGGAAGTTTATACTGCAAAGTGGTCGCCTGGGGTACTTTTAGAGTATTAGAGCTAAGACTTGTGCGTCGGGACACCATTGTTTTTGTTTTATTTCTTTTGAGAAGTTGATCGCCAACCGTGGTAGCAGAATACCGCGGGGGACCAGTGCATTTGCGCACGTGATGTTCGAGGCTCAGTGAGACAGCTCGCGCTGTAGCTGTGCTTTTGGACTGTGTGCTCTGAGTCATCCGGAACACCGGGAAGTTGCGGAACCGTCTAGCCCAGACGACCGGGATCGACGACCTGGGTGGAGAGAGGAAGATTCGGCCGCGCTGCTGTCCAGGCGAGATGCGCGTGTTCGAGGAGGAACGGTGCTGCTGCGAGACCCACGCTGCTGGCGCGTGATCACATGCTGCTGCGTGATCGCGTGCAACTTCGCTTCTTTCACTGCAACAAGGTACAGGCCAGTCTTTCTTTTATTTTCTGCTCTCTGAGTGAAGCGGCCAGTGTCTCATTTTCAAGGCCACAACGCACCCGAGCGTCGAAACAGGCCTGCACCAAGGGTATTTATTATTTAGTTATTAAGCCGGCATAGGAGGTTTACAATTCATTGTGCACTTGAACTGTGTATGTTTTTTCATTGTTATTGATGGACATTGAATGCTATGGACATTTGAGGTTTACCTTTTGAGGTGTATTTGAGTTTAAAGGGTACTTAACCAATTTAAAGGACATCTTTTATTGAAAAGGGTTTTGTGCTGAAGCACAAATATTACTGTGTTTACTTGGCTATAAGAGCCATTTGTATTTCATTTTAAGCTTTGAACCCACTCTTTGGTGAGATTTTTGTTAATTTATCTAATTCATGTAATTTCATTTTGGAACATTTTTTAGTAAAAACAAGAAAGATATTTCATTTGCAATTCATTGTGACATTCTTATTACTTGATTACAAAGGTATATTTACAAGGTATTTACCAGGTAATTAATCTCATAACCAACCGATTTAAACTACTGCTGTTTTATCACTAACTGATAAGAACTCAGGGCGCCCCATACTTATTTGAGTGTTTTACATATTTTTAGAGGTCTTGCCAGTAATATAGGCAAGGGGGCGCTACACTAGGGCACGGTTTATGCCATAGCAGATTGAGATTCCCACATTGCTTGCTAACATAAGATAGCTGAGCTAACGCCAGGGCATGGCTAACGCTACTGCAGGCCGAGATCCCCACCACAATAGCTAACACAAGACACCTGAGCTGACTCAGGATACGATTTACGCGTAGAGTTTAAGAGTTGACCCAACATGGCCCCTGTTATAATAAATTTGCTGTTGCCTCAATGGCAATGACCAGATGGTAATGCATCACCAGAGATTCTTTATATCTCTCTGGCATTACTTTGCAACAACTATTGCAGCAGTCCACTGGAGCTGACTTAGGATCATATTGAAAGTTAAACAGTCGGCCGGCCCATTAAGACCCCTGTTATAAATGCGCTGTTACGAGAATGACAATGACCAAGTCGTAATGTATAACTATATGCTCTGCGTAATGTTGTAGTAATGCAGTACACTATGGTAGTAAAGGGTTTTCAATGACTTGCAAGGTTCCACTGGTGGAACAGTTATGGGGCTACGAGTTAAGTGTGTCATAGGTAGCTGCAGAACAGACTGGGTGTTTCCCCTAGGGCACAACCTGTAAGACCGGCTGGTAATGCACCGTAACGTTATACAATAAAACATGAATTCATACTTTACAACAATAGGCATGGCTGGCACTGGCACAGCATGTGGTCTATTCAAAGGTCATCATTGGCATTACAATACAATAAGTTCACGAGTCATGCTTATGCAAGGAGGCGGCCCATGTAATTATATATCTAGCCTCAGGGTGACTTGTGCACTTATTATTTGCTGCGTCACGATACTGGTTTGGTCAGAGGTAGAAATTCGGTCCTGGTTTCTGTGCGTGCTTTTAAATGAGATTCGGTGTTACACACCTGTACTGTACAAGCCTTGCTGCTCCAGCCATGCAGAGCACCTCTCTGTGTTACAAGACAGGTAGAGTCCACACCTGCCATAGGAGAGAGTAGTGCAGTGCACAATGTGCACAGTAAAATATGCAGTGTTAATTCAACACCCAGATAGTCGATTTCACATCTTCTTCATTAAGTGTTGAATTAGCACGGCATCCGTCACTGTGTGGTGCAGTAATAAGTTAAATATATTAATCACATTTAAACTTTCTTGATAGAGGTGGGGTTGATAGAGGTGATGCATAAATGTAGTAAAGAATACTGTAAGTGCAGTGCACTACGTAGTACTGCACCAGCAGAGAACATGGACAGATGATTTATTCAGAGAGAAAGCCAAATGAAGGACACGATTGTTTTTTATATAACTATTATTATTATTATTATTGTATTCTTTTTACACTTTGTATTTAACTGCTTGTTTTACATTCCATACCTGATGGGCCGTTATTAGAATATTTCTTGGAATATAATCATTTTTTTTTTTTTAAACCAGTGAATAGCAATCCACTGTCTGATGGCTTAACTATGATCTTCATAATCTGTTCAAATCCTTAATTTAAATGGTGTCAATCCCAGGTTTAGAGAGCAATCAAAATATGGGGGCCAACCAGTTCTGAATCAGGTGATATGTTAAGTAAACTCTCTGAACCTGGATGACAATTGTGTTGGTGGCACCATTAACCTGGGCACTATCACGCACGCTTACAGCACGTATATCGTCATACCTACTCCACTGTTTGGTGTATATATATGGGTGTGCCACTTATAGGCGATGTCTGGGTCAAAAAATGTTTTGTATTTGCAGTATGTTCTGACGCATTGTTTTAAAAATATAGGAATATAGGTGGAGACTATGGCACGGTTAATCTACTGTTTTCTTTTCCCTAATCCAGTGTCTGTGTTCTGTTTGCATAACATGGAAAATGTTTAGTCTTTGTAACTGGTTTCATACTAGCTGTCGACTAGCGTGGCACGCTATGAAAATATTTGGCTGTAAGGCCAGTGTATTATTCCATACTGGAATTATGAAAAATGTCTGTTCTTATATGAAGTGATATTCCTTTTTGATTTCTGAAATCTAATAAACATGTATATAAGACCAAGCATGTGTGCTGTGATGTTCTTTTCAAAACGCAATCACACTTTGAACTGAGACTTCAATCCTAATCATGCATTATCCTGTTTTATACATTTGGCCTACATGTTAGAAAAAAACCACTGAGAAACAGTAGGAGAAGTACCATAAGCCAGTTAATAGAAATCCACTGTCTGATGGCTTAACTTTGATCTTCATAATCTGTACAAATCCTTAATTTGTACACCAAGGTGTCAATGCCAGGTGAAGAGTCATCAAAATATGTGGGCCAACCAGTTCTGAATCGGATGATGTCAAATTAACTCATTGAACCTCAGCGGCAATTGTGTTCATGGCACCATTAAAGGAGCGCTATGTAGGATGACCTTAGCCTGGCTCTCACGCAGACTCTTTGTGAATTTCCACTCAACTTCGTGAGCTCGCATGAGGGTCTGGAAATCTTACACGAGCCTGAACGGAATCAGAAATTTCACAGTCAGTCCAATCTGAATGGCGGGGCGGGGTATATACAAGTCAGTGGTTGAAGTAGTACGTGATTTTAAAAAAGCCACGTGAATTCTCCAATCAGGGTTGAGCTATTTTGAACACACCCACGCCTTTCCAGAGCTAAGCGATTGACAATGTTCCAGATGGTTGGTAACAATCATCGCGTGAGAACCAGGTTAGGATGACTTGGCATGCCTGTCTCAAAATCTACACTGTCATGAAAAAATTTTGTTTAAATAAACTCGCTGTGAGAGTTTTTTATCACGGAATGCCAGCAGTTGATACAAATATGAATGCGGTATGTAAAGTGTTTCTGCATGTCACTCGTTCCAACCGCGCTGTCAAAAGGTTTTGCATTTGGGGTTTTCTGAGAGCGGACAGTGGAAGTGGTCGCGAGAGTCATCGTTCACCCACTAATGACTCAAATAAGCCAACCGTATCTCACTCATTTCGTAAAGTCTTCACGAAAATAATATATTAATTTTCGTGGTGCATTCACATTATTGCCCGCCTTTCGTAAAGTCTTCACGAAAATAATAGATTCATTTTCACGCTGCCTATTCACTTGAATTGCCCGACTGTTACCTAGCGACCCACTAGTTTGATGCCCTTTCGGTAGCCTACTGTCACATGGTAATCAAACATTTCAAACAAGCAATTTAGGGTTAGGTTTAGGGTCAAGGTTAGGGTTAGGGTTAAGGTTAGGGTTAGGGTTAGGTGTAAGGTTTAGGTTTAGGTTTAGGGGACTTAAGGCGTAAGTACCGAAAGGGCGTCGAATTAGTGAGTCCCGAGTGTATCAGCAGTGTTCTGTCAGCACAGAAGCAGTGGTTGACTCAGGGGTGCCGGTAAAAATTGTGGGCCCCATGAAAGATTAAAATTTTGGCCCCCAAAATGTCAAATTATGTTGTCAGCATTCTTCCAGGGGCCCTATCAGTGCTGTCGGGCCCCCCTCAGTGCTGTCTGTACCACCTTTCCCCCCCTCGCGACACCCATGGGTTGACTCAGGATACTGATTAATTAAACTTTTAATTCTACCTAGAGCCCCTTTAAAAAGGACATTATCACACGTACAAAGTTTTCAAAAATTAGGAGGCCGTGAGTACTGGTTTAAGAAACATATAGACCTACAATGTAAACAACAGCTGTTGGACGCTCTTCAGTTTGCCAGTGGCCTTGGTTACATGGGAATTAATGTAAACATATTGTCCCATAGAAGTATTCGTTTTCATATCAGGCAAGTTAATTAATCAAGTTCAGCATCACTTAGATCTTTTGCGACTCACATAGTACATTACAGGCATTAGGCATTAGTCCCCATTTACTTAAAGGGGTATGCCACTATTTTGGGGCTTAATACAGTTAAAATCGTTGGCTGGGGTTTATAAAGGTGGTAAAGTGTCTTATTTTTCATTGACTTTCACTAGCTTAGCTACATACGCCCTCTTTTAACTTGTCTTAAAGCAAGACGACGCCTAATATGAAAAATAAGACACTTTACCACCTTTATAAACCCCAGTCAACGATTTTAACTGTATTAAGCCTCAAAATAGTGGCATACCCCTTTGAAGCAGAGTCCATGTGCACAACCAGTGTCCAGGTGCTGGTGTGCAGTCAAAGTAATCTAAAAAGGGAATAAATCACTGGGCACTGGTCCTCTTAGCTGGTAGTTTATTAGGTGAACAACGTGTTTCACTGTTCCTTGATCCTGCACCATTTACTTGCCTTACTTTACAAACACATTACGTTACATTACATTGCATTTGGCAGATGCTTTTTAAGCGAAGCGACTTACAATCGAGGACATAATTATAGCCAACACTTGCCGATACGAAGTTCAGAGGGAATAAGCAAAACAAAAAGTACAGATGCAAATAGTGTCCGTTTTTTGTAAGTAAAGTACTATTTCTGTGGTAGTATATCAGTGATGAAACGCAAGCAGTTCTTAATCAGCTCAGGTGGTGCAAACCAGGAACAAAGTTACTTCATCATTCAAATTGGAAACGTGGTCCAAACGAGACAGAGAGAGGGAGAGAGAAATGAATGTTGCTTGGCACAGTAACAAAACCCCTGCTCTAAAATTCCCCCATTGAGAAATTCAGTGATAAGGAGCATCATTTGAAAACGTGTCGGTTGTGGAGGATACCGAGATGGTATCATGAAGACAGAGGTGAATCATACCAGCTGGCGAGAGTCAGGTTACTAAAATGACTCCACTGAAAAATTCACCGTTGTGACATTTGCAGGAAGAAAAAAAAAAAAACCCTCACGTGCCTTCTATTACTCAAGGAAAAGGTACGTATAAGCGATACCTCTCTCTACAGATAACTCAAAATAGCATCTAACAATGGCCGTTCTGTCCTTTCTTTCTGTCTTTCTTTCATTCTATCTTTCTTTCTTTCTTTCTTTCTTCTTTCTTTCTTTCTTTAGGAAGGAATCCACTCATCATATCTCCCCTTTCTCCAACTTGCCTTTTTTAAACGCAGCTTTCAACTTTTTTAAATATATTTTTTTTACTTCTACTTTTGCCTTTCTATTTTTATTTACTTATTTATTTATTTATCTACTTTTATTTTACTTACTATTTATTTTTATTTATTTTTTTTACCTTTTTTGGGACTCTCCGAGCAGGGAAGCTTTTCATTGTATATATCAGTTTCATATATATACACATGACAATAAAGTATTGCGTAGCTTGTATTTCTTTCTTTCTTTCTTTCTTTCTTTCTTTCTTTCTTTCTTTCTTTCTTTCTTTCTTTCTTTCTTTCTTTCTTTCTTTCTTTCATTCTATCTTTCTTTCCCTCTTTCTTCCTTTCTTTCTTTCTTTCTAGGTCGGCTAGGTCTTTGTTTCCGTGGTTAGTTGCCATTGACACCATCAGAGCTGGACTGGCCATCTTTCATACCGGGCATTTCCCAGTGGGCCCTGCACAGCCCACCAGTGAGTCACTTCTGCGCTGCTAATTATGAGGGGGCCCCTTTAAGCCAAATGTGCCCGGGCCCTATTCCTCCCCCAGTCCAGCTAATTATGAGGGGGCCCCTTTAAGCCAAATGTGCCCGGACCCTATTCCTCCCCCAGTCCAGCTAATAATGAGGGGCCCCTTAAAGCCAGAAGTGCCTGGGCCCTATTCCTCCCCCAGTCCAGCTAATTATGAGGGGGCCCCTTTAAGCCAAATGTGCCCGGGCCCTATTCCTCCCCCAGTCCAGCCCTGTACACCATTCAGGGTAGCTCTTCAGAGAGCCAATCTGTGTGGTGACGAATCAGCTTTGATACGCAGCCAGTCCCACTTCAGCAGGGGTTCCCAAACTTTACTATGTAGAGGCCCCCCATATGCCGTTAGATTCCAGCCAAGGCCCCCTGACACGGCCCATGCCACACTATTTTTTCTGTGCTCCCACTTTCGCAACTAAATAGAGTTGGTGCATTCTTAAACCCATTCAAGTACTACAGAAAATATCACACCTATAAATATTGTAAAGAAGAAAATGATAACACAGTCACAGTTCTCCAGTCTACCCTTTTCAAACAGCTTGCAGCCCATGGACATATCGCTAATTCTCCCATAGGCCTACAGTAGGTATGTGAGGTAGTGCACTGGGATTGTTTGGCTTTTTAAGTTACTCAATCTATTCCATTTTTTTTTCTATACTTTTCCTGCTATCCTGCCGAGGCCCCCCTGGCATCCTCTCGCGGCCCCCCAGGGGTCCCCGGCCCCCACTTTGAAAACCACTGGTGTGCAGTATTAGTCAATGGCCTGTGTGCACATGAAAGACAGGTATCGCATAAGTCTGTCGTTCGTGGATAATGGGGGAATTGCACGAAGGCCCTATTACCTAACAGTTGCGGCTCTCTTGCCAACCAATAATGTATTGAACTGCAAAATCCCCCTTGATGTGGGTTTGTGGCATACAACATTGTCACATGATGAATAGGATATATGCAGGCCTGCCTAAAATGAGACATGCCCAGAAACTTAGAGGAGGTTTATAAAGGCTCTTACGTCAATAGGATCATTACAAAAGAAACATTATGACAAAAGGGAAACAAGTAAAATGAAGTCATAAACAAGAAGGAAAGGCTTGGTGATGGACTAAATATGGCAATGCATATGCCACTACAGATTATCAATCACATGTTGTCTCTGCCAACAACATAACTGGAAAACAGTCAAAAGAATATCACCATGTAGGCCACCTATCATTATGTAAGACATTTTCACACAGAGTCCCATTAAAGTGAACCAAACTCAGTCTTCTTTAAATGGACAAAAAATTGAACCAACAGCCAAAGAACTCGTTTTGGTTTTTTTTAGATTTTTTTCCACATTTGACAGGACAGTGTGAGAGGTGGACAGGAAGCAAATGGGGAGAGAGATGGGGAGCAAAGGACCCGGGGCAGGAATCGAACTCGGGTCAGTCGCATGGTAGACGAGTGCCCTACCGGTTGGCCATGGCAGGGCCAAGAACTTGGGTTTCATATTGTGACTGTATGAAAGAACCGGCTAAGTGAAAAAGTGTAGAGAACACTAAACGCTTTGTGTTCACAATGCACAGATTAGTGAACCGTACCACAGACCTTTTTATTTTTAACAAACCGAATTGAGACCATGTCAACAAAGGTCTCAGTACGGATCACTTCTGAGGGGTTTGTATATGGTTTGAAGTCACAGGTCTACGTTTGCTTAAATGGCTGAAATGGACCAAGTGTGAAAATGTCCTTAGTGTTGTTTGCAGACAGTTTTATCTGATGTGGGATTTTCCACAGCTCTCAATGTGCATTAATAGCCTACTGATGTGTGAACACATTGTACATTTCCAATGTAGGGCATTTAAACATGGGTATTATTCTGTTAAAATAGCCCATCTGGCACATTTTCGTATTAAATTGCATATTAAGAATTCCTATTTTAAATGTACTTTAAATATACAAGACAAATATACAGTGGGCCTAATAACACAAACCAGGAATATGGCATGACTATGACTAAAAAACTGTTTTTATTTCATTGATTCCTTATTATTACACTATAATTATCCTTTGATTACACACATGGGCCTGTAGGTGACATATCTCGCAATGGACACAAAATGTGTTATCCCTGAGCACAGGGGTGTCACTAGAGGGGGGGGGGATTGCAGATTCTATAGGGCCCAAGCACTGACAGCACTGACAGGGGCCCCAAAATTTGAATCTTTCATAGGGCCCATAATTTCTGGCGGTACCCCTGCCTGAGCACACACAGTTTGTGCCATTTCTGATATAGTAGCCTACTTCTCAGAATGTAGGTTAGTAAGTTGCTTCCCGAAATACTGTCTCCGGTCGCGTGTGTGTTACAGTGTCATACTGGTTAAGCAGTGGCATTCATTGGATAGCATTTCTCCTTTGTTCAATGCCAACTGATTATGAGTTTTGGCAAAAAAATGTCGTGGCTGTGGTTGAACTGCATGGCATGCCTGGGTGTTTCCAAGAATAACTCTTGTCTTAAGCAACGATGTTACATGAGTAAAGGAAGTTCCGCCTTGTTCCGTAGATAAAACAATCTTCATGACCAGCCAAAAAGATAAATCAATCTTCGCCACAAACGGAAGTGAAGACACATCCTGTTGTCACTTTCAGGTGTGAGTTATGTCAGCCACAGCCAGGGCACAAAGGGCCAATGTCATGGACGTACCTGACATTTTTCCTGAAGTTTTCAAAGAACCTGCCATAGAAAAACTGGCACAAGGGATCAGTTTCCAATACGCTTTTTTTGCATTGGTTTACCTTTACCAATATTTACACTAAGAATACCATGATGCCCTATAGTGAAAACTTAAACAAATAACATGGTTATGCCACACTGTATGTAAGATCGTAAGAAGTAAGAAGAAAAAGACGGCACTCTTCCTGTCACTCTCTCGACTGCCCTATAAGCAATAAAATCACAAAATCCCTTAAAAAAATTCTTCCACGTTACGCCTGGGCTGGACAATCCAGACAATCGGGCAATCAGCAATGAGGTGAGGGATGCTGGAGAGGGGACGCACATTTCAAATTTCAACAAGACCGGTCCACTTCAGCCCTTAATCCAACCCTGGTGCTGCTAAGGGACCCATTTTTATATAATTTTATATTAAAAACATGTACAATTATATATATATATACATATTTAATATATATAATTTTTAGGTAGGACAGTGGAGAACAGACAGGAAATGACTGGGAGAGAGAAATGGGAAGGATTGGGAAATGACCTGGGATGGGGAATCGAACCCGGGTCGCCCGCATAGCAGCTGGGCCACACGTTGGATATTTTAATGTAGATTTCCAGACATGTTATTCCGGTCCTGTCAGGGCTGGGCTGGCCATCTGGCACACCGGGCATTTCCCGGTGGGCCCTGCACCCTCGTGGGCCCATATTTTCAGAAATGTTTTTTTTTAAAAAGTTTTTTTTTCCACATTTCTGAAAATAGGGGCCCGTGAGGGTGCAGGCCCACCGGTGAGTCAGTTCTGCACCGCTAATTAGGACGGGCCCCTTGAAGCCAAAAGTGCCCGGGTCCTATTTCTCCTCCCATCCAGCCCTGGGTCCTGTCACAGCACAAAGACATGCTATTGTCCTCTCTCTGTGATTCAACGCAGAGGCATGTTATAATATCTGTCCAGATAAAGCAAAAAAAGTGATGTGTCTTTCCTGATCCGTCCTCTCCTGTCCTGTCCAGAAAACAAAGAATGCAGTTGTTCAAGATGCTTCAGCACCAGACATCATTGTCAGTTTTACGGCAAGTGCGATCTGTGCTGATGCCTATCAAAGCAAGGATGGATTACTGCACAGGCCTACCGGGCCCAGGCCCAGGGGCCCAAGAGCCAAGGGGGCCCTGAAACACAAGCCTCTAGATTTCTATTCTCAAATTGTGTTAAAATCACACTATTAAAAACTATACGTGTATTTTCAACTTTTGTCGGGGGAGGGAATCTCCCAAACCAGCATGTGATCTCAAACATCTAACCTAAAATCCCGAATCTTTTTTTTGTAAACTAGCAACACCCAATGGAGTGGGAGGCTTTATTCTTGTCTGGCCCAGGGACCAGGGGCGCTGCCAGAAATGTTGGGCCCCATGAAAGATTCAAATTTTGGGCCCCCTTAAGGGCCCCTGTCAGTGCTTGGGCCCCCTTATGGGCCCCTGTCAGTGCTTGGGCCGTTAGAATCTGTACCACTTCCCCCCCGCTAGCGGCCATCATGCCAGGGACCCACAGAGTCATAATCCGCCCCTGTATCTAAGTGCTCTGGTGGTGTGATGATGGCCACGGGCCAAACTCTCTTCTTTGATGATGATTCACAGAACTTCAGGATTTACACAGGCTATTTTTATGTCTGCAGGTATGTCTTTCCTGTAATGAGAACTGCCCATTTACTGTTTAGCCATAAGGGGAACAAGGAAATGCAATCAACGGCATCCAAGTGTGGAAAAAAGGACACACCTACCCTTGGCTCTCTAACAAGAAAATGATAACCCAATAATAGCCCAAGAGGGTTGAGTCACTAAATGTGTAAGTGAAACATGCAACAGCAAGGCAGCAGGAGTGCTAGCCATTTTAAAATGTATTAGGTTTGTGTGTGTGTGTGTGTGTGTGTGTGTGTGTGTGCGTGTGTGCGTGCGCGCGTGTGTGAATGCGTACATGCGCGTACGTGCATGCCTGCGTGCATGCGCGTGCGTGCGTGTGTGCATGTTTACCCGTGCGTGCATGTTTTTCATACACTTTTTTTGTTGTGGCACTTTCTCTTTTGTGGACTCAGTGCATTGCTCTAGAAGTTCAACAAAAAGTAATAATTTGAATTGTGATGAACAGTCATGAATATTATAACATTTTGTAATGTTTGTTATCTGTCATTGCAATGATTCCTTTGACTCAGTTTCCCTTCAAGGATTCTTCGCTGATGAAAAGGTCACAAGGAAACAAAGGGGAAATTGGTCATAAAACCACGATATCGTAAGGATAACACCATGAGTCAGACCACATCTTGCTGGCTGCTGATAGAAATGTATGGGTGAAACAAAAACAGAAACATTGGCAAAGTGCCATGATCTTGTGCAAAGATATCTCAGACAAACAATATCTTAGGGCCATATAAACTTCCCTTCTCAACACTTTAAATTTAAACCCTTTCTCAGCAGTCTATTTTTTTTATTAAATTGTGTTTGCAAATCTTCATCATCACCACAAGAGTTGCAGATTGATTTATGAAATGAAAGAACAAGAACTCCAATTTACACTGTCATTTACAAAGTGAAAAAGCTTTTCACCTTTTCAGCTTTTACCTTGACATGATCACATTTTAAATATTTCATATATAACATATTTACATTTTAAATATATATAAACATATATATATCAAAATATATCAACATATATATACATATATACTGTATATGCCTTTGGGCAACAGGACAGTGGAGGAGAGATAGGAAATGAATGGGTAGAGAGACACAGGGAAGGATCAGCAAACAACCTGGGCCGGAATAGAACCCAGGTTGCCAGCTTAGAGACCCAGTGCCCCACAGTTATAGGCCATGGCAGGGCCTGGCTTCGTATTTTTTGAAAAAAGGTTCGCACACTCCTTTGGATTTTTTCTTCTTTAAGTTATTTTTCCTTCTTTTTATTCATTCATTCATTGGCCTGGCTTCGTCACATTTAACCTGACTCACCAGATGAATGGGCTCCCCCTTAATTGCTCCACGAATATCCATCTGAAGCTACGCCACAGGCATATAGGTTTCTGAAGGCATGGTTTTATCAAACAATCCTTCCACGTGATTGGGGAAACACTTGTCTCACATGTTTAATGAGCTGCTACGTTAACTACTCACAGATTTGAACCTACAGTTAAAATTACAGAATCATTGTCAATGAGTGAGTCCATGCCAGCGGCCATTGTTGATGAAACAACTGTCACATTTCACTTATTTTTTCCTTCTCCACTACGTTTATTTTTTTTTTAAATGGGGTGGGGTATACCTTTATTTGACAGGACAGTCTGAGATGGTGACAGGAAGTGAGTGGGAGAGAGAGATGGGGGAGGATTGGGAAATGACCTCGGGCCGGAATTGAACCGGGGTCCCCGGCGTGACAGTGCAGTGCCCTACCGTTTGAGCCACGGCAGGGCCCACTGTAAGTTGTCAGTCTTGTATATGTCTATGTCCTGGCATGGTACAGAGACAAAACATAATTTAATTTTCCTTGTAGGACTTGTGCATATGAAGAAAGTGACAATAAAAGCTGACTTGACTGGATTACATTTAAATACTGACTGTCGAATATCCCACAATGCTGATTGGTTCTACTGTATTTTGGTTTGGAATCAGGGTGAATTCAAAGGTCCTCAAGACCCGCGCCGCGAGTGAGCTCCCGAAGCTGAGCGGAAATACAGGAGGGCCTAGTGGTGAGAGTCAGGCTAGTCACATTAGCCATGGTAATAAAGCTGCTAAAGGTGCACTCTGTAACATTTTAGTAGTTTATTTCCTGTATTCATGCTGCTCAACCACAAATATTGTCTTTTTCATGAATATCTACCACCACGATCACATTCTAAGTATTCATTATGACTGAGAAAATTGAACCTTTCAAACATGAAAAGGGGCATCTTCGCCATGTCCTCCATTTTGAATGAAATAGACATTTTTAGCTGCAAAACTTACTATATACTTTGGACATACTAGTGACTAATTTATTTATTATGAACCATGGACCATTGATCTGATATATAGCCTAGTATTTTAGTCACAGTTGAAGTGATACAATTCAGTGTTCTTCTGAAGAATCCCTGGAAAAATCAGATTGCCTGGAAGAGACAGTTGCGGATGCGCACGTGAGCAGATTGCGGATTGGTGTTGTGCCAACTTAAAGAAGTAAACTAAGAAAGAAAATGTGTGTGTCTGTGCGTGTGTGCATGTGCGCACATGTGTGTGTGTGTGTGTGTCTGCATGGGTGCGTGCCTGTGTATGTGTGTTTGTGTGTGTTTGTGTGTGTGTGTGTGTGTGTGTGCGCGCGTGTGTGCGTGTGTGTGCGTGTGTGCGTGTATTTGTGTGTGTATAGGTGTGCCACATTGAATAAATCACTTCAGGAGAATTTCCTGATGTGATGTGTGTGAATCACACCATTTTTTTTATTTTAACTGCTCTGACCACAGCATATGGTCACGTAGTCCACTGTGAGGTCATAGAGTAATTGTGTTTTGCGAGGAATGGAGACTGATCCAACTCATTGCTTAAAAACTCAACAATGTTGTGGCAACATTGCTGTAACTATCAGAGTCTTAACCCATTTTAGCGATGACTCGTATATGTTGTTTAACCTTTGGTGCCTGGAGACACATACCGTATACGCTGCATTCAGGCTCTTGAGATTTTAGCTTTTTAAAATAAAAATGTGGGTTACAGCTGAATTAACACATTCCAATGCAAGATGAGGGTCTTAGGGTTTTAAATGCAACTTATTTCATGTTTTTATGTGCATCCAACATGATCTCCAAAAATTCCGTGCTCCTGGACACGGATGTTAAGGGCACAAAATCCGTGTCCAGGAGCACGGATTATGCCAAAATTTTGGCAAAATCCGTGCTCCTGCACACGGATTTCGTGTCCTTAACATTCGTGTCCAGGAGCACGGAATTTTTGGAGATCAGGCTGGTGCATCAGAGGCTAAGATGTTTAGCTTTTTATAGGCTGAGGAAAACTTTTCCAACAAGGGCTTAGGCATTCAGCAGGCGTTTTTTGCAGGTGCTTTATGCATCAATGGGTTAAGTCATTAAAACTTGGCCATGACCATTTTCCTTACCAGGGCTGACAACAGTGGCTCTAGTGCATATGGGGCAGCCATGACCCAGTGATAACGGAGTTGATAAGCGCTGAAAATGTGTGTGTGTGTGTGTGTGTGTGTGTGTGTGTGTGTGTGTGTGTGTGTGTGTGTGTGTGTGTGTGTGTGTGTGCGTGCGTGAGTGTGTGTTTCCATGTGTGTGTGCGTGCATGTGTGCTTGTGTCTGTGCGTGTGTGCATGTGTCCGTGTGTGCGTGCGTGCCTGCCTGCGTGTGTGCATGTGTCTGTGTGTGTGTCCGTGTGCGTGTGTGTGTGTGTGTGTGTGTGTGTGTGTGTGTGTGTGTGTGTGTGTGTGTGTGTGTGTGTGTGTGTGTGTGTGTGCGTGCTTCCATGTGTGTGTGTGCGTGCATGTGTGCTTGTGTCTGTGCGTGCGTGCATGTGTGTGCTTACATGCGTGCGTGCCTGCCTGCGTGTGTGCATGTGTCCGTGTGTCTGCGTGTGTGTGTGCATGTGTGTGTGCGTGTGTGCTTGCACGTGTGTGTGTGTGTGTGTGTGTGTGTGTGTGTGTGTGTGTGTGTGTGTGTGTGTGTGTGTGTGTGTGTGTGTGTGTGTGTGTGTGAGAGAGAGAGAGAGAGAGAGAGCGTGTGTGTGTGCACGCTTGTGTCCATGTGTGCTTCTGTGTATGTGTGTGTCTGTGTGCATGTGTGTGAGTATGTGAATGTGTATGTGTGTGTGTGTGTGTATGTATGTGTCTGTGTGCATGTGTGTGAGTATGTGAATGTGTGTGTGTGTGTGTGTGTGTGTGTGTGTGTGTGTGTATGTAGTGTATGTGTGTGTGTGTGTGTGTGTGTGTGTGTGTGTGTGTGTGTGTGTGTGTGTGTGTGTGTGTGTGTGTGTGTGTGTGTGTGTGTGTGTGTGTGTGTGTGTGTGTGTGTGTGTGTGTGTGTGTGGTGTGTGTGTGTGTGTGTGTGTGTGTGTGTGTGTGTATGTGTGTCTGTGTGTGTGTATGTGTGTGTGTGTGTGTGTGTGTGTGTGTGTGTGTGTGTGTGTGTGTGTGTGTGTGTGTGTGTGTGTGTGTGTGTGTGTGTGTGTGTGTGTGTGTGTGTGTGTGAAAAATGCACGTGTAGGTGTGCAGCAGTTGAATTGGTCACTTCAGGAGAATATCATGCTGCATAATATCCTGCAAACATAATTTAATTTTTGTTGTATGACTTGTGCATATGAAGAAAGTGACAATAAAAGCTGACTTGACTTGATTACATTTAAATATTGACTGTCGAATATCCCACAATGCTGATTGGTTCTACTGAATTTTGGTTTGGAATCAGGGTGAATTCAAAGGTCCTGAAGACCCGCGAGTGAGCTCCCGAAGCTGAGCGGAAATACAGGAGGGCCTAGTGGTGAGAGTCAGGCTAGTCACATTAGCCATGGTAATAAAGCTGCTAAAGATGCACTCTGTAACATTTTAGTAGTTTATTTCCTGTATTCATGCTGCTCAACCACAAATATTGTCTTTTTCATGAATATCTACCACCACGATCACATTCTAAGTATTCATTATGACTGAGAAAATTGCACCTTTCATACATGAAAAGGGGCATCTTCGCCATGTCCGCCATTTTGAATGAAATAGACATTTTTAGCTGCAAAACTTTGGACATACTAGTAAGTACTAATTTATTACTTGGTAAAAATATTCATGAAAAGATCAAATTTGTCAATGAGCAGCATAGTTGCAATACCTACTCTGGCCACCATCCTACACAGTGCACCTTTAACTTTGTAAATGAGAGTGCCTTTGAGTTCCTCTGGTTCTTACATCCAAAAATAGTCCGAAACCAAGACCAATATCAGCCAACCTGTATGCACCTTTAGATATAATGGCGTGTTAGAGACATGTATAGGCTAACTATTTTTGCCTTATAATATCTCTGTAAGTTTGACTTTGTTGCAAAGTAAACAAATGCACGTGCGACCTCTCACTGCTCATGATATTATTAGAACACATGGTCCTCTCCTGAAATGATGGAAAAACAAAATTCCATCGCGGTATGTACCGTAGTGTACCGTTAAGATTTTTAATCAGTAATTTAATCTGCGGGGACGTCGGTGGCAGTGGGTCAGGACATGTCACATACAGCCATTGTTGAGAGCAGCACTGTAGGGGAACAGACAGGGCTGGTCTTGGGCAAAAAGTCAGGCCGGGCATTTTCCGCCAAGACCAATCAGCCAAGCATTGAGAGATAAAATGACGCCCATGACAACATTTATAGTCTCATACATATTTATAATGCTACTTTGAACACAACAGCCAAAATGAATATTTAAATCTGACTAAGGGAGGTCAGCAGTGGCAGCATGAGGGCTAATACCACAGCATTACCAGGCCAAAATCATCAACAGTCCACCGGGCAAATGCCCTGTGTGCCTTATGGACAATCCAGCCATGGGAACAGAGCACTCGAGCAGCTAGTACATCATTTACCATAGTGTCTATACCATTAGCTTGCGCTTTATCGGCGCTTCCTTGGCACACACACGCTAGAGGCCGTATAGGGACGGTGAGGGTGTGTTAATGATCAACTGGAATATGCGGTCCTTTATCATCACAGTGAAAACATTTCCCTGCAGGAAGATCATTGAAGTTACGCTATAGACCAGATTTTCCCAACCTTCTTCTTAAAGCATCCATTTTTTTCACCATTGTAAACTTTTCGTGACCCAAACCCCCCCCACCCCCCATTTATGACCCATGGACCATTGATCTGATATATAGCCTAGTATTTTAGTCACAGTTGAAGTGATACAATTCAGTGTTCTTCTTCTGAAAAATCCCTGGAAGAATCAGATTGCCTGGA